>NW_025963802.1:2235000-2785000 GCF_023055435.1 Haliotis rufescens
GTAGTAGTGACCCAGTGTCTTAGCGATACTGATGGCCCTGTGTATGTTACTGTGAGGCAGTGGCGCCCCAGTGTCTGTGACTGTAAGATAGTAGTGACCCAGTGTCTTAGCGATACTGATGGCCCTGTGTATGTTACTGTGAGGTAGTGGCGCCCCAGTGTCTGTGACTGTAAGATAGTAGTGACCCAGTGTCTTAGCGATACTGATGGCCCTGTGTATGTTACTGTGAGGTAGTGGCGCCCCAGTGTATGTGACTGTAAGATAGTAGTGACCCAGTGTCTTAGCGATACTGATGGCCCTGTGTATGTTACTGTGAGGCAGTGGCGCCCCAGTGTCTGTGACTGTGAGATAGTAGTGACCTAGTGTCTTAGCGATACTGATGGCCCTGTGTATGTTACTGTGAGGTAGTGGCGACCCAGTGTCTTAGCGATACTGATGGCCCTGTGTATGTTACTGTGAGGTAGTGGCGCCCCAGTGTCTGTGACTGTGAGACCCTGGTATTAGCCAATGCCTCCCTGATGTGTTTTCATGGATGCACAGATGTCCGTACTTTGCGCTTGATAAGTAGGTATGTTTCAGCAACGAGGACGTGTTCCTCTTCAGGATGAGTTTGTTGCATGTTTTGACATGTGCTGTAGACCCTGGTTCCTCCCACACGGACGTGGATGTGCTGTAATCTATGGTAACCTTTAGAAATTGGTGGCGGGAGTGACATATTGTCAGCTATGAGTACAAGAGATGGAAAGTGAGTTGGCGAACATCTAGCCACCAGCTCAGAAGGGTGAGAGATTTATCGAGGAGTCTGGGTTTCTCCAATAATCACATCCAATACTTTACCCAGGCCGTAGAGGGCCACAGTTTACGTGACTGTGTCTACATAGAAATTAAATCTCGCAAGATTTGTTTTTATCACGAGATAGGAATTGCTATTCTTGATGCAGTGCAAAGATTTTCTTTTCATCCGATGTCTCGCGAGGTTGTGTTGGACAGTCAAGCTTCCTCTGGTCTGTGTATGATTAAGGCTGACATGTTTCATGCCGTTGTTTGTGCCAACCAAAGTATACAAAACATATAGTTTGTCTGGGTCACAATGAAAGATATCGGTAGACATATAACGACAAGAGAGTCGTTGAGAATTCTTCCCCTTGGTGATTGAGTTTGAATCATAAATCAATAAAAGGCATGACATTCTCAGATTGATGAAGTTACACTAACTCACTTTGCATGAATGATGAATATAGTTGGGTGATCATGAAGAGTGACAAGGCGTGTGGAAAACATTGCTGTACTATTAGGAAATTTTCTCCTTGCATAAATGACAAGATACAAGTCAATTGCAGCACTGAGAGATTTAGGTTCACCATTTATATTTCTGGTTCAGATGACAGATTCATGAAGACCTCTCTTCCATCTTGCAGTGGGATCTGGCTGATTCTGGATTGATGTGGGGGGCACGGGTGGCCCAGTCGTCTAAGGCGCCGCGATTCGCTGTGCAGAGTTGCATCCCTTAGGCACACCAGAAACCTATGATTGTTGGTTCGAATCCTGGTTCACCCCGATTATGTTTCTAGGTTTGTCAGCACCGTACCCGTGCTCGTGGGTTTCACCGAAGTGGTAAACGTCCGAGACCTGCATCACTTCGGGCTTTCCTCCCACATTAAGCTGACACGCCGTGATATAACTGGAATACTGTTAAAAGCGGCGTTAAATCCAACTCACTCACTCTGGGTTGATGTTGTTTTGAGCAAGGTCACAGATGATTATAAGTGTTTTGCGAGAATTGTCAAATCCCTAATTGTTATATCAATCAGTTGGAAAAGTGGAGCACTTATTCATTTTTCGGGAATCATTCTAAGCACTGTCATTTAAGTTTGTTGGTTTAGGTTAAGTGGTTAATGTTAGACCAAGCCAGTCACAAGAGTTAGTTCGTTGGCAATAATAGGGTAAAAGGGAAGTTTAGGGTAACTGTTTGGTGGCAACAAGGGTTAAAGTGAAGTTTAGGGTAACTGTTGGCAACAATAGGGTTAAAGTGAAGTTGAGGGTAACTGTTGGCAACAAGGGTTAAAGTGAAGTTTAGGGTAATTGTTGGCAACAAGGGTTAAAGTGAAGTTTTTGGGTAACTGTTGGCAACAAGGGTTAAAGTGAAGTTAAGGGTAACTGTTGGCAACAAGGGTTAAAGTGAAGTTTAGGGTAACTGTTGGCAACAATAGGGTTAAAGTGAAGTTTAGGGTAACTGTTGGCAACAAGGGTTAAATTGAAGTTTAGGGTAACCGTTTGTTGGCAACAAGTGTTTGATGTTGCAGGACACACAAGGGTTAAAGTGAAATTTAGTGTAACTGCACTAGGATTAACAAGACAGCCCACAGGAATGAAGATCAGAGTATTGTTTGTAAAAACTACAAGTGTTAAATTAGTAAGACAGTCACAAGGGTTTGAGTGAAGTAAGGCTTCAAGGCATTTAGCATTGCAATAGTGTTTGAATAACAAGACTGACGAGATCGTTACATATGCCTGTATACTGACCATGAGTGTACGCAAGGTCAGGAGGACATTGCTTTGACTGGAGCCATATTGCTGCAGTGGAGATGGGGGGGAGGGGGGTGCTGAATCCTGCACCATCACCAGCAGCACCCCCGCCTTCATCATCTTCTCTCCATCAGCAACAGCATCAAGAAGACATGAGCAGCACAAATGTGATTAGTATATTGTTAATATGGTTGATGGTCCTAGATGTGTGTTCTGGTTCATGTCATGAAGGCCAGATCGGACATTTGTCGAATCAATGTTGCTGAACACAAAGGGGGATATTAATCCAGTGTTGAGTATCACTGAAGCGTTGAATTACTCCATCATACTAGCTCCTCTCTACTGGTATCAGACTCTGTGTGGGGGTGTCGGCAGCCACATGGCCGTTCTGACCGTCTTAAAGGGGCCACATGGTCACAGCAGGTGTTCTCTCTCTCTCTCAAGTAGAGTCCCTGTACATCTCTCTCATCACGTTACAGTACTCATCACAAGTCAGATGTTTTAAAAAGTTATTACGAGGGATTTATTTAGAGATGGAAGTATGCTGACACGCAGTACCACATGATCAATTTTACCTGGAAATGACAAGATGTGCTTTGTACTCAGTCCATCTCGAAACACATTGAATGAGATTCGAACCCGTACGATGACAATGATGCCTACCCAGAACAACTTAATTTGATTTTTGTGTCTATTTTGCAATTTGTTATAGTAATTTGAATATGTTGTTCAAAGTGTGTCCATATATTTGTTTAAGTGAGGGGCTCCGTAGCATCAAATCAGCAAGACTACTTTAACCAATTTGTTGTTGCTTGCTCAAATGTTTATTGAAAATGTAGGGTAGAGAAAGGGAAGAATCTTTTTACCCTTGTCTTATTTTTATGATTTTGGGGGCGTCAATGGTGTAGGTGGACAGAGACGGATGTTGATAGAAACTAATAAATAACTCACAACGGTTTCTATTCCCGGTGATAACTAGATGTCACCACCGATTAAAAGTCAGATATCACTGGCCATCATTATCACAAACACAAAGACTTTTCCTTCAGATCAAGGCTAACAGCAATGATCTAATGGGTGACTGAACCGTTCTACTTTAGTTCTGTTGACTGTTTGTATCACAGTCATCATCATCATCATCATCATCATCATCATCATCATCATCATCACCAACATCATCCTCACCATCACCACCATCATCATGACCATCATCATCACATCATCATCATCATCATCATCATCACCACCACCATCATCACCATCATCACCATGATCGTCAGCATCGTCGTCATCATCATCATCATTATCATCACCATCATCACCATCTCTCTTTCTGATAGGATGATACATTCATCTTGAGATTGGCTCTCGGCTCTCGAAGAACTAACAGCAGTCATTGATTAATTGTCCATATGTTGCAGTGGTAGACCGTGATGCTTTTGACACAGTATGTAATTTAAGGTGTTAGGTCTAGTGGTGAACTGTGTTTTTTTTTTAAGCGAATATTTTTTCGAGTTTCAATGGCGACAAGTTTCATATGTTTATTATTGACAAGTATTTACCATTGCAGGGTGTATAGATGCCTTTGTCCTCTTGTTTCAGCTGTTTGTCTCATCGCCATTAAGAACTTGATGGCATTGTACATCGACGTGGCAGACACTGTCCCTTTGTAACATAGAATTTTAGACACAAGATTCACCAAACGTCTAATCGATAGCGGCTAGTCTAGATGTGTTCGAGTGGTTGTCTGTGATGTTTTTGACACATGTTGTTTTAACAAGTGTGTGTGGGTCCCTCCAGAGGGCGTGGCACCTGGCTCCTTTAAAACAAATGATGTAGACAAAGTAGTTTCAAAGCAGCAATTACACATTTGCATACTAAGAGCCCAGACTGGGTTCTATCACACTTCGGTATGAGCTTCAAGCTTGGCCAGCTTCTTTATCTAATAGAAGTACCGCTTTATAGATTATGTAGATGGGCTGCCAGATGTTGTGTGTTTGCATATCAAGTGATGAATGGTGATGTTGTTCTGCGTGATGCCGTCCCTGTTGTCCCTGCCACTGCTCCACAGCTACTCGCCATCCTTCGACACACCCAGGGAGTGGTCTCCCTTTCATTTGAACACCACTTCTCTGTCTGTGATCCAGTGTGTGTTGTTGGAATTTAAGTGAGCGAGTTGTTTTTAAAGCTGCAGTGTTCAAGTTATACCACGGCGTGGGAGTTTAAAGCCTGCCATTGACAATTGCTGTCAGTTTAGGTCATAATCATGTTCTCCGAGTAGAATGCTTGCTTTCTGAACTCATGACGTCAGCTGCTCTCCTATCCTTTGTCAAATTTTGCAAACCTTTGGTCGGATGAAGCAGCCATGATGGAGCAGTGTCAGAAATAACGGCCTGCCCACCTGCCCGTGACTGGTAACTTTTCTGTCAGGCTGCATGAAATTTGTCTCTTATTTTTTGTGATATTTCAACATTTATGATGTCAAAATGCATGCAGGAAGTTTTGAAGATGGGCAGGCATCACTTTTAGGTCACCTGCCTGACTGTCTTGGCTTAAAAATTATTTCAAACGCAGTGATGAAGAGAATTTCATAAAAATTGCAACATTAAAGGTTACTCACAGAATTCTGATCAGTTGTTCAAATTTAGACTTTGATTGACCTTGCTTTGAAAGATCTTTGATATTATTGACTTTCCCTCCTAATGTTGACATGCAGAGCTGATATTTGGTGTTGTCTTTCTTACATGACACCACTATCTGATATTTTAACACTTTGATATTTTAAGGAACCTATTATAGACCACGATGTCTTATTTTCAATTTCTGAACTTCAAAAGCCTTTCAGGTAACATGTGGTACCTAATTCGTTCGATTACTGATAAGCTTTAACCAAACTGGCCAAGCTTTGTTTGCATAGTGATGTGTTTGGCTGTATGAACTCAGACAATTTAAAGACTAATTCAGAAGGCTGTTAATAATTGTGTTAGACACTAATACAATTTCCGTTGAATTTCCGTTTGTGGTGACCTTGTTGGTTGTTGAGTTTCTAGGGCTTCGGGCCTGATCCACGCCAAAGCATACATAACACATGTGGTGTCTCCTTGAACAACGGACTTGCTTTGAAATATGACCCTCTTCATCCAGGAGTGATGGATACCTGGTAGGATGTGATGGTCGTGTGACTGTTAAGCTTCTAGCGCCTCACAGGCAGAGATGGAGTTGTTTTCTCCCAGACCCATTAAGATCCGGGGTAGAATAGGTTTTGAACAACCCATGCTTGCTTTAAAAGGCTACTATGCTTGTCGTAAGAGGTAACACAATATCTCGCTATTGCTAAACAAGGATCTGAGGACATCCAATTACGGGTCACGTTAGAACGACCTTTCATCCGACCAATCAAAGCGTTGCTTACCAGATCATGAAGGTGACAGTCAGAATGTGTTTTCTAATCATGCAACCTTGAAAATGTTAACACGGGGTATTCCGAACGACAGTTACGGCCCGTACGACTGATTCCGTCAGAATTATCGTCTATCTCTTGCTTGCGGGGGATGAGCATTTTTAATGGAGGAGGCGTTGCACAGTACGTGGAAAGCACTGCCATACAATCTCCAACATATATTAGACATTCCGGAGTGTTCGTTTGGTCAGTTTACAAAATTTTAATCGAGAACTGTGTCAACTTTTTTTTCAATCATAGTCTGAAATGGAAGTAGCCAGGTTGAAATGAGAACCGTAAAGCTAGAGAAAGCTCCTGATGTCGACTTCCTGTTAGTCATTTCAATGGTCAGTCAAAGTTCACGAAAGGTCCTCTGGGATGTCCTCAGATCTTTGTTTAGCGTCAGCGAGAACTTAGATCTGGTTTTAATGAGATTGGAGGCAACGAGATCGGGTGGTCAGGCTCGCTGACATGGTTGATGCATGTCATCATATCCCAATTGCGTGGATCTATGATCATGATGTCAGTTACTGGACTGTCTGGTACAGAATCAATTATTTACAGACCGGCATCATATAGCTGGAATATTGCTGAGTGAGGTATTAAACAACAAACAAACAAAATCAACAAGGTAACAAATGTTTTTCTCCCCAGGGATCTGATAATGACAGTCAAGTGCAGACAGATGTATTGACAGGGGTAATAATAATTTAGCTCTTTGAGCAGGCCCCTGTGTGGTGTGGACATGAAGTACAATATGCATGGCTTTGTTGTTGTTGTTGTTGTTGTTGTTGTTAAGGAAGGGTATTTGGATCAGGGAGGGGGCAAGTTTGGCCCAGTCATTTAATGCGCCGCAGTTCGCTGTGTGGAGTATCGTCCCTTGTGCACGCCAGAAACCTATGAGGGTTAAAATCCTGGTTCGCTCTGATTAGGTTTCTAGGTTTGTCAGCACAATACCCGTGCTCATGGGTTTCACTAAACTGGTAAATGTCTGAGACCTGCATCTCTTCCAGGGATTATCCTGGAAATGTTTACCTATGAGAGAAAATCTCTCCTAGCCCAAAAGCAATGAGATTTTTGGGCGTGTGATGAGATTTTGCTAATTTTCAGAGATATTTCATATTCACCCAGTGTGGAAACTGTATTTGATTTTTGGTACTTGTGACTCAAATAATGTTGCAAGTGATATTACTAGATTATATAGCTATATCCTTGGATATCCTATTTTCAAACATTAATTATTCCACTGCGAGTACATGTATTAGCATTAGTATTAACCAAAAATTACAATCGACTTACATTTCTGTTCTGCTTTAGGAAAAATTACACTAATATTTGGAATTATTCGCGAGGACAATTATACATCATTTAGGAGGCGTGTTTACCACCATCGGCTGTTCATTTCATTGGCATGCAGGAGACAACAATCTGCAGTTATCAAATTTCGACAATGTGTGTTTAGATCGTAATTCAATATATTTAGAGTGATGACATGAAATTGCGACTGTTGTAAATGGTATGACAGTTTGTTGGCAAAAAATATATTATTTACATTCAAGTGCTTTCGTCAATTTCGACGTCTTATTTCCGTCTGTAGTCAGTACCATATCAGAGGCCGGGTCTCTGATGGTATCAAATGAAATCTTATCAATATGCACTTTTCAATGACTATTTCTCCAGGTTCACCCTCTTGTTTAATTAGCCAGAATTAAGTCATTTATTTCACACATGTGCAGCAGGCAGAAAATGTTTACAGTTAACCGGAAGTTGCAAAGATTTGACATTCATGATGTTTGTGTTACATTTGAATGATTAAGTAACAGTTTTCAATTTTTATGGACAAATTTGGAAGCAAACGTATTGAAGCATATTCTAAAAAATCTAAATCCAACTTGCTGTTGGGCCACTAGAAATAGTTCAAAATTTGTAATTCACACACGGTGGCCATTCTTGCATGAGGGTACGTTCATGAAAACTCTTCCACCGGTGCCGTCACCGGCTAGGCGAATCTCATCTAAATTGTGATCATTTCTGATCTGCAGATTATTATGGAGAAAGAGTTGTATGTACATTGCTTGTATATTCATATAGTTTTTTGTTTTGCTGTCATTCCAAAATCGAAATACATGAAGATCAACGTCTTTGATTTCTGCTAGGATTTAAGTCTTAAAAAAATATGTTTAATAACTTGGATTTGTAGATCACGGAGTAAGATTTTCGTGCGCTACCAAAGTGTTTAGTTTGTAAAAACAAACACTTGTTTGCCAATCGGTGATAAAAAAAAGGTTGCGAAATCAGTTATGCACAATAAGAGATGGCATGCAATGTGGCGAGTATGCAAATTGCTGTTTCGATTGACAACATTTGACTATTGAATAAACTAGCGTGTAAGTTTTTTATTGACATTTTTAGGTACCGTAGATAAATTTATTTAAGCAATACAACATTTTTGATTTTTGTAGGTGAAAATGAGAGTGTTAATGCAGATAAAACTATTGAAAGATCTATCGCGCTGATTGAATGTTGATGCGATATCTACGACAACTATGTTAGAATATCGCGGAATCGCGGCCTAAGTCAATTTCAGCTCTTCACTTTTTTCCCACATTAAGCTTACCAACTGTGATATTACTGGAATACTCTTCAAAGTAGCGACTCAGCTCAAGCTCACTCACTCACTCACTCACTCACTCACTCACTCACTCACTCACTCACTCACTCACTCACTCACTCACTCACTCACTCACTCACTCACTCACTCACTCACTCATTCATTCATTTGGAGCCGGTGAGCTACTGTTCCGTACGTGCTTCGATTGGTTGCCATGAACAACCAGCTTAATAGCCCTTTGTGCCAACTAGATGAGGAGGATGTTTTACGAAGCCAATGATTGTGTCTGTCACTTCGTAAGGGCAATGTCTCTGATCCTGTATGTAAAAGCGACTTTTTCTTTTTCTTCAGTTTTTACCAACTGGGATAAGTTGGCTGATGTCCTGGGTGACTTTCTACATTACGTTTCCATGCGTTTGTGAGCAGACACATCATTACAGTGGGCGCTCCGTGCAGCTGGGGTACACTTGCTGATAACACATCAGTTGTCTTCAACCCTATGCTGCTGCTTTGTAGCTCGGATGCACTCCCTCGTCATGTTAGCTCACCTGGCTGTAATAGTCTGAATGAAGTTATCGGGAGGCCTGTCATTAATTGCTGTTCGAAGCCCTTCATTTTGGTTGCTTGTAAGAGGCGACTAACGGGATCGCTTGGTCAGGCTCACAGACTTGGTTGATGCATGTCATCATATCCCAATTGTGTGGATCGATGCTCATGATGTCAGTCACTGGATTGTCTGGTCCAGACTTGACTATTTACAGACTGCCGTCATATAGCTGGAATGTAGTCATAAACACTATAGAGTGTAGTGATAAACCAAAAAAAGAGAAAGAGTTGCTTGTATTTGGTGATCTCTGAAAGATATTCTTTGTCAGTTGAAACATGTATCAGAGGCGGATACAGCTTTTTTGAAAAGGGGGGGTGCACAACTAAGATCTATTTATTGTCTTTGGTGGTAATTTATACAGAAATAAAAAAAAAAATCGAAATAAAAAGGGGGGGTGCGCACCCCCACACACCCCCTCTGTATCCGCCCATGTGTATTACTACCTTACTAAGGGTCACACCTTTGACTAAAGATGACTGTGGATCCTTAGCAAATGTTGAGTAGTATAATTATGGAAATAGTTTTGTTCTGCCACTTTAGAGTTTTGTATTGGGATTAGAAATCATGCTTGGGAGCAAAATACTACTGTTCTGATAACTAAAATTTGTTCCCCTTCTATAATGTGTGTCAGCAGATCTGTAAACAAGGCAACACTGAATTTGTGGACTCCCGGTTGTCCCTAGCAACCTATGTTGATTGTACGAAGTGGTAGTTTGGGTGGTCAGGTGTCTTGATTGATGAAAGGTCAATGTACCCGACAGACTCCCGGTTGTCTCTAGCAACCTATGGTTGTTGTACAAAGTGACGTGGTAGTTTGGGTGGTCAGCATGTCAATGTACCCCGACAGCGTGAAGCATTCACTGGTTTGTCTGATCCCGACACAATTATGTAAAAGCTGCCATTGCATAGCTTGAATAGTGCTGAGTGCTGCATTAAACTACAAAGTAACAAAACAAAATATGTCTTTTTCTGTGAACCTTATTAAGCGAAGATGGCGAGACTGTTGTCTCAAAGTCTTCACTTGTTTCTGAATTAATAGTTATAACAGAGTCAGATTACCTTTGTGTTAACGATTATTCCTTATCTGACAAAGGGCAGTTCAGATTTACCAGATTAATAACTATGTTTTTACTTAATACCTATTTCATAGATCATATTTCATTGGGAATTGGAAACATTGGCCTGAGGTTCACTGTAAGTATTTCATAAGTAAACAGAGTCAATTCCATGGAGAATCTCAATGGTTGTCTGTTGATATCTAATATATCAAAAGAGTCTATAGAACTTTTATACATTTATTGATGTGTGTTGATTTATAACTATGACGCACAAGGGTACAATTCTATATATAATCCAAAATTATTCTTCCAACTTTTTCAGTTTGTCATCAGTGTCTTGTGTGTACAGATATGGCAAACCAGCTTCAGTTACAGAGAGATTTGTGATGACAAAAACCAGTTTGTCTGCCAGACACTCTGATGCAATTTCATTGCAGCAATATCTCTTTGGACTGTAAAACGTATCTATATTTCCTCTATTACACGCTAGGTCTCTTGTACCAGCCAGGTCTCTGATACACGCCGAGTCAAGGGCTCTCGCGAAATTAATAGACTGCATAGCATCAGAAGAAATACAGTAGTTTGATACGGATGTTTTGGCCGTTCTAGGCCGCAACCCTGACTGCTTCAAAGATGACTTTAAAAGATTCAACGAAGGCATATCTTTTGTGTGTACAAATGAAATGTTTATGAAACTGTTAGGGACATGACCAAAATCGGAACAATTTAACCCCTATTTCCTCATTGAAACAACTGACAATGAAAGTAAAATATAACATTATAAAAATTGTTTGAAAAAACTTTCTTCATAACAACATGTTGTTTACAAACCTTTTTGTGATCGTTATTAGTTGTCATCTCCATCAATCACCATCGTAAGGATTTGGTAGAAGAGAATTTGAAAGTCCATCACTCAGAAAACCCACGTCCATTTGAAAAGCCACGAAAACAATGTCCCAAAATCATTGAAGTCAAACTTTCTGAAATTCATTTCAGAACACGCACAATTAAGAAAATCACACATGAACCACTATTTCTGGGTCACAAATGTCTCATTTCATTCAAACTCTAATCTTGAAATTGACAGGTAACACCATGCAGATAGGGGCGGTTGGGTAGCCTAGTGGTTAAAGTGTTCGCTCGTCATGCCGAAGACCCGGGTTCGATTCCCGACATGGGTACAATGTGTGAAGCCCATTTCTGGTGACCCCCGCCGTGATATTGCTGGAATATTGCTAAAAGCAGCGTAAAACCATACTCACTCACTCACTCACCCATGCAGATAGGCTGTACCTCGTGTCAAAATGTCCGGCTCATCTGCAGGTTCAAAAGTGGCTGTTCAGTCATACTTAGTTCCATTAGTAATCATATTGTAGAAGCAGGCTCGATCATTCCCAGTTAATCTACAGGTTAATGCTGAACCACTTCATAGATCAGGGTTGTCATCTTGCATCATTTAACTAATTACGGAGAATGTAAACACAAGATTGTCAGCCATTGACAGCTGTGGGGTGTGAGTAACCGTGATGTAGGTCAAGTTCTGCCACATCCAAGTTCGGGGTAGAGAGGCATATATTTTGATGTTATTATTGTTTACTGGGGGTTAACTAACCAATAACCATTTACCATTTACACAAGTTAAATGTATGATAGAATGTTAATTCATAAAGTTTGTTGCAGAAATATTTTCGTTTAGCATTTTAAGAACTTTGTGTACAAAAAGTCACCCCTATGATAGAAATGGCATGTTCTTTTTCCAAGAATTGACGTCTCGCATTATTCCAAGAAATGACATCGTCAGTCCAAACAGTGCAGACTGGCATGGTAGAAATTAAAACATCTGTCTTTGGACTAAGTTTGGAGTGTTTTTTGTCAACTTCTTTTTGAAAAACTATGTGTTTTGAACTCTTATTTTGAACTACTCAAGACTATGGTGTTTTTAATTTTGAACTTTAGTAATAACTGTTACATATATAACTACCTGTGACCACTTTTCAGAATGTTCTAAGATTGCGGACCTGTGTACCTGTGTTGTTACGTATTGCAAGAGTGCACCGTTTTCAAACCGTTATTGCCGTCATGGTAGAATGCAGATAAACCTACTGCTAAAGCACTCGGTTCTAAATTAAAATAAAGAGGTATCTACTCTACAGTGGGCCTACATCAAATTTCAAAACCAGTAGGTTTATCTCCTAATTGTAAAGCAAGCAGAGCAACACTAACTGCACATAGTCATTAAATGACATCTAAGATAGCTAAGCTTAGTTCATAACAAGGGGTTCGCTCGTCACGCCGAAGACCCGGGTTCGATTCCTGACATGGGTACAATCTGTGAAGCCCATTTCTGGTGTCCCCCGCCGTGATATTGCTGGAATATTGCTAAAAGCGGCGTAAAACCATACTCACTCACTCACTCATAACAAGGGACATGGGCAACAATAAAATGCAGAGTTGCATCCCTTTGCTGCACCAGGATCATCCCTTTCCTCTACCAGGATCTGCTGGTCATGTTTCTATTCCCACACACACCCTTTGACAATCCTGATTCAGCCTCTATGTCTGTTCAGGAAGGTAGGGAAGTACAAAAGTGACATGATTGAATGAAAACGAACAGATTCAGACAGCTGTTTATCATCCCAAACTGCTGCTGGTCGTGGATAATTGCTGAATATTGGCCCTATTGGTGGGATGAAGCGTCTGGGTTGTGTGACATTGGAGATAGCTGCTATTTGTGACCTGTCATCTTTACTTACAAAGAGTCAAATAAGTGTAGATGCATGTCAAGCAGCAGATCAACTGAATGGATTAGAGCTTTGACATTCAGAATGGAGCATTTGCCAAGGTCAATTGTTTCTAATTACAATTGTCTTTATAATTGTCAAGGTTCTTGAATTTGGTGTGGTTGTTCTGTTTGACTTTTCTCAAGCCATTGACAAACAGTGAGGCAGTATCAGCTTTTGTTAATACAAAACACTGGCGTAGCCAGAAGGTCTTTTTTACCTAGCTTGCATATTCGTGGAAGATGGACTTGGTCTTGTTAAATTATCTCCCCTGATGAAGATTTACGAGATCAATATCTGCATCGTTATTTGCAAATAGCCAAAATGTATTGTATTCCTCCAAAATGCTTGCACTTCATAGAAAAGTGTGATAATAAAACCAGCGTGGAAACTTCAAAGACTGCAAGAGCACTTATGATTGGTCAACTCTCTGATCGGCATCTGGAACTTCCGTTTGGTAAAAAGTTAATGAGATTATGTGAAGATTGTCCAGGATGGAGAGAGGGAAGCCGGACTTCAAAGGAAATATCGTAGTAATTAACAGATTACAAGGTTTTCAAGGAAGCTGATAATAATGGAAGAATTATTCAGTTTTAAATTTTGTTAGAAGAAGTCACCCATATTTCTTTTCTTGCCTAACACAAGTTGATGTGAAAATTCCATAGTTTGTTAGCAGAAACAAGTGATGGTGTGTGAGAGTTCTGTATGTATAACAAAACATTATTCAATACTTGTTTCATACAAGAGTGAGTGAGTGAGTTGTGTTTATCGTCGCTTTTAACACTATTCCTGTTTTATCACGGTGTGTCAGCTTAATGTGGGAGGAAAGCCCGAAGTGATGCAGGTCTCGGATGTTTACCACTTCGGTGAAACCCACGAGCACGGGTATGGTGCTGACAAACCTAGAAACATAATCGTGGCAAACCGGGATTCGAACCCACGATCATAGGTTTCTGGCGTGCCCAAGGGACGCAACTCTGCACAGAAAATTGCAGCGCTTTAGATGTCTGGGCTTCCCGTGCCCCCTTCATACAAGAGGTCTGTATGTAGAAACCAGTCTGTGACTTAAGCCACTAGTCCGAGGCCCATGTCTAGTAAAAACTAAGTTTGGTCTAGTACGATCAGCTAATTAAAGTCCATGTGATATAAACTGAACAGGGGGCACAGGTGGCAATTCGCTGTGCAGAATTACATCCCTTGGGCATGCCAGAAACCTTTGGTTGTGGGTTCGAATCCTGGTTCACCCCGATAATGTTTCTAGGTTTGTCTGCACCATACTGTGCTCGTGGGTTTCACCGAAGTGGTAAAAGACCTGCATCACTTCGAGCTTTCCTCCCACATTCAGCATGTCGTGATATAACTGGAATACTGTTCAAAGCGCCGTCATACCCAACTCACTCACTCACTGAAATGAACAAAAAATGATGCAAAGAGGAGAGTTTGGGCGAGTAGAAACTATTAACACAGACTGAGAAACACTAGTCATATGTGTAGGAACATCCCTTTAACATAGTTTGCTTGAAGAAAATATATTTTCAGTCAACTTAGAGACCTTGGGGCTGCGCTGATGGCATACAAACAATAAGATATCATTAGATGCCAGGACTGGCTGTTTGATCATGTAGACCTTGATCAATGTGCTGGTGAACTGGGGAGAGACGAAGGAAATGAAGTACCTTCCATAATCTGCGGCAGTGTATCAATCTGAGATGGGAGCGCCACCTGGTGGAGGACGGAACGTGGCGACAGTGACACGTGTGGCTCAATTACAGCACATTCCCACCCCTGCAAGGTATCAATTTCCCACCAGATGAAATTCACTAATCTAATTGTGTCGACGATGGAGGGTGATATATTGGCTGCAGAGTGGGCCCAGAGCATGATGGGTATTAGTTATCGTACCAATGATTGCCACCAGGGGGAGCTAGCTTGCTGAGCACTACAGCATTAATCAGGTTACACACCTCCTTCATCCCATCTTGTACATCCCTGCTCTGCTTCCCCTTGTAATTCCTGATTAATTCGGTGGAGGTGGATTACATCTGATATTATTCTCCGGGCTGTCTTGACAGTCAGGTGTTGTTTCATCCAGGTTTGTCATTTGACAGCAGTCAGAAGTTTATTTCCTGGAAAATTGACAACTTAGGAAGTCACATGCGAAATGAACACTCTGTAGACCTTTCTTCTGACGGGTCTGGAAATTACAGCGGGACTTTATTATTGATGTAGACCAGGGCTTCATCATATGCCAGCATGAGGGACGGAAACTGAAAACAAACAAAAATATAACTTTTGATAAGATACATGTGTTTTTGTCTGTTCAAAGTTGTTGATATCTCCGAAACTGTGAAGACAAACTGTGAAGACAAACTGTGAAGACAAACTGCTTGTATGTTTTCCAAAGTAGAAGTGATATCATTAAACAGAAGTCCATGGAACTTTTTCGTAATTGAACTAGAGGCTGACTTTAAATATATCTGCATTGGGCATGTGTTTCCGAAGCTAGAAGTGATGTTATTTGACTGGATATGATGTGATTAGAGCAGAAATGGGGTTCCTCATTATGATGGCTAGAGGCATGGTACATTGATCCTGTTGGTTGTCGTAGGCAGATGTTTCCTGAACCGAAGGAAAGGTGTCACCCTGGAAGTGCATGGTCGTATGTAATCATGATGGGGCGTTGTAGAAATGGCTGCTTCTGTGTGTGCTAAGGTCGAAACGATACACCGATATTCTGATGCATCGCGATACTTAACCAACGATACGATACACGATATATGTGGGTCTATTTATCAATACGGAACGCACATCTTAGTACAGTGTTTCCTCACTATTGCACCCTTCAATATAGCGCTAACTCTGTTATGAAGCGTGGTAACGCATGGCTCCCAAACCTCACTTACATTTTAATAAGCTCAAGTTTTTTCACTGACACATTGTTTTCCCCATCACAAAAAACAGACGTAACACCGGAAATACGAGTAAACAAATCCTAACTAAGTACACAATTTAATCACATTATTATGCTATCTGATATTAAAAATGTGTTCATTGTATATCTGGACTTTATTCAAAATTTCATTCAATATTGTTTACATTAATTTCTGGGAAATCGTATATTGAGTGATCAGTAGATCTCACAACTCACAACCATGCCTTGAAAACAACTTTAATTGCCAGAGAATTATATACATATACATATGTATTATAAATACCATACTTTGAATCGTCAAAAAACATATTTGTGGCAATTTTACTATTATATGTAAACATAACATTTTTGCAATCAAAATACATGTTGCGCAGAAAGTCCCTTCGGTGACTGGTTAAATTGTTCCAAACGTAAAAATATCCTGCAGTAGCAATCACCTCTACCAAACTGCTACGCTTATAGTTCTTATAATCTTAAATATATAAAGCTGCAAATTAAGTAACATGACATTGGAATATATTATTCCTGATAAAACAATAATTTCAGATACAATTTCTTCGGACCATTTCATCAAAATTCTTTGAAGTTGTATCACTGGGTACTTTTTAACTAAATCACTGGTAGATTGGGAGAACACGTGTATACAGCTGATTGCTCTTTCTGGCTTAGTTTACGAGACAATACGCACGGTAATCTTAATCTCTGCATATAAAACAACGCCTATGAGAGCAGGAAATAGAATTTTAATGGTAAGTCATCGAGGGGTATCACTGTTTTCTGATAATGTTGACATTTTAATTTTTCTGAAAAAGAACCTGAAGTTGAACTATTCAGACTGAAGTACATTGATTATTTTCTGATGTTTGAAATTAGAAGTTTTCTGCTGTTTTGAAATTTGACATGTTTTGACGGAAAAGTAAGAGAAAATTCCACTATGAAGCTTAACAAGTAGTCTTGTTATTATTAAATAATTTTGACTTCCAAAATCATGAAAGGGTCCAATCCTGACATGCTAGATGCCTTGAAAGTCAATCAATGCTGGAGTACTGTTTTTTTTATCATTGTGTATTGAGATACATATCGTATCGTATGTTTTTTTTGGTTTCAGAACGCCGGTATGTTTTTTCGGGTTTTAGAACACCGGTATGTTTTTTCGGGTTTTAGAACGCTGGTATGTTTTTTCGGGTTTTAGAACGCTGGTATGTTTTTTCGGGTTTTAGAACGCTGGTATGTTTTTTCGGGTTTTAGAACGCTGGTATGTTTTTTCGGGTTTTAGAACGCTGGTATGTTTTTTCGGGAGAACAATCAGCTTGGCATTCAGCCTGATGAAATATGAGCTCGCAAACAGTGGACCCTGTTCCCCTAGCGTCACCTGACCTTTTTGAACGTTTAGTCACTTAGTCATGTTTATGGACTAACATCTTCAAAAGTTATATCTATAAATAAGGCGGAATTGTGTCATTAGACCAGGGAAAGACATCTCTTATAAATTCCAGCCTTCTATTGCTTTGGCAAAAACGTATGGGGCGGGATGACTGTAACAGCACAATAGGGAAATCATTACGAAATATACGAACCGACAAAAAACCTGGTTATGTTTAATCCTTTATTGGATGCTTTCCCGAAAAAACATACCAGTTTTGAAAACCCTATTTTCATTACGATTAAATACAATCTGGTTGTCCTCTCGAGAAAACCTGTCGGCCGTGCTTAGGATATGCTGCAATGAAAAGCAGTATATGAAGCTTGTAGACTACTGGTTAGAGGTTTGGGGATTTTGTTTTTGCAAACTTTATCTTTTGAAGTTGTCTTAACCCCAACACAAGGAATCTCTGACTAGATTATCTCTTTGAAGTAAATGGCAATTCTAATCCTAGAGAGGGAGGTGAATAATTCACACCAGTCTCATGTGTGGCTGAAGGGGATCGCTTCCCTTCCCTGTTGCCAGCCGATCTACAGGCTTTGTTCATTACCACTTCCAGGGACCATCGGGCTCACCAGGAGCCAATCACCACCTCTTGACAAAGACAAGCCTTTTTGCATGTACGTTTTTTTACATACGGGGAAACATACATACATTCTTCATCGGCTGTGGTAGGAATTATTTAATGCCTAACTTTCACCTGATTGATTTCTGAAGAAAAGCGTGTTAAGTTGGTGAAGAGGGTGTTCATTGTTGGTTAAGTGGACTGAGCTCCGTCTTACTTCATCTGCACTCGATCACTACAGCGACAGGGAAATAGAAAAATGGTGGACTTTGTGCACCTCAGGCCATAATAAAATAAATATTAGATTTTCATCTGCATTTAAGTTTTTTTTAAGTCCAGAGGCATTTTATTTTTCTGTTTTGTTTAAGATAACATTAGCTGTTCAAGGCACCTGTGAATATAAACTGTGGAAGGATGTGATTCATGTGAATGTCTGAGACTGGGTGGTCTGAGACAGGATGGTATGAGACAGGGTGGTCAGAGACAGGATGGTATGAGACAGGATGGTATGAGACAAGATGGTATGAGACAGGGTGGTCTGAGACAGGGTGGTCTGCGACAGGATGGTATGAGACAGGGTGGTCTAGGACAGGGTGGTCTGAGACAGGATGGTATGAGACAAGATGGTATGAGACAAGATGGTATGAGACAGGGTGGTCTGAGACAGTGTGGTCTGAGACAGGGTGGTCTGAGACAGGATGGTATGAGACAGGGTGGCCTGAGACAGGGTGGTCTGAGACCAGTGGTCAGAGACAGGATGGTATGAGACAGGATGGTATGAGACAGGGTGCTCTGAGACAGGGTGGTCTGAGACCGGTGGTCAGAGACAGGATGGTATGAGACAGGGTGGTCAGAGACAGGATGGTATGAGACAGGATGGTCTGAGACAGGATGGTTTGAGACAGGGTGGTCTGAGACAGGGTGGTCAGAGACAGGATGGTATGAGACAGGGTGGTTAGAGACAGGGTGGTCTGAGACAGGATGGTATGAGACAGGGTGGTCAGAGACAGGATGGTATGAGACAGGATGGTATGAGACAGGGTGGTTAGAGACAGGGTGGTATGAGACAGGGTGGTATGAGACAGGGTGGTTAGAGACAGGGTGGTCTGAGACAGGGTGGTCAGAGACAGGGTGGTCTGAGACTGGGTGGTCTGAGACAGGATAGTATGAGACAGGGTGGTCTGAGAAAGGGTGGTCAAGCTATGCAGCAAGTCTTTCTGTCAAGTGATGTAGCAAGTCTTTGAGTCAAGTGATGTAGCAAGTCTTAATGTCATGTGATGCAGCAAGTCTTTGAGTCAAGTGATGTAGCAAGTCTTAATGTCAAGTGATGCAGCAAGTCTTTATGTCAAGTAATGCAGCAAGTCTTTACGTCAAGTAATGCAGCAAGTCTTTGAGTCAAGTGATGTAGCAAGTCTTTGAGTCAAGTGATGCAGCAAGTCTTAATGTCAAGTGATGCAGCAAGTCTTTATGTCAAGTAATGCAGCAAGTCTTTATGTCAAGTAATGCAGCAAGTCTTTATGTCAAGTAAGGCAGCAAGTCTTTATGTCAAGTAATGCAGCAAGTCTTTATGACAAGTAATGCAGCAAGTCTGTATGTCAAGTGATGCAGCAAGTCTTTATGTCAAGTAATGCAGCAAGTCTTTATGTCAAGTAATGCAGCAAGTCTTTATGACAAGTAATGAAGCAAGTCTTTATGTAAAGTGATGCAGCAAGTCTTTATGTCAAGTGATGCAGCAAGTCTTTATGTCAAGTAATGCAGCAAGTCTTTATGTCAAGTAATGCAGCAAGTCTTTATGTCAAGTAATGCAGCAAGTCTTTGAGTCAAGTAACGTAGCAAGTCTTTATGTCAAGTAATGCAGCAAGTCTTTATGTCAAGTAATGCAGCAAGTCTTTATGACAAGTAATGAAGCAAGTCTTTGAGTCATATGATGCAGCAAGTCTTTATGTCAAGTGATGCAGGAAGTCTTTGAGTCAAGTGATGCAGCAAGTCTTTATGTAAAGTGATGCAGCAAGTCTTTATGTCAAGTAATGCAGCAAGTCTTTATGACAAGTAATGAAGCAAGTCTTTGAGTCATATGATGCAGCAAGTCTTTATGTCAAGTGATGCAGGAAGTCTTTGAGTCAAGTGATGCAGCAAGTCTTTATGTAAAGTGATGCAGCAAGTCTTTATGTCAAGTGATGCAGCAAGTCTTTATGCCAAGTAATGCAGCAAGTCTTTATGACAAGTAATGAAGCAAGTCTTTGAGTCATATGATGCAGCAAGTCTTTATGTCAAGTGATGCAGGAAGTCTTTGAGTCAAGTGATGCAGCAAGTCTTTATGTAAAGTGATGCAGCAAGTCTTTATGTAAAGTAATGCAGCAAGTCTTTATGCCAAGTAATGCAGCAAGTCTTTATGCCAAGTAATGCAGCAAGTCTTTATGTAAAGTGATGCAGCAAGTCTTTATGTCAAGTAATGCAGCAAGTTTTTATGTCAAGTAATGCAGCAAGTCTTTGAGTCAAGTGATGCAGCAAGTCTTTATGTAAAGTGATGCAGCAAGTCTTTATGTCAAGTGATGCAGGAAGTCTTTGAGTCAAGTAATGCAGCAAGTCTTTATGACAAGTAATGCAGCAAGTCTTTATGTAAAGTGATGCAGCAAGTCTTTATGTCAAGTAATGCAGCAAGTCTTTATGCCAAGTAATGCAGCAAGTCTTTATGCCAAGTGATGCAGCAAGTCTTTATGTAAAGTGATGCAGCAAGTCTTTATGTCAAGTAATGCAGCAAGTCTTTATGCCAAGTAATGCAGCAAGTCTTTATGTAAAGTGATGCAGCAAGTCTTTATGTCAAGTAATGCAGCAAGTCTTTATGCCAAGTAATGCAGCAAGTCTTTATGTAAAGTGATGCAGCAAGTCTTTGAGTCATATGATGCAGCAAGTCTTTATGTAAAGTGATGCAGCAAGTCTTTATGCCAAGTAATGCAGCAAGTCTTTATGCCAAGTAATGCAGCAAGTCTTTATGTAAAGTGATGCAGCAAGTCTTTATGTCAAGTAATGCAGCAAGTCTTTATGCCAAGTAATGCAGCAAGTCTTTATGCCAAGTAATGCAGCAAGTCTTTATGTAAAGTGATGCAGCAAGTCTTTATGTCAAGTAATGCAGCAAGTCTTTATGTCAAGTAATGCAGCAAGTCTTTATGTAAAGTGATGCAGCAAGTCTTTATGTCAAGATATGCAGCAAGTTTTTATGTCAAGTAATGCAGCAAGTCTTTGAGTCAAGTGATGCAGCAAGTCTTTATGTCAAGTGATGCAGGAAGTCTTTGAGTCAAGTGATGCAGCAAGTCTGTATGTAAAGTGATGCAGCAAGTCTTTATGCCAAGTAATGCAGCAAGTCTTTATGTCAAGTGATGCAGGAAGTCTTTGAGTCAAGTGATGCAGCAAGTCTTTATGTAAAGTGATGCAGCAAGTCTTTATGCCAAGTAATGCAGCAAGTCTTTATGTAAAGTGATGCAGCAAGTCTTTGAGTCAAGTGATGCAGCAAGTCTTTATGTAAAGTGATGCAGCAAGTCTTTATGCCAAGTAATGCAGCAAGTCTTTATGTAAAGTGATGCAGGAAGTCTTTGAGTCAAGTGATGCAGCAAGTCTTTATGTCAAGTGATGCAGGAAGTCTTTGAGTCAAGTGATGCAGCAAGTCTTTGAGTCAAGTAATGCAGCAAGTGTTTGAGTCAAGTGATGCAGCAAGTCTTTATGTAAAGTGATGCAGGAAGTCTTTGAGTCAAGTGATGCAGCAAGTCTTTGAGTCAAGTAATGCAGCAAGTGTTTGAGTCAAGTGATGCAGCAAGTCTTTATGTAAAGTGATGCAGCAAGTCTTTGAGTCAAGTAATGCAGCAAGTCCTAAGTTTTATTGTCTGACGCTGATTCCCTGCAGAGAAATGTTTAATGATTTCAGGTTCACTCCTCTCAGCTGGAAGGTGAATTTATCCTTGCCATGGGAACTGGTAAAACGTTGTTAGAAATAAAAACCTGTTCGGTTTTAGTTTACAGCTAAAAATCTCCGTGTGCAATCATGTCAAGAAAATGAAAGAGTATCAAATGTGAATTTAGTGAATTATAGGGTTAGACTTGGTGGTAAGGTCTGTAATATAGCCGGCGATGTCTCCACTAACAGTGCCAGGAGACAGCCTCATAGCACATCCTCAGCACGTATCTATCACGAGCGCGGCCGCGCGGCCACACTGACAGTCTGACACTAACAAGCTCCATGATCTAGCGGGTCTCAGCTCATGGTCGTTACTGGCGAATCATGTCATCAACAGTTAAAACAAACCACTCACTTTCACCTTAAGTTAAGACTTTAGCACTTTCTTGCAAGCGAAGTTTCACCAAGTGTCAATGAAGATGTTTCTGGTTGGTAAACATGTTTGCTGAAAAGTAGGAGGTGTATATGAGTTCATGGTCCGTGTATAGAGGGTGTTTAGTATCTGTGTGTCTGTCAGTGGTATGCATGAGGCTGCTGGAGGTGTTCCTCTACAAGGGGTGGGGCTGACATGTGAGAGTAGGTGGGGCTGTCTGACACATGTAGTAGGAGGTGGGGCTGTGTGACACATGTGGGGGGATGGGGGTTGGGCTGTCTGACACATGTAGTAGGAGGTGGGGCTGTGTGACACATGTGGGGGGATGGGGGTTGGGCTGTCTGACACATGTAGTAGGAGGTGGGGCTGTGTGACACATGTTGGGGGATGGGGGTTGGGCTGTCTGTGTCACATGTAGGAGGGGGTGGGGCTGTGTGACACATGTAGTAGGAGGTGGGGCTGTGTGTCACATGTGGGAGGGGATGGGGCTGTGTGACACATGTAAGATGTGGGGCTGCCTGACACATGTGGGAGGAGGTGGGCTGTGTGACATATGTACAAGGGGGTGGGGCTGTCTGGTACATGTAGGAGGAGGTGGGGCTATCTGGCACATTTAGGGGTAGGGGGTGGGGCTGACATATGTAGGAGGAGGTGGGGCTGTCTGGCACATGTAGCGGGGAGGGGCTGTCTGACAGATGTAGGAGGGGTTGGGGGTTTCTGACACATGTAGGAGGGAGTAATTAAATTTGGGACATGTGTAGTAACATGTGTAGTCAGTAGTGGATCAACATAATTTGTCCGTTTTTTGTGAAATTATAAATTTTGACCTTGATTTGACATTTGCACTTTGACCATACTGAAAACTCAAATTTCTTATGGCTGCTGCATGGCCTTTTGTTCTGAAAATGGATGGGGCGTGGGTGGCCCAGTGATCTAAGGTGCAGAGTTGCGTCCCTTGGACACGCCAGAAACCTATGCTTGTGTTCTAATCCCGGTTCGCCCCAATTATGTTTCTAGGTTTGTCAGCACCATACCCGTGCTCATGGGTTTCACTGAAGTGGTAAACATCTGAGACCTGCATCACCTCTGGCTTTCCTCCCACATTTAGCTGACACGCCGCGATTTAACTGGAATACTGTTAAAAGCAGCCTTAAACCCAACTCACTCACTCACTCACTCACTCAGTGTATGCTATCAACTGTTTTGACTTTGATCTCGATAGTCCCATCTCCTCTATCTATTTAAAGGAGCACTGGTTGTTCCCTTTGTTAGTGTTTTTTCCCTGTGAGTACCTTGAGGATATGCAACACAACTGACCCTGACAAGAGACTGGGCTACTGTCTGCAAGGACAGCTAAATAAACTTGGAGGCAATATTTGTTTTACTCATTTTTGAACACTAATTGGTTAACCGTGCCCTATACAGATTTGACAAAGGGCGCATGTTAATTAATTTCTTCAGCCTAATCAAACAGACAAAAAGAACATCAGTGAGTGAAAGCATCAGGACTTCCCATGTGAGACTTCACAATGTTATAACTTTGTAACAAATGTGAAATGTGTATCCAAGTATACCCACTTCGTCAATTTATTGCCAATATGTGGAAAACTGTATATCATTGTTTCATGTGCCTTGGCAGTATTATATTTCATCCCAGCATCTGTGAGTTCGTGCGGACGTATTATGGGTGAGGTAGTGTGGTTGTATGATGTGTGGTTGTATTCCCAGATGTGATGTATGTGTCTCGCAGCAGTCTCCTGTCCGACTGTTTATATCCGAATTTCACCAGCAGCTGCAACCTTAATTAATGTCCAACCGGGGCCAAGTTGGAACACACCAGATATATTGGTTTGCAGTGAAACAGTGGCAGTCTCAGCATGCTCATTTTCAATCTGCATAGTTAACATTGATTTGTGTCTACATGGTGAGTCATGAAGGGAAATGATGTGGAACTTTCTGCAAATCAAATTGAATTTTCAATGAATTCTCCATCACTTGGAGACCAAATAGTTTGACTGTTAAGATACATTAGCATAGCAGTTCATGGGCATGAGTGTATAGTGCTGCTGAAGCTGACCTGATAGAAGTATAGCTCACCGTGCTTCATGTTACTTGTGTAGTTGTAATATGTAACTCTCACAGGTGGAAGGTGAATCCTCAGTAGATAGCTCACCTTGCTTCATGTAACTTGTGTGGTTGTAATATGTAGGTGTGACAGGTGGAAGCTTAAATACTCAGTCCATAGCTCACCTTGCTTCATGTAACTTGTGTGTTTGTAATATGTAACTCTCACAGGTGGAAGGTGAATCCTCAGTAGGTAGCTCACCTTGCTTCATGTAACTTGTGTGGATGTAAAATGTAACTGTTACAGGTGGAAGGTTTAATACTCCATCCATAGCTCACCTTGCTTCATGTAACTTGTGTGGTTGTAATATGTAACTGTTACAGGTGGTATGTTAAATACTCAGTCCATAGCTCACCTCGCTTCATGCAACTTGTGTGACATGTAGATGTAACTAGGTTACTTCAGAAGTTGAAGGAATTAAAAGCAGATAATTTTCATACATTATTTTTATTTGTTGAAAGTTAGTACTGAAAAAAATTAGGGAGGACTGGTCATTTTTAAAGTTGAACGTCCAGCATGACTGGCAGTTTCAATAGCCAGCAGGAACACTAGTACTGAATGTTCAAGTCTGCTATTTACACTTTATATATGTTTAAGTCTGCTATTCACAGTTGATATCGGGGGCACGGGTGGCCCAGTCGTCTAAGGCGCCGCGATTCGCTGTGCAGAGTTGCGTCCCTTGGGCCCGCCAGAAACCTATGATTGTGGGTTTCGAATCCCGGTTCGCCCCGATTATGTTTCTAGGTTTGTTAGCACCATACCCGTGCTCGTGGGTTTCACCGAAGTGGTAAACGTCTGAGACCTGCATCACTTCGGGCTTTCCTCACACATTAAGCTGACACGCCACGATATAACTGGAATACTGTTAAAAGCGGCGTTAAACCCAACTCACTCACTCACTCGGGGTTGATATCTGTATGTTTCAAGTCTGTTATTGCTACACAGTTGATGTCTGTTTCAGTCTGTCGGTGGGGCTGTGGCCGGTGTGGGGTCTCCTGACAGTCCCGATCCTCTTCACCATGTTCATGAGCTTTGTCGTCTTCATTGCGATGTTTGGATGAAAGGTGGCATGCTGCATCAGTGGATGCGACGTTGTTGGCTGTGTGTGTTAATGGCAGCAATACAGACCCAGTCCATTGGGGGCATGTGTAATTGGCAAGCAATCAGAGCAGGCAGAGTTTGGAAGTCACCAGGGCTCGAGGAGCTGGCAAGACTCGTATGGTAATGACAGTTGACAGTGCAGGTGACACACATCAAGTGGCCTCACTTGGGATGCACAACAGCTCCTCGGATGGACATTGCTGACATTAATATTCAGAAACCGACAACTGGTGCAGGAGGACGACATATTGATGCACGGCTTGTTTTGTATCTGTACCCTTGGAAGCTCTTTCAGATGTCCAATACTGAACACAGCATATCTATTTTATATTTTATCTACCAAGGCAATATGGATAGTGAATGATGATGATTTTTTGATGATAATGAAAATGCTTGGTTTTTTTTGCATGGATGAGGTTATGGCTAAAGAAAGTACATTGGTGATTTGGGCATGGATGTGGTTATGGCTAGAGAAGTGCATGAGTTATTTTTTGGCATGGATGAGGTTATGGCTAAAGAAGTGCATGAGTTATTTTTGGGCATGGATGAGGTATAATGGCTAAAGAAAGTGCATGAGTTATTTTTGGGCATGGATGGGGTTATGGCTAAAGAAATTGCATGAGTTATTTTTGGGCATGGAAGAGGTTATGGCTAAAGAAGTGCATGACTTATTTTTGGGCATGGAAGAGGTTATGGCTAAAGAAATTGCATGAGTTATTTTTGGGAAGGATGGGGTTATGGCTAAAGAAAGAGCATGAGTTATTTTTGGGAAGGATGGGGTTATGGCTAAAGAAAGTGCATGAGTTATTTTTGAGCATGGAAGAGGTTGTGGCTTAAGAAAGTACATGGGTGATATCAACAGTGATTTGTTCTTGAATCAAGTGAAGGATATCAATTCTCCTGTGGATGGTCAGTCAGAAATTTGCGGCGTTATTTCTTTCTCACATGTGTGTTAAAGTATTGTCAGGTTACTTTATAACCAGGGGAAGGATGGGGATTAGAGTTCAAGAGTGGGTTATGATGGAATAAACTGGGACCAACTTAAGGTCTTGTGTTTTTATGTTTAAAATGTTGGTCCTATCCTTTACGGTTCATTGTGAGTCAATGCATGATGGGAAACCGCTTGTGATTGTGAGAGTTTTATTAATATATGTGTCATAATATCTGGGTTATATGCCCTCTGTTTTCTAATCCTGTTTCCATAAAGGATGGAATAAATGCATGATTTTTATTTATTATGACATGAACCCCTTGATATGGTAATGTTTCTTTTATGTTTATGTGCTTGTTGTAACTTTCATGGAATAAAATATTCTTTAACATTTAAAGATGTTATTTTTATCCCCTAACATAAAAAGGGGGTATTGTGATGAACATGTCCATCCCCAGCTGCTTGTCCAAATGTTATCATTTCATTAAGAGGCGAGAAATCTAAATGAATTCAATATTTCTTCATGAAGATTTACACACTTAGAAGCATGAGCTGTTTGCCATGTGGAACAGTGTTGGAGCTGCCTGCGCTGACAGCAGTGTTTTCAAGTGTGTGGGTGAATGTTGTTTAATGCTGAGGCCAGCAATGTTCCAGATATGTCGCAGCAACTGTAATTAACAGAGTCTGGAACAGGCAAACAAGTGAACATGAACAAGATCCATACCATCACTGATTTGAAAACATCTACACTTATCAACCAAAACTCAAGGGTATAAATAGCTGTGACATAATTATATTTTATTCAAAATCAACATTTTTCAATTCTTCTTATGCACTGATAAGTAATTGATTGCTAAATGTGAAGATTGAACTAATGTTTCGTCATTGGATTCAATGTTTGTGTTTGGAAGAGCTACCCATTTACACCTCCAGAGGAGCTACCCAAGTACACCCCCAGAAAAGCTACATGTACACCTAAAGAAGAGCAATACACCCAAACCTCCAGAAGAGCTACACATGTCGACCTCAAGAAGAGCAACACACCCACACCTCAAGAAGAGCAACACGAGAACATCCCAAGAAGAGCTACACACCCACACCTCAAGAAGAGCAACACACCCACACCTCAAGAAGAGCAACACACCCACACCTCAAGAAGAGCAACACACCCACACCTCAAGAAGAGCAACACACCCACACCTCAAGAAGAGCAACACACCCACACATCAAAAAGAGCAACACATCCACGCCTCAAGAAGAGCAACACACCCACACCTCAAGAAAAGCAACACATCCACGCCTCAAGAAGAGCAACACACCCACACATCAAAAAGAGCAACACACGAACACCTCAAGAAGAGCAACACGAGAACATCCCAAGAAGAGCTACACACCCACACCTCAAGAAGAGCAACACACCCACACCTCAAGAAGAGCAACACACCCACACCTCAAGAAGAGCTACACACGAACATCCCAAGAAGAGCAACACACCCACACCCCAAGAAGAGCTACACGCGAACATCTTAAGAAGACCAACACACCCACACCTCAAGAAGAGCAACACACCCACACCTCAAGAAGAGCAACACACCCACGCCTCAAGAAGAGCTACACACCCACACATCAAGAAGAGCAACACACGAACACCTCAAGGAGAGCAACACACGAACACCTCAAGGAGAGCAACACGAACATCCCAAGAAGAGCAGCACACCCACACCTCAAGAAGAGCAGCACATCCACACTTCAAGAAGAGCTACACACCCACACATCAAGAAGAGCAACACACCCACACCTCAAGAAGAGCAACATACCCACACCTCAAGAAGAGCTACACACCCACACCTCAAGAAGGGCACCCACACCTCAAGAAGGGCAACACACGAACATCCCAAGAAGAGCAGCACACCAACACCCAAAGAAGAGCTACACGCGAACACCTCAAGAAGAGCAACACATGAACATCCCAAAAAGAGCAACACACCCACACCTCAAGAAGAGCTACACACGATATTTACAGAAATGAATTCATGACTTTTTCTTACAATTAAAAAGTTCAGTCAGTATAATCTGCCTGATATTTCAGTTAATTTGAAATAAATGATTGAAAATTTCAGTCACTTTACAAATTGACAGACTTTACGTTGACTGTAACACATCCTTAGAACGCCTGTAACATTTAATGCCACAATTCAGCCTGACATCTAGACGCCTGCCGAGTTACGACAGTTCACGCGGAAGGTATGCTATAACGCCAAACATAACACTTCCACGCAAACAGAGCTGGAGGCCAACGTTGCCACGCTAACGATATCGGATTAATGTGCTATATTGATATAAGTCTCTCGGAAAGAAGTTACTGAAGTCTATTTCAACTTGAAGATTTCTTCATCGCCTGTGACGTCCGCGAATGCACATGAACTCCCACGCACCGCCATCGGCGACCGCCTCTCACGTGTGCCAAGTTTGTAAATAGCTGCGGGCACTCTGTCAAGTGTTTTGCGTTATTTTTCAAAAGCATTTCCCAATTTCACGACGAGTTCATGTTAAATTGTATTGTGGGGTTCTCACCTTAAGCTGTGACTCGGCTTGAGGAGGATGCTGATTCCCAGATTACCAAGCCCTTCCATGTACTCCGGCATTAATACCTTCTCCTCGTGTTGAGGATGCCAGCTGAGCCCTTCACGCCAAGACCTCAGATCTGAGGGCGTGTGTTTGTGATAACGTTGCACGTTTTAGTGTAAGGTGTTAGTTTTTTTAATTTAGAACAGAAGATTATTTGGTATTATTTCGAATGGCGTAACCTCATTTGTTTAATCTGTACTACTCTAAACAAGTTAAGGAACACCCATAATTGAAAGGCTGTGTGTTGCAATTCCCATCCATGACAGATTAACTATACCCTTTGAGTAAATAATGTCATAAATGCAAAATGCTTCATCTGTGAAGCCTTTTCGGCAAGCATGGGTAAACGTTATAACTGTATGACGGTGGCCTGTAAATAATCGAGTCTGGGCCAAAAATCCAGTGATTGATATTATGAGCATGGATCCACGTCGCCGGGTACGATGACACACAATGAACCAAGTCACCGAGCCTCACAACACAATTCACTAAGTCGCTTCATACGGCATATGAAATACTTTATTCTCTGGGAACAACTGGGCAGCGGTTGTACATTAGAACAGGAAATGGCTTAAATAACATTGTGAGCAAGTAAATGTTTATTAATATTATTTTGAAGGATATTTGAAAAAATAAATGTGGACATTTTCATAAGAGGCGATAGTCTTCAAGTTTATTATTTATATTAGTATTTTTCTTGTAAGATTTTATTTAGTCAAGATTGCAGGTGTAGTATTTCTTTAGAAGCAGTTGAACATATTCTGTTTTGATATTCTTAATTTTCAGAGTACAATTTTTTTTCTCCAAAATTTCTTTAGCAGACATTTTTTGTGGCTATTGAAAAGGTTTTGTCGTGTTTTTTTTATAATATTTTTTATAAGTTTACCCTTTTCTTGATTTTATCATTCTTTCATTCTACTAAATTGTTTGATGGGCATTGCTTCGAAGTTGACGGGTGACAAGGTAGACACAATTTTATGGATAACAACTCCTTTAATACTGTAAAAAGCGACGTTTCGGTATAGATCCTTATACCGTTGTCAATCAGTCTTGCTTGACAACGGTATAAGGATCTATACCGAAACGTCGCTTTTTACAGTAGTAAAGAAGTTGTTATCCATAAAATTGTGTCTACCTTTTCATTCAAGTGTTGAATAATTTGGTCTCTTAATATTTTATTGAAAAACCGTTTGGTTGAGACATCTAGTAACTGCCTTATGTTACCAACAACACATGAATCTACTTTAGTACTAGTCTCTGTTGGCTATGAAGCTTTTAATACGCCATTATTTTGGGCACATAGGTTGAACCACAGCAACGTGGATAATTAGTTCAGTTAGTATATATTATTAATGGCTACCAGTAGGAAACCTTTCCCGGGCGTATAGTGTTCATGACACTATGCTTGTCGTAATAGGCGACTATGCTTGTCGTAATAGGCGACTATGCTTGTCGTAATAGGCGACTATGCTTGTCGTAAGAGGCGACTATGCTTGTCGTAAGAGGCGACTATGCTTGTCGTAATAGGCGACTATGCTTGTCGTAAGAGGCGACTATGCTTGTCGTAAGAGGCGACTAACGGGATCGGGTGGTCAGGCTCGCTGACTTGGTTGAGACAAGTCATCATATCCCAGTTGCGTAGATCGATGCTCATGATGTGAATCACTAGATTGTCTGGTCCAGACTCGATTATTTACAGACCGTCATCATATAGCTGGAATATTGCCGAGTTCGGCGTTAAACCACAAACAAACAAACAAACAAACAAACCGGAAATGGTTCTTTCACAGTCTCCCATACAAGACAAAGCGATATGCGCTCTTTTTCAGGTTAAAGGTTATTCTGATAACTTTTGTATGGTTTTTTTCTGGGACACCTGGGACATAGTCCCAACTCTCACAGGGCGTTGTGTAGATTCCCTGGTATGTCTTGTAGAGGGTCTATTCTCTGGTGGAAGGTTCTGCATGTTGATCACATCACCATACTTCTCATTAACTCCATCTGGTGTTCGAGTCAAGTATGCATACTCTCATCGTGGCCCGACCCCCGAGGACCTCCCCCTCGATAGACGTGGCGTGCCGACTGTCACTCCCTGTATTCCATATTACCCTGGAGAATACGCCAGCACCGCCACATGAATCGTTTCCATGTTTGTTACAATCACCTACACCAACATCGCCCTCCCTCGCCGTCTGGGTAATCACCATGCAGGACGACGCTCTGTCACGAACAGACCGTATTTCATTAACTGCTTTCAGGCAGCGAGTGGTCACTTGTTGCCGAACTGTACAACCGTGTGTTCTGACCCTAGTCAAAGACAACGTGTCGTATGTTGATGCCGAACTGTACAACCGTGTGTTCTACCCCTAGTCATAGACAACGTGTCGTCTGTTGTTGCCGAACTGTACAACCGTGTGTTCCACCCCTAGTCAAAGACAACGTGTCGTCTGTTGTTGCCGAACTGTACAACCGTGTGTTCCACCCCTAGTCAAAGACAACGTGTCGTCTGTTGTTGCCGAACTGTACAACCGTGTGTTCCACCCCTAGTCAAAGACAACGTGTCGTATGTTGATGCCGAACTGTACAACCGTGTGTTCTACCCCTAGTCAAAGACAACGTGTCGTATGTTGTTGCCGAACTGTACAACCGTGTTGTCATCTGCAACTATGTCATGTTCCCCCAGTGCGTGAGTGAGTGAGTTTGTTGGGTTCAACGCCACTTTGAGCAGTATTCCAGTTACGGCGTGTCAGCTTAATGTGGGAGGAAGGCCCGATGTTATTCATGTCTCAGACATTTACCACTTAGGTGAAACCCACAAACACGGGTACAGAGCTGACAAACCGAGAACCGGGATTCAAACCCACGATCATAGGCTTCTGGCGTACCAAAGGGACGCAACTCTGCACAGCCTTAGACGACTGGGCCACCCGTGGTCACTAAAGGCCCGTGAAGGTCAATATACGCATTTACACAATCCAGACAATTGACTTTACTCTCAGTGTGATGGCGCCGAAACAGATGGGGTAGTTTATCACCAGTGACATGCATCAACTCGTGCGTGCGACACAACAGGGGGCACTAGAATAGTAGCCACGTGGCGACAGATCGTCATAATCATTTTAACCTGGAGTGATGCGGAATAGCAACATAACGCCACACGCAAGATGGATTATCTCGGTCGGAATGACACGGTCACTTAGAACCAGCAACATTCACAAAATCAATGAAACGGAAAACAACGCATAAACACCGCGAGCAATAACTTGCAAAAATACCCAAACTTCAAAACTATGATCAAGTTGCTAAAAAATGACACGACAGAACAGTCGTAAAACAACATGAAAAAATAATAACCAAATTGCAGAAAACACTGACTATGAAAGAACCGATAGATCAATCTATCAATTTTTGACCGAGTTTATACGCCTTTAAACCCTCGAAAAGATGTGTAAACATCTAAAAATACAAACGCGCTCTAATGGAGTCTCGGTTTGACTTAAGCCTAGGTGGGCGATGTGAAGGATCAGTCGCCTACCTATACATCATGCTTTCCTATCGATTACTCGGAAATATGCTCCGTTACTATGACATTGTACACGAATCAATAACAGCTATAGATCTTCTAGGAATAGTACCATCTGGACGTTGGTGAGAAAGAATTTAAATGGCTTCTATCAATTTCGGCGCCATAAATCCGTATCTCAACGCACCTAAATCTTTGATCTGCAAGACTGCAAAACAGCATATAGACACTCACTTGAAAAAACACGACATGAATTATGTGGAAAAAAAACAGTTTTGATTCCTTCATGTATGACCAAAATGTTTTTCATCATTGATCGTCTATAGAAGATATTATATTCTTTCCACTGGATTTTGTTGCTCAAAGTCAAATATAATCATGAATTAAACAGCTGTCAACATTGATAACTTTGATTAGTTCCACAAATGCATTTTCTGATTTTCAGGAATATTGCTAAAATCAGTGGAAAACTATTATAAATCGCTTTTAGGATGAGGGTGTAAGGATTAGGATATTTAGGATAGAAGATTAGTGCTCTTTCGTACTTCTCTGCCTGCGCATGCTATTACGCGTTTTCTTTCGGTAGAGCGGAGATATTTCTTCTGTTAAACATCATCCTTACGTGTTCTTCAATACTTTCCATCACAGATTAAGATGAATGCACATAAACCGATGGGCAAAAGGAAGTTTGCACTTTAAAAGTGGATTTGACCCAAACTTTACAAACGTTATCAAACGTAGGCTGAAAACAGTCGCGGAAACATCGCAAACCTAAGGTCCAAAACATAACTATGAAACCCGTATCTAACACATCACCATCGAGTAAGCATTTTTTGCTTGTTTCAGTTGTAGCCACCATCAAACATGGGTGTATACTTTCATAACAGTTTATCAACACAGGACATTAATGCATATACACTTGTAGCTGCAAAGAGCAGTAGCGCATGTATTTCCACATATCTACACAGGGTTTTAGCACATATATTTAGATATACCTACACAGGGCATTAATGGATATATCTATATCCACGGAGACTTGTATCAACCATCACCATATGATGGCGACGCCCCATGCGGACAGGTGGTCAGTTTTGTCTCAATTGTCCAAGATTCAGTTGTACCTGTTTTTTTTAAATAGGATCACAAGATCCACGTTCATCGCTCAATCTATTATTTTAAATACATCCGTTGGTAGCCGGTACTCTTTAACGTGACATATCACGTGATGTATATATAACGTCAGTGACGTTACAACGCCAGGCAATACGTCCGTTTCCAGCCAATCAAAAGCGAGCAAGAGTCCCCTGCAACTTCCGTTAGGTTTGCTTTCTTGGCATAAGCGTCAAATGTTCAGGGTAACCTTTGGGTCTATTTCAGGTGAGGTGGGGTGAAATTGGGTTTAACGTCGCGTCCAAGATTATTGCACTTATATAGCGACGTGCATGTACGTGTGTGTGTGTTTGTGTGGCTGCTTGTACTAGTCCGGACTGATGCCGATTTAATGTGCTAGCTCAATGAGATACCATGCCGCAGTTTAACATGAATACCCCACTCAGATACAGTATACTGACTCCGAGTCGACCAGTCCTTGTTTTATCCCCTTAATGCCGAGCGCCAGACAGGGTAACAACAAGTACCATCTTTTAACGTCTTTTTGGTATGACGCGGTCGGGGATTGAAGCCCGGACCTTCCGCTCTCCGGGCGGACGCTCTACCACTAAACCACGGAGGCGGACCCGGGTCTATTTCAGACTATCGTCTTCTTAAAACAAGTTTTCTTTAAACCTATTATTTCGGAGAAAGTTTAAGAACACAAAGTTGTTTCAATTCAGCGTAACGTCAATGACGTCGTAACACATATACAAACGTTTAGACTTGGCGTCACTTTTAAACTGTGGATCATAAAGGGACGGCGTTACCCTACAAAATACACCAGTGGGTACAGACGTGAGACAATTAGTTAAAACTTATGCCAGGAACTTATGGCCAAATTCTCGGAGCATTCTGCCTTATACGACTCGTGTCACCGGGAGATACGAGAGGGAGATTGTCTATATATAACACGGTATATGGTGAAACAGGAGTACCGCGTTCCTGGCAGGGGGGAGTCTGGCATTGCCGCACATTGCCAGTGTCACGACAGATTGACGTTTTCGGTTATTAGGTTATATAAACTAACGTTAAAAAGAAACTTTACCAGAGTTTGAAATCACTCTTGCTCAAAAACAAAAAAACATACATGCATGAAGTAAAGTGTATTGAGAAGATCAATATATCAACATAATCAACACTGAAAATGACAATCATTCCGCGACCGAGAATGACGTCAGAGCCCCCCAAAGTTGGGTGTGGTACAAAACTCGAGCTTTTAGAATCATGAATCATGGACAATAGGCAGAGTACATAAACAATCGCTCACGTTCAATAACAAGTCATTAGTAGCGTGTGTGACCACAAAATGCCTCAATACTCGCAAAAACTCTTCGACGCACAGAAAAAGTCAGTCGTCTGATGAGGTCACGTGGGATTTGACGCCATTCTTCTTTGAGGGCCAAGATCAGTTCTTGCCGGTTGGCTGGAGAGTGTGGTCGTTGTCGAACACGACGATCCATCAAGTCCCAGAGGTGTTCTATGGGGGACATGTCGGGTGAGCGTGCAGGCCACGGCAGGACGTTGACGTTGTTGGCTGTGAGGAAGTTAGTGACAATTCTGGCTGTATTGGCTCTAGCGTTGTCATGCTGATAAATGACACCACGTGGCTGCTGTAGGAGAAATGGTAGGACAACTGGACGAAGAATGTTATCCATGTAACGCTGAGCTGTCAAGTTTCCGTCAACGATGACCAGCGGTGTCCTCTCCTGCCCACAGATCCCTCCCCACACCATGACACTCCCACCACCATATGGTACGACCTCCTGCACGCAACACGCCGCCGTTCGTTCACCCCTTCGGCGGTAAACACGTTGTCTTCCATCAGCCCTAAACATACAGAATCGACTTTCGTTAGTGAAGACAACCCTCTGCCAGTCACGCCGTTGCCAACGTCGTACAGTCCGGGCCCATCTCAATCGCAGACGACGATGTTGCGCTGCCAATAGCTGTCCTCTGTATGGTCTAAAAGCCCTGATTCCATGAGCCCTGAGTCTCCTGGCCACTGTCTGTCGACTAACCCTGTGACCTAAGGCATGTGTCGTCGATGACGTCACTGTTCTTGGCCTGTCAGCGGTCCGCCCTGTCTGTCTGTAACGTTGCATCAAGTTGGTAACGGCAACACGGGAGCAACCGAAGGTTCGTGCAATATTGGCGTGGGTGGCTCCCATCTGTACCATACCCAAGGCTCGTTCACGTTGTTCGACTGTGAGTCGTGGCATTTCTTTTGTGTTTTGTTTTATCACTATGGATGTCTGACTTGCCGTTGCAATCGTTTTATACCCTTACCCGCACGTGCATTTGCAGTTGTCCGTGGTGCACGTGTTTTTCACTCTTTCGCGTGTTATCTCCCAAACATGTAACAGACGATTAACATTTTCTACATACACTATTGTTGTATATAGGTTATGTGTTTTAGATAGACTTTGTCTGAAATTTATATTTTCAGTTGGTAAAGTCTCTTTTGGACGTCAGTTTAGTAAGGATGGACCTACGGCAATGACGGCCACCAACGTTGTGATAATGTTTCAATTTCGTGTTCAGGTCTCCACGTGTTGATCGTGGCGGGGGCTATAAACTCACCAACTCCCAATACCAGTGGCACACTACTTATTATGGCTGTCAAAATCTTCTCCTAATATCGATTCCTGGAGTCTCCAGCCCCCACAGACGCCTTGGCCCCTCGCCTCCTGTCAGCTTGGCACCAACACTGGCGACCCTGGTTTCAATCAGCATTGTTTAACCAACTACCTTCACAGAATAGTAAATAGACTGCAGTGCCTTCGATGTCAATTCTACGGAAGTCGCGTCTTCAAAATTCCTTCACATCGTCATCAACAGTTATGTCGAGAATGTGATGTACACTTGGTAACGTTAATCGGGATGTTAATGAGGTCGCATTGTCTTTTGTGATTCGTCTACGATAGTGATGCTTGCATCACCCGCTTCCTCGACTCCACCCCACCCCATAACAAATACCCCCCCTCTCTCCCCCCTTCTCTCTCTCTCTCTCTCTCTCTCTCTCTCTCTCTCTCTCTCTTTCTCTCTCTCTCTCCCTCCATGACACGATCCCCGAAAGGTGCAGTTTTCTAAATCGATTCTTCTAAAGCGAAGCCGAACAACGATAGCGGTGCCATTATTTCCAATCCAATATGTCTTATAGCTAAGTGGATCAGGAGAATATTGTTTTTCAAGTCGTGTTTCCGCCCGCACCGTGGGTCGGCATTTGGTAGGTTAACAGTGCAAGTCGGCCTATTCAAATGTTGATTCAAACAAATCTGAGAGCGCATTTCGGTAACACAGAAATAACATTAATGCTTGTTACATTAGAAAATATCAGAATTATTTCAATCGATTTAATTCCCAATTGATTTACGAATAACGTGGGAATGGCAATCGGTTTAGTCTCCTGCCTGTGGACACTGGCTCTCCCGCACGCCTCTCGCCCTTGCTCGCGAGACTTTGCCCGCCAACATGACAACTGCACACTTCCGGCAGATCCAGTAATTCGCAGCCCGCTGCTGAACAAACGGCACATACGGCGAATGCTTGTTTAACCGTGCACTCAACTTGAATACGCCATCAATAGCTTAATTTAATTTACATCCCTGAACAGAGGAGGATGAATGCAAGCTGCAGAGGAGATATAATCAGCTCCGAGTACAGGTGTACAGGGACGCCAATTTAGCCAAATAGATATGAGTCTTCCCACCGCTATTCAGCATTCTCTTCATCAGGAAGTATTCAATTCTGGTGTTCGCCAGTATCTTCGTATTAAGCCAGTATCCTTTAAGTATCTTACGCCCCAGCGCATTAATCAGAACAGTCAGTAACCTTCAACTTGCGTTTACTACATGGGAGTGATCGGTCGGGTGAACAAGATGTGATCGGGTGGAGGGTGGATGTGGGGATTTGAGAAGTTTGGCGTATGTACAGTCATCTTAAACTGCATAGGGATCCTTCCGTCACCAGCTGCATAGTGATCCTTCCGTCATCAGCTGCATAGTTATCCTTCCGTCATTAGGTGCATAGTTATCCTTAGGTCATTAGGTGCATAGTGATTCTTCCGTCACCAACTGCATAGTGATCCTTCCGCCACCAGCTGTACAGTGATTCTTCCGTGCCCAGCTGCACAGTGATCCTTCCGTCAACAGTTGTACAGTGATTCTTCCGTCACCAGCTACAGTAATCCTTCCGTCCCTAGCTGCTTAGTGATCCTTCCGTCAACAGCTGCACAGTGATCCTTCCATCACTAGCTGCACAGTGATCCTTCCGTCCCTAGCTGCACAGTGATCCTTCCGTCAACAGCTGCACAGTGATCCTTCCGTCCCTAGCTGCACAGTGATGTTTCCGTCACCAGCTGCACAGTGATCCTTCCGTCCCTAGCTGCACAGTGATCCTTCCGTCACCAGCTGCACAGTGATGTTTCCGTCACCAGCTGCACAGTGATCCTTCCGTCCCTAGCTGCACAGTGATCCTTCCGTCAACAGTTGTACAGTGATTCTTCCGTCACCAGCTACAGTGATCCTTCCGTCCCTAGCTGCTTAGTGATCCTTCCGTCAACAGCTGCACAGTGATCCTTCCATCACTAGCTGCACAGTGATCCTTCCGTCCCTAGCTGCACAGTGATCCTTCCGTCAACAGCTGCACAGTGATGTTTCCGTCACCAGCTGCACAGTGATCCTTCCGTCCCTAGCTGCACAGTGATCCTTCCGTCAACAGCTGCACAGTGATGTTTCCGTCACCAGCTGCACAGTGATCCTTCCGTCCCTAGCTGCACAGTGATCCTTCCGTCAACAGTTGTACAGTGATTCTTCCGTCACCAGCTACACAGTGATCCTTCCGTCCCTAGCTGCTTAGTGATCCTTCCGTCAACAGCTGCACAGTGATCCTTCCGTCAACAGCTGCACAGTGATCCTTCCGTCAACAGCTGCACAGTAATTCTTCCGTCACCAACTGCACAGTGATTCTTCCGTCACCAGCTGCATAGTGATTATTCCGTCACTAGCTACAGTGATCCTTCCGTCACCAGCTGCATAATGATTCTTCCGTCACCAGCTACACAGTGATTCTTCCTTCCGTCCCCAGCTGCACAGTGATTCTTCCGTCACCAGCTGCATAGTGATTCTTCCGTCACCAGCTGCACAGTGATTCTTCCTTCCGTCCCCAGCTGCACAGTGATTCTTCCTTCCGTTCCCAGCTACACAGTGATTCTTCCGTCACCAGCTACACAGTGATTCTTCCGTCACCAGCTGCACAGTGATTCTTCCGTCACCAGCTGCACAGTGATTCTTCCGTCACCAGCTGCATAGTGATTCTTCCGTCACCAACTGCACAGGGATTCTTCCGTCACCAGCTGCACAGTGATTCTTCCGTCACCAGCTGCACAGTGATTCTTCCGTCACCAGCTGCACAGTGATTCTTCCTTCCGTCCCCAGCTGCACAGGGATCCTTCCGTCCCCAGCTGCACAGTGATTCTTCCTTCCGTCACCAGCTGCACAGGGATTCTTCCGTCCCCAGCTGCACAGTGAATCTTCCTTCCGTCCCCAGCTGCACAGGGATCCTTCCGTCCCCAGCTGCACAGGGATCCTTCCGTCACCAGCTGCACAGGGATCCTTCCGTCACCAGCTGCACAGTGATTCTTCCGTCACCAGCTGTTCAGTGACCTTTCACTGTACATATCTTACGTTAGCGATACTATATCGAAAACATGAACTGCACTGCCGCTTAGTCAGCACTTAAAGAATACTTCGACATGGCATTATTTAAAAAAAATATAATTTTATTTAAAACGTTTACCTTTAAAAAGAAGAGTCGAGCACAGTACACGACTGAAAGATACAACAGTTCAAACATGGTTAGGGTCATGTGGTGGCACCTTCAGTTCTTACCTCAGTCTTCATTGAACCAATTTATGTTTACACAAAATTACCCAGCCACAGATTACATTTTACAAACTGTTGCAGGAATGAGTGATGTTTAAAAAGACATAATCAAATTTAACAACAGTTCTTTCAATTTTCAATTACATCAAAACAAACTCGGAATACTGTCTTTGCCCCTCGGTCTATGATGCTACTTTCATCAAGCCTGTAATGCCACGTGGAGCACCTTCAGGTTAACCCCTACAGAGCCACATCAGAGAAGATACCAACGTGACTCTCGGTTTCAGCCCGTTCCTTTTGTCAATGCCTTAAACCTGCCCATAAAAAGTATATAATCTACCTGTCTCTCAATAAACTACCGCAAGCTAACCCTCGAAAGAAAACATCAGAGAAGCGTTATTTCAAACCAGTTCCAAGTAGCAGTGACCGGAAGAGTTTTCGAAGTGTGGAAGCGTATTTGTGTCACATTCTATATTAAAAAATATCACCGAAGTAGATGGTACTTTTATCTAAGTAGATGATACTTACATCTATGTTGATGGTACGTACATCTACGTAGATCATACTACTCACATCTACGAAGAAACTTACATCTACGTAGATGATACTTACATGTATGTGCATAATACTTACATCTACGTAGATGATACTTGCATCTACGTAGATCATACTACTCACATCTACGAAGATACTTACATCAACGTAGATGATACTTACATGTATGTAGATCATCCTTACATCTACGAAGATTCTTACAACAACGTAGATGATACATCTACGTAGATCATACTTACATCTACGTAGATCATACTTACATCCATGTAAGATCACCCTACTCCCATCTACGTATATGACACTTACAATCTATGTTAATGGTACTTACATCTACGTAGACCATTCTTAGATCTACGAACGTGATAATCTCCCACCTACGAAGATAATCGTGAGTATCGTTACTCAGACAGTAGTTCGTTCGAAGATGGTAATATCTTTTACGTAGATTATAATATCATCAATAAATTCATTTTTAGAATATGGGGGGCACGGGTGGCCCAGTCGTCGAGGCGCCGCGATTTGCTGTGCAGAGTTGCGTCCCTTGGGTACGCCAGAAACCTATGATTGTGGGTTCGAATGCCGGTTCGCCACGATTATTTTTCTAGGTTTGTCAGCACCATACCCGTGCTCGTGGGTTTCATCGAAGTGGTTAACGTCTGAGACCTACATCACTTCGGGCTTTCCTCCCACATTAAGCTGACACGCCGTGATATAACTGGAATACTGTTAAAAGCGGCCTTACACCCAACTCACTCACTCACTCATTTTTAGAATATGGCACTGATACTCTTCCATATCGAAGCAACACAGTTGATTCCACCGTCAACCCCATCTAATAACAGTACTTTCATATTATCCATCACTTTGGAACTGTCAGCGAGGTATTTTGCACTTCCATCATCAAAGTTTTCTCTAGTCTTGCATGAAAAACAGGGAAAATAACTGCAGAATTTCTGTGCTGATGTCACAGTACCAATACTACTGCCTCCATGCACAAGTCCGCCGGCACTGTTCAATAAATACATCTGTGCATCAATTATGTCCTCTGCAACGCTTTTGTACCCAGAAGACATGGAGGATCGTCTCCATGACGGATTGCTTGCAAACAACATGCGGTATCATTTATATAATGGATGACGGTTTGGGAAATAATTCATTGTGGGTTCAGTTTGCGTCTAGTCTTTGTGTTATATATTTGTTGAAAACAATCAAATGACCATCCCCCAACTTCCTCTCCCTATACCCCCTGCAAACTGTGAGCCCCTTTTACATAGTCGAGGGTTAGTTGAATTTTTCATGACAAGATATATCGCTCCTAAAACCAAGAAACAAGCGTTGTTTAATAATCGTGTCTGGAGCAATCAAAACAGTGATTCACCATCTACTAAGTCGACGAGCCTGACCATCCAACCCCGTTAGTTGTCTCTCACGACAAGCATGTGTTGCTGAAGACCTATTCCAGCCGGATCTTCAAGGGTTAAGTGTTTTTGTGGACAGGTCTTGGTAGATTGGGGTGGTGTGTAACACATAGCTTGAGGCGAATTGACACCATGATGACATTTGTTGTGGGCGAACTGACAGGTGACCAAATGACATATAGGCGAATTGGCATGGCGGACTGTCATGTGAACGCCACACCGCTGCACCGAGTGAGTGAGTGATCAGACGGGTCATCAGTGTAGCCTCAAGATGATAGGGATGATTTAACGGAAACAACGCTTGTTTCTTGGTCTTCAGGAGCCATATATCTCGTCATGAAAATGTCACCTAACCCTCTATTATGTTAACAGGCCTCATTGATCCCAGTTTAACCCACACACTGCCCAAGGCCAGATCCTGGTTAGGATTGTGTTTGATCTAATTGATCTGTGTGATAGACTTTCCTCAATACACTCCTCACTGGGATCCAATGGATTCCCAATACGTGAGCTCCTCACAGTGTTTAGCAAGATGAGATTGATGTGGTTAGCCGAGTCCAGACACATGCCCTTGGGCTGTGTGGAGCTCTTTACGGCCCGGAAATCTTTCGTGCCTGATTATTACCAAGTTGTTGAGTGTAGGGGACACACAAGGTCGACATTGAAGCTCATGGTTTCCCTATTGCCTTAGTTGTAATTGGCCAGTTTGAGTCGCCAGGTCTGGACTGGGCCCGACTGCCACTAGGCCACATATAGTTCTCACTAGGGAATCATTTTGAAACACGCCAAAGGAACTCTACTCCCTACAGGGGCGCGGGCCCATCAAGCGGTATAATTGCTTAACCGGCCACGTTGTAAACACGAGTCGCTGATTGATGGCGACCTGAAAAATGCTTGCGGGAGGTCGATACAATAGGCAGATGGCAATCATATCAAAACACAAAGAATGTCAAACAGATCGAAATAAATGTGACTGCAGAATTACGAAGTTTTAGTACGTTCGATAAAACACGATGTCGTATAATAGATGCTTGACTTACTACTTCGTATCATATTCTCACGGTCAGATGGGCATGTGGAGAAGTGAAACAAGCGTTCCGTCATATTTTCCGGGTTGGACGCTGATTCTTGGTTTGTTAGCACCGGACCCGTGAAGATCATGGGTAGAATAGGTCTTCAGCAACCCATGCTTGCCGTAAAAGGCGACTATGCTTGTCGTAAGAGGCGACTGACGGGATCGGGTGGTCAGGCTCGCTGACTTGGTTGATGCATGTCATGGATCCCAATGGCGTGGATCGATGCTCATGATGTCAATCCAGGATTGTCTGGTCCAGACTCGATTATTTACAGACCGCCGTCATATAGCTGGAATATTGCTGAGTGCGTCGTTAAACAACAAACAAACAAACAAACAAACAAACAAACAAATTGGGTTTCACCAAAGAGGTGACCGACCTGTATCATTGTTGAATTTACTGAACGTTCATCTTGTCACGTGAAAACAGAAGTCTGACACGCGCTAACTGAAATACGATTCTAAACGGCGTTTAGTCCAACTCACTCACTCATCTTAAAGAGAGCGAGTGGTTATTATTTAACGCCGCATCAGCAATCTTGCAGGGTTCGCGGCAAGAACGCTCTCCCTCTGTAATAGAGGACAAGCGCATCCCTGAACGCTGTAAGGAGGACTGACTGTCTTACGTACTCGGACACACTCCATTATTGTGTGAAAGCATGCGTCACTTGACTCCGGGGAGAGTGCTCCTGGGAGATCCCAGAGGGAAGAGGAGGGCCGCGCTTCCGGATATAACCCAGATCAGCTGACACTTCTTTAAGAAGCGCCGGAAGTGACGATAGCATCTTGATTCAGTGTCCTGACATTTCCAGGCTCTTTCTCAACTGATGCCCGGTGTCTGATTTTAGACTTTTTGCAACAAGAATAGACTGAGCGGGAACGAGTGGTCATGAGAAGGCCGGAAAGAGCAAGGGCCGGGGGAGGTTAAGGTTAGTTAAATAAGGAAGTGTCGAAATATCCGGCCAGTATTATAAGCTTTGATTCATAAAAACGTCACAATAGCTAGGGCTGTCAGACAAATTACGCCCGGATACAGAGCATCATTTTGATAGGGAGACGGATGTTGAAATATTTTGTGGATGTACACATTCTTTGTACGTAAAGGGAGTACTCCATTATGTTTGTAGGTTTGTCAGAACCAACCCGTGCTCGTGGGTTTCACCAAAGTGGTAAACGTCAAAGACCGACATCACTTCGGGCTTTCCTCCCACAATATGCTGACACGGCGTGACATAACTGGAAATTTGTTAAAAAGCGGCGCTAAACTAAACTCACTCACTCATTCATTACATACTCCATGGCCGTGGGGTCGTGTGTAGGTCTAGTGTCTGGGCCATCCGTGCACCTCATACATAACAGACAAATAACGTGGGTTGAATGACTTACTTGCATGTGACAGACTGACAATTGGTCGGAGACGGATGTCTCTTTCAGGAACACTGCCTGGACCTCCTACCGTCGGTACTATACAATAAGTCTGTTTAATGTTTGTAGTTGCGTCCGGGCCCGTGAAGATAGATCCGGGCTAGAATAGGTCTTCAGCATTCCATGCTTGCCGTAAACGGCAACTATGCTTGTTTAAGAGGCGACTAACGGGATCGGGTGGTCAGGCTCGCTGACTTGGTTAATGCATGTCATCGAATCCCAATTGCATGGATCGATGCTCATGATGTCAATCACTGGAATGCCTGGTCCAGATTCGATTATTTACAGACCACAGTCATATAGCTGGAATATTGCCGAGTGCGGTTTTAAACAGGAAACAAACAAACATTAACAGATTCACAGTTGTTTTCACCGCACCTTGACAACACCCACGTGAGCTTACATCGTCCTCCGTCCGTCCGTCCGTCCGTCCATTAGCACTGAAACTTAGGACTGAAATCTACTGAACATAGCAGTATCATTTTTTAAATAACATGGTCTGCATGTCACTAAACAACAAATAAACAAACAAAGTTGCGTCTGCATGGTGTGTATTTGTCCGAAGGGTGTACATGTGTGTCTGCATTGCAGGTATCTGACTGTCTTGTGTGTGTCTGTCCGTCTTGTGTGTATGTATGTTCGTCTTGTGTGTGTGTGTGTCCGTCTTGTGTGTGTCTGTCCGTCTTGTGTGTATGTATGTTCGTCTTGTGTGTGTGTGTGTCCGTCTTGTGCGTGTCTTGTGTATACGTCCGTTTTGTGTGTATGTATGTTCGTCGTGTGTGTGTGTGTGTGTGTGTGTGTGTGTGTGTGTGTGTGTGTGTGTGTGTGTGTGTGTGTGTGTGTGTGTGTGTGTGTGTGTGTCCATCTTGTGCGTGTCTTGTGTATAGGTCCGTTTTGTGTGTATGTATGTTCGTCTTGTGTGTGTCTGTCCGTCTTGTGCGTGTCTTGTGTCTAGGTCCGTTTTGTGTGTATGTATGTTCGTCTTGTGTGTGTCTGTCCGTCTTGTGCGTGTCTTGTGTATACGTCCGTTTTGTGTGTATGTATGTTCGTCTTGTGTGTGTGTGTGTGTGTGTGTGTGTGTGTGTCCATCTTGTGCGTGTCTTGTGTATAGGTCCGTTTTGTGTGTATGTATGTTCGTCTTGTGTGTGTGTGTGTGTGTGTGTGTGTGTGTGTGTGTGTGTGTGTGTGTGTGTGTGTGTGTGTGTGTGTGTGTGTGTCCATCTTGTGCGTGTCTTGTGTATAGGTCCGTTTTGTGTGTATGTATGTTCGTCGTGTGTGTGTGTGTGTGTGTGTGTGTGTGTGTGTGTGTGTGTGTGTGTGTGTGTGTGTGTGTGTGTGTGTGTGTGTGTGTGTGTGTGTGTCCATCTTGTGCGTGTCTTGTGTATAGGTCCGTTTTGTGTGTATGTATGTTCGTCTTGTGTGTGTCTGTCCGTCTTGTGCGTGTCTTGTGTCTAGGTCCGTTTTGTGTGTATGTATGTTCGTCTTGTGTGTGTCTGTCCGTCTTGTGCGTGTCTTGTGTATACGTCCGTTTTGTGTGTATGTATGTTCGTCTTGTGTGTGTGTGTGTGTGTGTCCATCTTGTGCGTGTCTTGTGTATAGGTCCGTTTTGTGTGTATGTATGTTCGTCTTGTGTGTGTGTGTGTCCGTCTTGTGCGTGTCATGTGTCTAGGTCCGTTTTGTGTGTATGTATGTTCGTCTTGTGTGTGTGTCCGTCTTGTGCGTGTCTTGTGTATACGTCCGTTTTGTGTGTATGTATGTTCGTCTTGTGTGTGTCTGTCCGTCTTGTGCGTGTCTTGTGTCTAGGTCCGTTTTGTGTGTATGTATGTTCGTCTTGTGTGTGTCTGTCCGTCTTGTGCGTGTCTTGTGTCTAGGTCCATTTTGTGTGTATGTATGTTCGTCTTGTGTGTGTGTGTCCGTCTTGTGCGTTGTCTTGTGTCTAGGTCCGTTTTGTGTGTATGTATGTTCGTCTTGTGTGTGTCTGTGTCCGTCTTGTGTGTAGGTAGGTCCGCGTTGTGTGTACCCCTACGCCCGTGACGTCATTGAACTACCCTCCGATGTAATTTGGCTTCGTAATTTAGTTCCTTTGAATAAATCCTAGTCCCCAAAGTCTCGTCAAACTACCATCAAATGACTACTTCAAGCGATCTACAACCAAGTAAATCAAAGCATCTAATTTGCTTCCTCGTTTAGGATAAGAAAAAAGGGAAACATCCACAGCAGAGAGCTAGCACACCACGCGTTGATGTATCTGTGGAATGAAAGAAGCCCTGACACCATAAAGAAGCACATCATTGAACGAATCGTTTAACTTCAAGTAGATTTCCTCTGTACCCATCACCGGTACCAGCACGCCACGCGACCGTCTGACGCAAGCCTCGTCTCAAGGGTACGATATCTTCTAAGGACACAAGGGTTAAAAAGCAACAACGATCAAATCATTATAAATTATCTCATCTAACACAAACTTTTTGCACTATGGTGTAATAAGGTAATATTTGTACAATGCTGAAAGATACCGCTGGTTGTTTTTGACTGGGGAGTCGAGAGGTAGTTTCATGTTTTGTCCATGCAGACAGGACCTGAACTTCAAGAGTAAATGGTTTTCGATCGTTGCCGACGTCGGGAAGTCGGCGACGTTGGAGTCGGGAATTCTTTACAGCGTGTTGACGCAAACCTATAATCTCCTCCATTTAAAACTCCGGATGATGGGTGGGTCGGAACGCGACTTTAGAATTCAATTTAGCAGCGTTACCTTGTGTAGAGGGCCGAAAGTCAACGGAGTCGGTCTCCTTAGATGCGGCAATTGTCGGGCAATCAGACAAGTGTATTTGGTAACCGGTCTGAATAGTGAGCGTTCCTTTGATGGGAGATGGAAGGCGTTGTAGCTCACCTCCCGACCTGGCGCAACAATATAATACTGTAAACGTCCTCTGCCAGCTACCCGTGAGTGAGTGAGTGAGTGAGTCAGTGAGTGAGTGAGTGAGTGAGTGTATGGCTGAGTGAAGGAGCGAGAATGTGAGTAAATGAGTAATCAAGTGTTATTCTTCTGGTCCCTCTCATCTACCCGTGAGTGAGTGAGTGAGTGTATGGCTGAGTGAAGGAGCGAGAATGTGAGTGAATGAGTAATCAAGTGTTATTCTTCTGGTCCCTCTCATCTACCCGTGAGTGAGTGAGTGAGTGAGTGAGTGTATGGCTGAGTGAAGGAGCGAGAATGTGAGTAAATGAGTAATCAAGTGTTATTCTTCTGGTCCCTCTCATCTACCCGTGAGTGAGTGAGTGAGTGAGTGTATGGCTGAGTGAAGGAGCGAGAATGTGAGTGAATGTGTAATCAAGTGTTATGCTTCTTGTCCCTCTCATCTACCCGTGAGTGAGTGAGTGAGTGAGTGTGAATATGGTTTTACGTTTTTTTTAAATATTCCAGCAATAATCGCCCCTCATGTTGGAATCCGAACCCGTGCCTTGTTTTATTTTCTAGAACTATACAATAATTATACAGTTTCTTAATGGTATTAGTGAAATTGCTTATTGACACCAAGAAAAGGAATGTGTGATTATTTTCTGTCACGCCTCTCAAATCGTGTCGGATTTAAGGTGGTGTTTCTTGTAATGTCTAGTTACATTGGTAGGCATTGCTCTTATAGCGGGGTGAATAAAAACAGGTATATTTTTGGGTTTTGTTTTGGTATTGGTAAGGTTGTGGTCCTAGTTTCTATTTTAGATCTGAAATATTGATACTTGATCTCATATCGGAGAAAGAAGGCAGGCATTCTATTTTTGTCGACGCTGGTAATCTTTTTACCAACGCAGAGTAAGCAGATTTCCTTGTAGTAATATTGAGGAAGGGTTTGGTCCCGGTCTTATATTTGGAGAGATAAAGCGTTTTATATTACTTTGCAGTAAAAATTGATACTCGTGTTTTTAACGTAGAGGCCATAATTATCCAGTGTATCATGTCCCCTTCTATAACGCATGTCCCCTTGACTCAGTCGCTGTCGTAGCTTCATTTCAGCCTGATTCGAAAAGCACGACGCTAAAAATAGCCGTCCAATGAAATTACTCTCACGCGCGAGAGAAATTCTGTGCTATGTTAGACCTGGAGGTAGTTACGTCACTTTCGAAACGAGGCTATGGTCGAAAAGTGGCCCAGGGTATTTATCCTAATGCTATGGAGATACAATACACTGGATTATCGAGGATGAGACGACCACTATTAATAGTGTGTACGACGCGCTGTTGGAGGAGGGTGTCGTCAGGATGACAAGATGCGGTTATCCCACGCAACGCATTATTTCAGAAAAAATCTCCATCCACTTGTGCTGAATGTTTGCTGCTGAAATTATGCATAATTTCCGGCCCCAGAAATCCTCTGCAAGAAGCGCTTCAAACATTCCCGTTCCACCCTAACGGCCCCTTGCTGAGCCTGTTCAATTTCGCCTCCTCCGCTATCTAAGAAACCAAGCTTTGATAAAATAGTCCCCTTGCAACGCTCAGCCTTGAGTATGGTAAACCCTTAATTTTATTTCCTTATCTCAAACAGGAGGTCAATTTCCGAGCCAGTGTGGCCATTTTAGGAAATAATTAGAATTTCGATGATCTCTTGAAGCTGAAGGCTGGGTACCGCGCCCCATGCAGTTGGCTAAATTGGATTCCATCGTTACTCGGCTTGCCGCTCCCCTGCCTTACCGATGTCCACTGATCGGTACGAGTGGGACACGTGGCAGCCAATACTAAACTGAAAGACCGAGACAAGTGATGAAAAGACTTCCATACAGTTTGGAAGAGGAATTCAGAAAAAAAAGTATTTAAAAGTTTTATCTTCCGGTGACCCGGGACCGGAAGTGCGTAGTAATAAGTTCTTTGCTTGTGTGACGGGTCAGCTTGGACTTTTTAAAGTGTGAAAAGTTCTCGTTTTGTCAAGGTTCTTCCCGCCCTGACTCTGTTCCTGAGGCTGAGGCTGAGGCTGAGGCTGTTTATTCCGTAAACGGTTCATCTACTCAGAGATCGAAACACGTGTAACTTCAAGATGGGGTAATTATTATATTTCTGATGTAGATTGTATGAGTGAGTGAATTGATGTTGATTGAGTGAGTGAGTGAGTGAGTTGATGTCGATTGAGTGAATGAGTGAGTTGATGTCGATTGAGTGAGTGAGTGATTTGATGTCGATTGAGTGAGTGAGTGAGTTGATGTCGATTGAGTGAGTGAGTTGATGCCGAGTGAGTGAGTGAGTGTGTTGATGTCGAGTGAGTGAGTGAGTGAGCTCATGTCGATTGAGTGAGTGAGTGAGTTCATGTCGATTGAGTGAGTGAGTGAGTTGTTGTCTCTTGAGTGAGTGACTGAGTGAGTTGATGTTGATTGATTGAGTGAGTGAGTGAGTGTGTTGATATCGACTGAGTGAGTGACACCAGAAATGGACTTGTACCGCTGTGGGGACTTGAACCCGAGCCCGGGGGATGACGTGTTACCCACTATGCTACCCCACCTCCCCAAGAGGTGCGGATACTGGGTGACGTAAAACGTGGGCGGTGAGGATGCGCTGAAAAACCTGTCTTAAAAACTACCAAATACTTCCTCAACAGTGAATCAGGTTCTCTGAATATTTCGGATATTTGAACACATTGACCGAAATATCTAACAGTGGCTGTAACAGTTGTAAATCTGATATCGCCCTGCTACGTACTTCGACGTAACACGCCCATATATTTTATTCACCGTCGTTTCTGAGCGCAATGGAATCTACACCCAAAGCAGAGTGCCATTGAAGGAATATATGTGTTCTGTGTGGGTTTTCTTTTGTTAAAATCGAAATTTCTTAATCGAGATTGCAAAAAAATGAAACCGATCGTTTTAGAAAGCTGATATCTGATTGACTCAAAGAACTATTCGTCCTTTTTTTAGATTAGGCGCCCACATTTCGCTCAGGGGACACCTGCCGCGACCTTCTGTGGAGATGTCCAAGATGGGTATGATCGAAATGAATTTTATAGCATTCTTAAAATAATCTCAGGACTAAAATGCAGACCGACATTTAGTCCCAGACATAAAGTTATCGATAATTGAAAATATATATCTACAAAATCAACAAAATAAAATCCAAATGGGACCCAAAACAATAATTAATTTCAGAGCTGAGGCAATTTAGACTCGCCAAAACATTCTAGACTTGAGTTGGTCTCCCCCTTTCTTCAATTTATTCTCTAGGGCCCGGGAATGAGTGAGTGAGTGAGTGAGTTGAGTTTAACGCCGCTTTTAACATTATTCCAGTTATATCACGGCGTGTCAGCTTAATGTGGGAGGAAAGCCAGAAGTGATGTAGGTCTCAGACGTTTACCGCTTCGGTGAAAATCACGAGCTAGGGTATGGTGCTGACAAACCTAGAAACATAATTGTGTTATACCAGTACTCAATCAGGTGATAACTGGCCTCATTAATATTTTATATAATCGGGCGGTCGGGTAGCCTAGTGTTAAAACGTTCGCTCGTCACGCCGAAGACCCGGGTTCGATTCCCGACATGGGTACAATGTTTGAAGCCCATTTCTAGTGTCCCCCGCCGTGATATTGCTGGAATATTGCTAAAAGCGGCGTAAAACCATATTCACTCACTCACTCTGAGACCTGCATCACTTCGGGCTTTACTCCCACATTCAGCTGACACGCCGCGATATAACTGGAATAATGTTAAAAGCGGCGTTAAACCCAACTCACTCACTCATGTCATGCTAAAACCATGAAAAACCTCTCATTATATATATTCCATGCCATGAATATTAGAAGCTCTTTAATTTCCATTGTGGACCTGACTATCTAAATGTACAATGGGCCGATGGCCTACAGTGCGAAATGAATATCATCAATTCTTCTATATCTACTGTGTGTCTCTGCAAATCTATCATTTAAAAGGATTTTATCAATTTGATCATGTGACAGCAGCTTGATAAAATCGGAAACAACCATTATTCCTATTGCTGTGATTATAAAAAGGACCCGAAGTGGAAAAAAACCCGACCAGTGGCTTTGTTCTGTGAGAAAAATGTTTGTCTGCTTGCTTATCTATGCATATATTTATCATTCAGGACAGCTGTCACCTGAATTGATATCACTGCAACCCACCTATTTATATTAACCTAATTGGATGATGTGCCCCTGATAGTCAGTGTCTATATTGTGTATGGCAGTTTGTGCACAGAGATATATTTATAAGTGAAGCTGTCATCCGATTGGCTGAATTCCATGGATGTTGTTTTTCTTATATTGATAACCAGTTATTAGTAGATCAGTCTGAATGACGTGATGCGCTGGAAACGACATGGTTCCTGTGAGAAACTTCGTGAACTTTAGGATTAGTTTGTCGTTGTGCGTCGTAGTTTTCACTATTCCGGCTATATCACGGTGGACTGTAAATATCTATGGTGTATGAGAAGTGACATCGCCATGTCGACTTCGGTTACGACCGCGGGATTGCGATAAAGCGATAACACGAGACCAGAAATCGGTAACACGAGACGAGAAAGCGGTAACACGAGACGGGAAAGCGGTAACACGAGACCAGAAATCGGTAACACGAGACGAGAAAGCGATAACACGAGACGAGAAAGCGGTAACACTAGCCAAAAAGCGGTAACACGAGACGAGAAAGCGATAATACGAGACCAGAAAGCGGTAACACGAGACGAGAAAGCGATAACACGAGACCAAGAAAGCGATAACACGAGACGTGAAATCGGTAATACGAGACGAGAAAGCGATAACACGAGACGAGAAAGCTGGAACACGAGCCGAGAAAGCGGTAACACGAGACGAGAAAGCGATAACACGAGACGAGAAAGCGGTAACACGAGCCGAGAAATCGGTAACACGAGACGAGAAATCGGTAACACGAGCCGAGAAATCGGTAACACGAGACGAGAAATCGGTAACACGAGACCAGAAAGCGGTAACACGAGACCAGAAAGCGGTAACACGAGCCGATAAAGCGGTAACACGAGCCGAGAAATCGGTAACACGAGACGAGAAATCGGTAACACAAGACCAGAAAGCGGTAACACGAGACCAGAAAGCGGTAACACGAGACGAGAAAGCGGTAACACGAGCCGAGAAAGCGATAACACGAGACGAGAAAGCGGTAACACGAGACCAAGAAAGCGATAACACGAGACCAGAAAGCGGTAACACGAGACCAGAAAGCGGTAACACGAGCCGAGAAATCGGTAACACGAGACGAGAAATCGGTAACACGAGACCAGAAAGCGGTAACACGAGACCAGAAAGCGGTAACACGAGACGAGAAAGCGGTAACACGAGCCGAGAAATCGGTAACACGAGACGAGAAAGCGGTAACACGAGACCAAGAAAGCGATAACACGAAACCAGAAAGCGGTAACACGAGACGAGAAAGCGGTGACACGAGACGAGAAAGCGGCAACACGAGACGAGAAAGCGATAACACGAGACCAGAAAGCGGTAACACGAGACGAGAAAGCAGTAACACGAGACCAGAAAGTGATAACGCAAAACGAGAAAGCGATAGCACAAGACGAGAACGCGATATTGTTGCGCGAGGACCTATCCTTCTCGTCAGGTGTTATCGCTTTATCGTCAGCTCGCGGCCGTAATTGAAGTCGAAAAAAGCGATGTCCTCCTGGGCCACCATAAATACTCGTGTTTGGAAAGACAAACCAATGGTCAATATTTTCAGCAACATCCCACTCAGTCGGGGTACGATACGCCATCTACACAGTCACCAAACTATCAACTGTCACGACAAGCACAGGTTGTATGGAACAAATTCTTCCCCGGAATGCCCACTGGGAGGCTTTAAGGCTTTAGCTCAGATAGTTGTAGCAATATTCCCTGGCCTTGTTCTAATTCCGTAGGTGAAATTGTCCAGTGTCTAGGTTAACATTGTCGAAGTCCATTTCAGTGTGGTGTTACGCATATCGTCAGTCCATGTAAAGGAGTGGACGTTACAATTATCATGTCCATTTCTTAAGCAGGTGAGTCCATGTTAAAATTTCGAGGTTACGATGTATCGTAAGTTCATTTCAAAGTGTAGAGTGTTCCATGTCATGAGTCCATGTTAAAAGTTCGAAGTTTCGTACATTCATTTCAAAGTGTAGGGTGTTCCATGTCATGAGTCCATGTTAAAAGTTCGAAGTTTCGTAAATTCATTTCAAAGTGTAGAGTGTTCCATGTCATGAGTCCATGTTAAAAGTTCGAAGTTTCGTACATTCATTTCAAAGTGTAGAGTGTTCCATGTCATGAGTCCATGTTAAAAGTTCGAAGTTTCGTAAATTCATTTCAAAGTGTAGAGTGTTCCATGTCATGAGTCCATGTTAAAAGTTCGAAGTTTCGTAAATTCATTTCAAAGTGTAGAGTGTTCCATGCCATGAGTCCATGTTAAAAGTTCGAAGTTTCGTAAATTCATTTCAAAGTGTAAAGTGTTCCATGTCATGAGTCCATGTTTGTGTCGAGGTTACGATGTATCGTAAGTTCATTTCAAAGTATAGTTTAAAGCCTTGCATAATTTCCATGTTACAACTACATGTATAGCAAATGCAGCTATAATCAGTCCCTGTTAAAACTGCAATAGTTATCAAAGTGTAGCCAGCCTCAAGAACCAAATGATCAGATGTTTGCTTGGACCAGTTTTAAATGTCACTGTATCGTGAAGGTACCCATGGAAGGGTTAGCAAAACTGCACATGCCTTTTTTAAAAAAAATAATGAGGCTTGAATGATTCTGACAGTTTAATGAAATATGCAGAAAGTCAGATTTCGCAAGAACATATAATTATCGTTCGAAAGGTCAAAGTATGGCGTCAAGTAAAGCCAGGGCGGGGCGTCCGTGATCATTCTTGTCACGGACCTGTCAAATCTGATTAAGTCAGAGTAGTTCAGCACACAAATAATTATACCTTTTAATGAGGACTCTGAGGTTACCCCCCAAGTGAATAGTTTTCTAACGAGAAACATGAGGCGTTTGTTGAAGTCAGTATGAAAATAACATGCCAGCGTTACATGTTGTATGCGAGAGTACCCCTGCGGTAAATCATTACTCAGAATCAATGCCTATTGTATACTTTCCTGTAAACATGGTAAACGTGTCACGGTCATGCTTATAGTAAAACCATGAATAATGCCTACGTATTTCGTAAGTCCATGTTTAGCTATCGTAAGTCCGCGTATAGCTATCGTAAGTCAATGTTTAGCTATCGTAAGTCCATGTTTAGTTATCGTAAGTCCATGTTTAGCTATCGTAAGTCCGCGTATAGCTATCGTAAGTCCATGTTAAGCTATCGTAAGTCCCTGTTTAGCTATCGTAAGTCCGCGTATAGCTATCGTAAGTCCATGTTTAGCTATCGTAAGTCCATGTTTAGTTATCGTTAGTGCATGAAAAGCTATCGTAAGTCCATGTTAAGCTATCGTTAGTCCCTGTTTAGCTATCGTAAGTCCGCGTATAGTTATCGTAAGTCCATGTTTAGCTATCGTAAGTCCATGTTTAGCTATCGTAAGTCCATGTTTAGTTATCGTTAGTGCATGAAAAGCTATCGTAAGTCCATGCTTAGCTATCGTAAGTCCATGCTTAGCTATCGTAAGTTCACGAAAAGCGCCTACGCCTATCGCAAGTCCTTGTATAGCAATCGTAAGTCCACGTATAGCGGTTCTACGCCTATCGTAAGTCCATCATAAAAAGCAATCGTCAGTCTATGTACAGCTATCGTAAGTCCATGTCCTCCGCCTATCGTAAGACTCTGTAAAGGTGACGCCTAGTCCGTGGTTAACGTGGAGGCTAGCTGTACGATGTCTTGTGAACCAGGAGCTGCGTGTTGCGGCTGATGCTATAACTGTGATAATGATGGAGACGCGATGTCCCCTCCTGTCGGCGTAATCAAATCACCTAGTTGGGAGATACGGTTCGTGGAGGACTAATGGCACCCACCGCTTGATCACAAACACCCTAACAAGATTCCTCTGTTAAATGCGGAGATATCCGATCCTACATCAGACACGTCAGTTGTAATGAACATTAGATAACTACAGTAGCTGGAGCGGCTTCTGCCTAATCCGGGCTTACACGCGGCATCTGGTGATGTAAGACCTTGTTATACAATATCGCAGTCTCAGTTCATCCTGCTTCTCGGACCAATAATTGAAGCCCTGGCACTGTCACTGGCGCTGTTAGCGTTCACAACCATGAAATACATACCCTTATGGATGAAAAGCCAAACCAAAGTCCCACCAAAGTCGTGTCAAGAACAAACCCCGTATTCCCCTGGATGCGGTTGTCTCAGAAAATGAATATAGAAATTCCAGTGAAGTACCAAAACACAGTGAGTGTGTGAGTGAGTGAGTGAGTGAGTTGATGTCGAGTGAGTGAGTGAGTGAGTGAGTGAGTTGACGTCGAGTGAGTGAGTGAGTTGATGTTGATGTTGAGTGAGTGAGTGAGTGACACTAGACATGGACTTGTACCGCTGTTGGGAATTGAACCCGGGTCCTGGGGGGTCCTGAGACCCGTGAAGATTCCGGGGTAGAATAGGTCTTCAGCAACCAATGCGTGCCGTAAAGGGTGACTATGCTTGTCGTAAAAGGCGACTAACGGGATCGGGTGGTCAGGCTCGCTGACTTGGTTGATGCATGTCATCGATCCCAATGGCGCGGATCGATGCTCATGACGTTAATCACTGGATTGTCTGGTCCAGACTCGATTATTTACAGACCGCCGTCATATAGCTGGAATATTGCTGAGTGCGGCGTTAAACAACAAACCAAACAACCAACCAACCAACCAACCTGGGGGTGACGTTTTACCCACTATGCTACCCCACCTCCCCAAGAGGTGCGGATGCTGGGTGACGTATAACGTGAGTGGCGAGGACGCGCTATGCAATCTTACCTGTCTCAAAAACTACCAAATACGTCCTCCACAATGAATCCAGGTTCTCTGAATATTTCGTGATACGTTTTTTTTTTGCTTTTTAATGATTTGGGATATTTGAACACATTGACCAAAATATCTAACAGTGACTGTAACAGGTGTAAATCTGATCTCGCCCTGCAACGTACATCGATGTAACACACAACTCACTCAAATACTCACTTGTATACTGGGGGCGGTCGGGTAGCCTAGTGGTTAAAGCGTTCGCTCGTCACGCCGAAGACCCGGGTTCGATTCCCGACATGGGTACAATGTGTGAAGCCCATTTCTGGTGCCCCCCGCCGTGATATTGCTGGAATATTGCTAAAAGCGGCGTAAAACAATACTCACTCATTCACTTACTTGTACTGACACGAATAAGACTCCTGGACAGAGTGAGTGAGTGAGTGAGTGAGTTGGGGTTAATGCCGCTTGGAACAGTATTTCAGTTATATCTCGGTGTGTCAGATTAATATGGGAAGAAACCCGGGATTCGAATCGTCGATCATAGGTTCCTGGCACGCATAAGGGACGAAACTCTGAACAGCGACTTGCGGCGCCTTGACGACTGGGCCACCCGTGGCCCCTAGTAATCAATACCCCGATATCAGTGCGTAGCAATGTTAATAGACTTAGACATCATTGTAGCACTTCACGCGATTGGGCAACCATGCCCCCCAAATAAATGAGTTAATCGCCCCGAACCCTGCTGTGAACAACAGCCGGTGGACTCCGTGCACTGTGGCGAAAAATGACCTCCGTGCTGCTATGCGCTTTGCCCATCAGCTGATTTAACCAGATGAATTGAATAAGAGGTTTAGCCTGAAGTAATTGGTGAATTACCATGTAGGAATAGCTACATTAATATGGTCTTATGATTACGGTAAGAATGGCTGTTACGCAAGACTCCAAATTAGGATGGAGACACATTTTGTGGACGTGAGGCAATTACAGTAATAGAATTGCTGATGGTATAAATAGGTTATGCAAATGACATAATTCAGACGAGCAACCACTGCGCAGAATTCGACAACATCAGTATAGGAATGGCGACGTCACATAGAAGCTCACCTTGATTCAGAGAGATCACATTTCGTGTGTGTGTGTGTGTGTGTGTGTGTGTGTGTGTGTGGTAGGGGTGGGGATTGGGGAGGTATGGGGGTCGTAGCGGTGGGGTGGGTGGGGGTGGGGGTTCACACTCTTATTGCAAAACAGATGTAAAGTGCAAAACTGCTCGCAAAACAGATAGACAAATATATATGGACACAAAGCGTTTGTTTTAAATCTTTTACGTTGTCAGGACATAACTGGTTTGAATGATGTATTTTGTTGCATATGCTGACAAAGGAATGATGCCTACAAAGTCATCTATGAGACCGCCTCCGTGGTGCAGTGGATAGAGCGTCTGCGGGTGGTCCGGGGTTCAATGCCCGGCAGCCATTCCAAAAGACATTAAAAGATGGTACTTGTTGTTACCTGCCTGGTGCTCGGCATTAAGGGGCTAAAACATGGACTGGTCGGCTCGGAGTCGGTATACTGTGTCTGAGCGGGGTATTCATGTTAAACTGCGACATGGTATCTCAGTGAGCTAGCACTATAAATCGGCAGTAGTCCGAACTAGTACAAGCAGCCACACACATACACACAGACAGACAGACAGACACGCACGCACGCACGCACGCACGCACGCACGCACACACACACACACACATGCATGCACGTCGCTATATAAGCGCAATAATGGACGCGACCTTAAACCCCATTTCACTTTACCTCAACTTGTATCTTGGGTTCAAGTCAAATTCATGTAAACAGATACTATGAAGGACTATTTCTTTTCTTATTAATAATGATGCTAGATACTGGTAGAAATTAGACGAACTAGACAGAGAGTAACTGGGTTTTTTTCAAAGTGGTTGACAAATCAGGTACACACAGTGAAAGAAGGACAGGGTGCACAACAAACGTTGCTTGCCTTACATATTGAGATGTTCATTTTGATAATTTTGAACTATCAAACAAGTGGGAAGGGTTGATAGTTTACATATCGCCGTTGAACATAATGAGGAATTCTTCATTTAAGACAAATATACGCCAGAAACCTATGATTGTGGGTTCGAATCCTGGTTTGCACAGATTATGTTTCTAGGTTTGTCAGCACCATACCCGTGCTTGTGGGTTTCACCGAAGTGGTAAACGTCTTAGACCTGCATCACTTCGGGCTTTCCTCCCACATTAAGCTGACACGCCGTGATATAACTGGAATATTGTTAAAAGCGGCGTTAAACCCAACTCACTTACTCACTCTGTAAATAATTGAGTCTGGACCAGACATCATGAGCAGCGATCCACGCAGTTGGGATACGATGACATGCATCAAACAAATCAGCGAGCCTGACCACCCGATCCTGTTAGTCGCCTCTTACACGCATAGTCGCCGTTGGGTTGCTGAAGACCATTTCTTACCGGGATCTCCACAGGTCGTATTACATGACATAACTGAATAATGTTTAAATCGGCGTTAAACCCGACTACTTCAACTCATGTTGCAACAGATTCAACAGTCAAATTTTAATGAGGAACTGTAAATTTAACGTAAAATACTAATAAATTCAGGTATTTTCTGATAATCTGAAACTGTTCAATGGCGAATGCCTGTGACAGAGATACGCAAAATATCATGACGTTATGGCAATCATACGTTGTACAGTAAAGTACGGTTATAACGAACTCAAAGGGACTACTAATTTTAGTTCGTTATAACCGTAGTTCGTTATAAGCATATATACAGTATAACAACAGCAAATAGTCGGGACCCAAAAGTAAGTTCGTTATATCCGTCAGTTCGTTATAAGCGTGTTCGTTATAACCGTAGTTTACTGTATATGCAAACGTCGACTGTGTTGTTGATTCCATATTATTTGCTGCAGTTTGGGCTTCTGTCAAATGGGGAAGCGGGGCGGGGACTAGTTGAGAAAGGGAAACCTGAAAGACAAAAGAAATATTAGGAATTACAAATAGATTTCATATACAGATATTACTCCTGAGTGGAATGAATTGACGGTCGCTGCTAAATATATATTGATAACATAAGAGGGGTGGCTGAAAGTAGGAAGGATGTTTAAGTACAATACTATCTATTCTTACAGGCTGCATTTGAACCAAATACACAGCCAGGCAGTGTGTTTCTGCAGGCTTTTTGGCTGGTTGGTTGGGTTATTGTTTAACGCCGTACTATTCCATCTATGTGACGGCGGTCTGTAAATAACTGAGTCTTGACCACACAATCCAGTGATTGACATCATGAGCATCGATCCACGCACTTGGGATTGATGACATGCATCAACCAAGTCAGCGAGTCTGACCACCCGACCCGTTAGTCGCCTCTTAGGAAAAGCTCGGGTTGCTGAAGACGTAGTCTACCCCGGATCTTCACGGGTCGGCATATAGGTGACTAGATATTCTCTGTTGATGAAAATAAACAAAAGTGTCGACCCCGACCCGGTTTTCATCAAGTATTTCAAACTAGAACTCCAACAGCCATCAATTCAGTGAATGATGCTCCTTCCTTTGCCAATTGCCGGCGGTCAGAAAGGACCAGAGAGAGCATCGAAGATTATCTAAGATCATGGGGACTTTCTGCCGTCACATAGCCAATAGAGTCTCTCATAAGACCGTAGAGGACATTCTGAGGGATGAAGTGGGTATGACACTGATTCACCACGCTGGATTCCAAGTCTGCTGACTCCTGATCAGAAATGCTCCCGGCTCACCATCTCTTGTGTTGAGCCAGATATAACAGTGGATGGGTCTTGGGTTCACCTCGATCAGCCAGAGACGAGCAGAGGAAACACCTCACGACTCCTCAGAAGAAAGCAACGTGATGGGAGGTGATGAGTGGTTCGGTTCTACAGAACCCAACACGCACAGTCAGCGATCTAACCACTCTGCCACCGAGGCTTCCCTAAAAACTGAAGTCTGTAGGGCGCCATCACAAATCTGGAATATTGGCGTGAAATAACAATCACCCATACACTCCCGCACACCTTCGCAACTCATTAAAAAAATTCAAATTAATTGAACAACCTTGGTCCTTGGTCTTGAAACTCCCAAACCCATGCTCGTGGTTATAGGCAAAGTGACAAACGTCTCACACCTCCGCGACTCTGGCTTTTCTCAGAAACCAGGATGACACGCCGATGGGACCTTAATAGCGGCATTGAAACAACACATTCACTTTCACTCTCTACAACATAGCAAACAAATATTCCAATAGTACGTCCGTCGATTCTAAATTCTAAATTGCAAAAGGTTCATGGATAATGTTTAGGCAATGAAAAGTATCCCGTATTGGCAATGACAAGTATCCAACTGTAAAAGTCTGTATTTTAAGCGTTTCTAAATGTGAATGTGTAGCACTTTATAGCCTGATTGATGTGAGTTCAACGTTTTATGTGGAAATCTGCTTCGGGGTGCTGCTCATGGACAGGATATAGTTATTTTACCATAAAAACGCAAACATTGAAGTTGAAATATCAAAACATATTTGATTGATATGCGTGCACTTCCATTCGATACTTCTCATACAATTACGTACCGGAAACGAATCGTAACTTCTTTATGGTTGGGAAAGTCGTAAAATTATTGAAACGTAGCGTAAAAAACAGCAATGATTCTGAATAGCAACATTTACATTAACGAGCTATGGCCAATACAATGTCATGATAAAATAGACAACGAAAGATTCATCTTGCCATATATATCTGACCATGTACCATGTCATTCTGCACTGGTCTATCATGGTGGTCGTCTGAACAAGCACTTAACAAAATGAGCTGTTGCTGTGGCCATGTTGAATGTTTTATAATGAAAAGTTTTCGTTGTTGTAGCTAGTGACATGCGGATCATGTTATTTAAAAAATGATACTGCTATGTTCAGTAGATTCAGTGCTAAGTTTCAGTGCTAATGGACGGACGGTCGGACGGACGGAGGACGACGTAAGCTCACGTTGGTGTTGTCAAGGTGCGGTGAAAACAACTGTGAATCTGTTAATGTTTGTTTGTTTGCTTTTTAAAGCCGCACTCAGCAATATTCCAGCTATATGACGGCGGTCTGTTAATAATCGAATAACACAATCCAGTGATTAAATCATCACGAGCATCGATCTACGCAACTTGGATACGATGACATGCATCAACCAAGTCAGCGAGTCTGATCACCCGATCCCGTTAGTCGCCTCTTAGGACTGACTGACTGACTGACTGAGTATGGTTTTACGCCGCTTTTAGCAATATTCCAGCAATATCACGGCGGGGGACACCAGAAATGGGCTTCAAACATTGTACCCATGTCGGGAATCGAACCCGGGTCTTCGGCGTGACGAGCGAACGTTTTAACCACTAGGCTACCCGACCGCCTGATTACATAAAATATTAATGAGGCCAGTTATCACCTGATTGAGTACTGTTATTACACAATTCTTCTATAACATATTGTTGTCATCATGTCATGCTGGGGGCACGGGTGGCCTAGTCGTCTAAGGCGCCGCGATTCGCTGTGCAGAGTTGCGTCCCTAGCGAGTTGCGAACGCTTTAACCACTAGGCTACCCGACCGCCCCTGCTTCTTAGGAAAAGCATGGGTTGCTGAAAACCGATTCTTACACTGATCTCAACGGGGTTTCAGAATGATCAATGGCCTAAGGTCCACAATTCTAACCCAGAATCTTCACGGGACGAATCTGTTGATGGGTGGATTTGTTAACTTTGCAGAGGCGGATCTGGATTCCTGGCGTGTTGGCGGTACAAGACCCATCAAACCTATATACAGTGTGGACTCGTTTGAAGGTTGTCACAAATTCCATTTGATATTTCTAATACAAATTTTAATACGTTCCTTAAACGATTGTAACTGCCTTATTGTTGTGATAGTCACAAAATTACTGACATGTTGCGTAAGAATCGACAAACATGTACTTTAACGAGGTATGGCTAATACAATTTCATAATAATAGACCGAGATTCACCTTGCCATATATAGCTGACATTAGCATGTCATTCTGCTTTGGTCCATCAATGCGGTCGTGTGAACGAGCACTTAAACCGATTGTCCGTGCAATCCGGATATAACCAGATACATCTTGCTACTCTGGGATATAGAAAAATACAGCTCGATTTCGTGAGAACGGACGATCGTGTATTCCCAGTATAACTCACAGCCAAGGTCAGATAGAAGATAATGCGATGACAAGATACCTGTGCATGTTGTTTATTTGATGGAGGTGTGAAACTATCAAACCCTTCTGCCACCAGTACATGTAATACGACCCGTGAAGATCCCGGTAAGAAATGGTCTTCAGCAACCCAACGGCGACTATGCCTGTAAGAGGCGATTAACAGGATCGGGTGGTCAGGCTCGCAGACTTGGTTGATGCATGTCATCGTATCCCAACTGCGTGGATCGCTGCTCATGATGTCTGGTCCAGACTCAATTATTTACAGACCGCCGTCATAGAGCTGGAATATTGTCGAGTGCAACAACTAACAAACCAACCAACTTGTGATACAATACTATTATCATACACACAAGAGTGACATGTGTGGCTAGTTTTGTTTAGTTCTAGTGGACAGTACTGTCCTTGTTTGAGTAGAAAGTGGCTTCAAGATGGATTTCCTAATGATTTCCGTACCATCTCTTTAGTGTATATTCATCGTTAGGCCAACTTTCACAAAGTTACCCCCAGGCAGGTCTAATCATTAGGAGGCAATACCATTCCTCGCACAGACAACTGGTTATACACTGCTCATCAATAAGTTAATGTATCTTGTATGTCAGGTTCTTGTTCTTTGAAACAAAATTAAACTTTAGGGACAGAGGATCACAGATTAGCTTTGGTTTGGTCATTGAATGACAGTTGTTTTACTGTCATTAATGTTGGCAATGACAAAAGCTAGCCGTGTCCATTTTGAAACTAACACAATACTACTCAACATTTGCTTGGGGGTTGTTCACACACTATACCAATAGTGAAACCACAGTTTGTGTCTGCGGGAGCAAACCGTGAGGTACTGCCTGGCCAAAAACATTGGGGCCATTTCAAGTAATTGCATAGAAGCGCATAAGCCATTTAATGTAATTGTGTAGAATTGAAAAAGCCATCTAGAGTAATTGTGTAGACGTGAATCATCTTAGCAGTTTTGTTGGCATGGTAGATTTCAAACAACTGCAAAACAGTTATAGGTATCCTCCAATTGTTGATTGATTCCTTTGAACACAACACTTACCATGCCTATCTGTTTCTAATGTTCAATCCAATAACTGTTCAATGAATAACTTTATCCTATATTTCAGAATGGGCAATGTTCCTCGTGTTAGGACTTGAAAAAGATGATCAGGCTTGAAAAAACAGGGTTTTTCAATTACATAACTTTAAAAATGATGGTCAATCACTAGAAACAAGTGCTTTGTTCAGAAAGTTAGTATTGGATCTGGACATCAACACAGTGGCTCCAACTATTGTGGTTAGTCAGGTAAGCATTCTTTTTATGCCCATCTATGGAAGCAACTAGGGAAAGCAGCTTCTGGGTTAAACGGCAATACGCCGAACATTCTGTGCCGAAACATGCATGCAAAACACCTCAACACTTCAATCACATCCTTGATAACTTTAGTAGACATTATTAATTGCTTAGTCCTTGAAAGCATGCTTTTGGCATACATGAATAGTATGTCCCAAACACCAGTGGAGCAAGCTACTAGTAACATGTTAGTTGTGTTAGTATAACAAGCATGCTATTTCTATCGAAAACCTTTATTTGCCTGAAGAAATGTCATACACAAATTGTTAAGGTTAGAAAGATATTAAAAATTAGTTGAAAAATATAAATAACATAGCAGCAAAAAAATTGAAACATACCAACCACAGGTTACTAATACCCATAAATCTGTTGACCATTGAAAGTGCTCTACTTAGAAAACTTACAAAAACCTTCATTGGTGACCACTGTAACTTAGTTTCCAATGACAGCAATGGAACTGTAATAGTCATGTAAAAAAAGAACAAGTCTTGTTTTATTAAAACATAGAAACTTTATGATAATTCATAACTCTGCATCCAACAAAATAGCTAAGAAAAACTCCCCATATACAAAACACAACTGGTATGAAAATTGGTCAAGAAATTGAAATATTCCTCATGCAGCTACCCAGCATTCCACACACAGCTAAGAATACAAACTGCTTAATTTATCGAAGTCCAGATAAATGCCAACCTACATACTACAGGATTATTCTCATAGGTAGTGTTTATATATTAAAAATCCATAGCTCCAAAAATAATTAAGACACAAAATAATTTGAATATCTTATAACATTAAATAATAATAATAACTTAATCACATACTCCGGCAGCAACAGATGAAACATCAAGACTAATACTGTGTTACTGAATGAAATGATAGCACACATCACAGATGACACCGACAACAGATCAAACTGATCATGTCACACACACGTCTGGCTGGAAAAGGTGAACAGGAACAATATCTTGAGACATGCCAGTGATCATCAAAGTGGGAGATAGAAAATTATACTATATATTAAATTTAGAATACTAAAATAACAGCAACTGTTATTTGAACATGGAATAATATAAACTTTAGATGAACTATGTGTACATCTGGGTTAAAATCACTTGGATACAGTCACTGTAATCCTCGGCAACAGTTAATGTGCTATAAAAATAAGCATTTGAATAAATACATACACATAATAACCAAAATAGAAAGTCTCCTGAAATATTGCACTTGTAGAAAGATTCTGCTTATCCCAACACCAACAGAAGTGGAATCTATGACCCCTGCCTTTATCTAATATTGTATACATTTGTAATGTCCATCTCTGAAACAGAATGGAAGGAGTCGTGGGGGAGGAGGGGGAGGGGGAGAAAGTGCTCCTCTCCTCTGTTCCCCCACACATCTCTCCCTTTGGGGCTGAGACAGTATAGGGCCATGCTGGCAAGCACTGGGGTTGTAGTTCTCTACAATATAAATAAATAAGTTAATTTAAAATACTTGCAACTTTAACAATGGCTTTAAAACTTGTCTGAACCATTCAGACAAACTTTAACTCCATAAATGATTATTTTCCAGAGTATCTCTGGCTTCACATACACAACAGTATGTTTGAAGTTATTTCTTTGACTAGCATTATGTATGCATTTGCACTCCAAAGTTCTGTAGGGATTTTCCTTATATGCAACAGTCCACATACAGAAAATAATATTCATAATCATAATACAACTGGCCATAAAAAATAAACAGAATAAATACACATATATATCTACAGATGAAAATGGGATAAATAATTTGTTTATGTTTACACTTTGATTTTCATCTGTCATTTTAGATAAAAATTTCAAACAATACAAATGCTTTGCATTTCATTGGAAATGATGTCAGACAGTCTTAAGTAAGAGACAATTACATACTAAAATACCAAAACTCTACATTTTTTCACTGTATCAAAATATGTAACATAAACATATCAAAACTGAGTATTAAATGTACAAAAGGTGGACCTATTTTCAGGAGGAGTCTGTTTTCGCTTGAAATTGAGGCAATATGTGAATAGGAAGAAGTTACAGGAAGTGATATTTCACACTTTCACACTAGTTTCGCTGTAAAAAAACTTTGGCATAAAGAATGGGGCGGCTGATTAGTGTGACAAAATCACTTATAATTGCATTCTCTGGAATTGATTCATTTGATGATATCAAAATGCAAGCAAAAACTGACTCCTTTCCAATTATCTGTATCAAAAAGTGTTTACTATGCAGTGTGCCTTTTATTGTAAGTTTCAGGCGTGTTGGCATATACTGCATTTAGTTATGATCACAGGTATACCACTACAAATGACCCGCAACATTTTTCAATGTGGAAAAATATAATAAAGTACAAATTCTTCTTTACTGTGAATGAGCTAGCACATTTCATCAATAACTGATCACAGATCTGAGAAAAGGCAATGTTAAATACAGTTAACTAATTCAACAACACAAGCATGGAGAAAGTACAACTTAGGATAATAAATAAAAACAAGTTGTGAGGGTGCACCCCTCTCAGTAGCAAGTGCAACAATACTCTTCCTAATGTAAAAAAAATTGGAAGCATATGTCTTTTCTCTCTCACTGTTTAGGTAGCTAACATTATAAAAAACAGACAAAAATACAAAATACCCAACATCTATTAAAAAACTGTAGTAGATAAAAAATAATGTGAATTATCTTATTACAAACATCATGCAAAGTTGAAAAAGTCCAAATGTCAGAACAATGTAACAAATTCTGCAAATTGCAAAATGTCGAGTAAGGATTAATGCAATACTTGGCAATTATCAATTAACTTGAAAATCGGTCATAAACACAGATAGCCCTCCTACTAATTTGATAAAGAGAACTGATAAATATAGAATCAGTTCCATAGAAAAGCTTCATATGGAAGCTAAATAGGAAGGATAGAATTGTGCATATTCCAATGTGCCATGAATTATAAAAAGGATACATTTAAAGTCAATTTGTGCCAATAAAAGGGAATAACTTTGTGAAATTTTAAATTCTTAAATGCATGTAAAACAGATCCAACAGGTAACTGTGGAAAAGAATCAAAGGTTTAAAATCAATCTCATAGTCTGTGCCCCATGCTTGGACAAAGAGTGTGATTATACAAAAATAAGGTGTCTTTGAAAACATTAACAAAGATGAAACTAAATCTCTAAGGTTCAACAACAAAATATAAGTTCATCTTCATTGAGCAATATATGACTGAAACAAAATATATATAGTGACACAACCTTAAACAAATTGCACGATTGCACCAGAGAAAATCTATGTGCGACTGACAGGAATCAGAGATTTATCACAGGGAAATGTGTCAAACATTCTTGCAGAGAGGTGAAAAATAGCCATTTCATTATAATTTCAACCTTTCACAGTGCAAGACTAGATACATGATGTACAAGTTAGTGAGTTTGACTGAAGCAGTCATGATCTGACTATCTCAAAAAACTATCACCAGAGATAATGACTGCAGGAATTGGCAACTGACTTGATTAGTTTGAGAACATTTGACACATACCCAAAGAAACATAAGTTTCTTCCTTTCCTGCACATTAGGAGAAGGGTACAGGTCTGGAAGCCACTATGGCACTAAATGACGGGGAATGCATGTGAAACGTCATGGCACACTGCGCACATTCTCCTTGCCAACTACAGATTTGCTTTTGGTGTAGTGAGGAGGCCAATCTATGATCATAATAATTGCCAAAAATACCCAGTGAATGTGTTCAGTGAATCACAGTAACGTTCATAAAAAAGAAATGGCAATTGGTAACAAAAATAGTCTTTTGCATGCAATAAAAGATTTCAATTCTGCGCAATGTATAAAATTGACTATATAAATAGTAATCTTACAAAGTGATAAATGCTGAATTTCAAATGAACATGTTACAATTACCATACATATCTCTCTACAAAATATATATTCCCTGCAGATTTACACATATGCATAACCCTTTCCAATGTGCACTAGCTAAGGTGCATCATGGAAACTCTGCCTTGGTGACTAGATACAGCTCACAATAGAAATGGATATCACCTCAAAATGTCTAGAGATACATGAAACATACACCATCATTTATTTTGTCATAATAATATAGGAAGTATTCCTACCTTATATGCCAAAATAAACTTTTTTTTTCAAATTGTTCTTCCTCCTGTATATAATCCATATAAAATACCACAGACACTGAAGACTAGAAAAGGTGAAAAGATTTACGTACCACTGTTGCCAACCATCTACTTTGAATATGCACATACACATCTTTGGTATCGTGAGATCGACTCATCTTTCATTTGAATCTGCACGAACAGTTTCAGTTGTACCAAATGATTACCTTTATCTGACCTCATTCTCGGTATCGCTGTAACCTTGGCAAGTACACTTTGTGTTGTTTCGTAAACAGCCACCAGCTCGTCGTCCACTTCCATGAAATGAGTGTCATCAAATAGTAAGATGATTCACAATTATCGCAGTGTCAATTCAAAGGTTGACGTTTACTTCAAGGACAATATCACAATAATTGAGGCAACCCTGAAGAAAATTTTCAACTATAGAAAAAGTGGATGAACAATAAAAAAGCATAAGCCCTATGTAAGAGTTGATAGTCAAAGGGTCAACATGTTCATCCTGCCTTGCTTCCATTGCTGGTTAGCACCAACGAAATGGCACAGCACGTGGTCGATCTGCTCCCTCCTTGACTAGTGGCTTGTGGAACTCTCGGCCGGGTCGGGAGTGGATCTGTGCCCAGCAGTATTCACAGTAATACTGCAGGCACGTCACATTTGCACAGAAGAACGGGGCAAACTTGCCTCCACATCTTGCTCCCTGGCACTCATCACACATCTGGTCATCCAATACGTATGGCTTCACCTCAACCTGAAATACAACACATCAATATTTATTTTCAGTTCAAATGAGATTTACATACATAATGAGCTTACTCCCAAGTTTTTACTTCTATTTCTATTTCTAGAAACATAGACATACACCTATGTACAAAAAAGAGATTGATGCAGTGTTTGACATAATGCATCACATCAACAAGACATGTCACAGAATGATCCTTCCTTCAGGATAACGACATGCTTTATTATGCTCATTATGTTATCTCAAAAGGTAAGTGAATAAGCATGGTTTTACGTCTCTGAGCAATATACCAGCAATATCATCGCTGGGACATCATAAATGGGCTTCACACATTGTGACCACATGGGGAATCAAACCTGGGTCTTTAGCATGAAGAGTGAATGCTTTTAAGTCCTCTGACTAACGCTTTAATCACTAGGCAACCCCACTGCTCCCAGTCCCGATGGAAGACTTTCTGGTTGTAGTTTGTATCTGTGAAGTTCAGGCACAACATGCAAGGTACTTACTCTCTTATCAATATCACCATGTTGTAACTGGACGAATCGGGCACTGATAGCAGCTATGTAGCTTTGTTGATTTGAAAATGCAACCCTCCCAGCTCCCTTTGGGTACTTCAGCTCTGGGTCTGTGTCGATTCCTGCATAGCATACTCCTCCGTACAGGCGGTCCATTATCATTGCTAGTTCAACTGAAAAATAAAAAGAAGCAAATTATAATGTGTTTGTGTCTGCTAGCCAGAGCATGGTTCTGAGCATAATTTCCATCAGCTTGTAGCATCATAAGATTGATTGTGATTAGCTGATATACCAAGATTAGTGCTTTTTCTATTTCAGGGTCATGATAATATGATATAAGTATATAGTATTTATCAGTTTCAGCAAGGCAAATATAGGTCATCATAAAGAAGCATAGGGTAAAAAATAACAAACCTGCTCTCAATGGTCTGGGAACACCACCCACAAATATGGTCTTCCTTGGATCCAAAGGCTGAGAACCATCCATGACAAAGTCAGAGTCACTTAAGTTCCATGGTCTGATCTGAACCTGTGTCAGGAATTATCACAGTCATTAACTTTATAGTAACAATTTCCTTTCTCTCTATGACAACCTAGGACAACTATTTGCCCCTCTATCTTCACAAACGTGAATAACACTTTCTGATGTTTCTGCCCGGTGTTTTTTTTAAAAGATACACAACAAATAATATCACAATATTAAAAGGGTGACATTCAATATATGAATATTGTGTCATTAACATATTCAAGCAATAGGATGACTGCCGCGAAACATAGTAAGCATAGCAGCAGTAACAAAAACAAATAGTTATACAGCTAAATACGGGAGAAGATTAAGTGACAGTAATCTTTGATTTCCACAACTGCTCAATTGTTTCCTTAATATTGACAAATTAAGAAGAAATGGGTTTCCTTGTTGAAAGCACTAAACTTACAGGTTTATCCTTCATGGTTGGGCTTGACACACACCAATAGAGCTTGTCATCATCCACCAAACATGACTCTATAAGTGCTTGGACCGACATCTCATCTTGGAAAATCAGGAAACAGTAGCCTGGAAGATATTATTTCATTAGTTAAAAAACCAAGGCCATTGATATGATACAATTTCAGTTAATGGATGGGACCAGAATATTGATCGTTTTTCTTAACTGACTGAAGTGCCATAAAATATCCACCATCCTGAACTAAGTAATGCCAGCGCTCAATATTGGAGGACATACCTTTTGGAGGGAAGTATGACTTGGACTCTGCTTTGTGTGGCCAGTCAACAACAAGAGGGCCAAACCTTCGGAAAGCTGCAGTTATCTCCTCTGTAACAGAACATGAACAATGATGAAGCAAAGTATTACATTACAGATTCAACTCAGTTGTTACAGTGACACTATGTTGTCAGCAGCTTTCCATACTCAAGATACAAGTATTCATTTCACAGCGTAGCTAGTTCACATGTTTTTACACTACTCAAAACTGTCTTCCTTTCTAACCAAACAACACAATAATCATTTTGTTGGCAATATCATTCTCCATTATTGGTGATTTGGGGAATCAAAAAGTAGCCTGATATGAAAAACATCTGATCTAGATCACCCTCCCTCCTAGATTAATGAAGTTAACAATGAGTCCTTTACTGCTAAATAGTAATTCAATTAATCATTTTGACGTGAGACTAACAAGATCTTAGCATTTCTGTCTTGTACCCACATTTTTAGTCTGAAAGTTGACAATGAGCTTTGCAGATCCCTAACTGAGTAAATAGGTAAGAGCTTGCTTTTATAAATACTTTCCTCATTAAACCTAGTCCATTAAGCATGACCAAACTAATACTTTTCAAAAAATACTATGAATACTGGTATTGGGGAAAAAAAGTGCTATCAATGAATGTACAGTAATCTACGTTAATAACGGACACGCTTATAATGAACTGACGAATATAACAAACTGTTTTTTGTCCTGTCCCTTTGCTATATATATGCTAATAATGAACTACCGTCATAACGAACAAAAATTAGTGGTCCCCTTAAGTCTGTTAAAACCGTAGTTTATTGCATGTTGTTACATAAGTGAAAAGTATTAAATTACAAACTGCAATATTCCTACACAGGCCACTGGTATGTGTAGCAAGTATAATTAACAGTTGTTAACTGTTGCAAAGCATTTCCTCATCATGTGCACTGGTTACCTTCATCAATGTCTGGAGGGAGACCCCCGACAAAGACCTTCCTGGAGAATCTCTCGACTCTATCTCCAACACCAGACTGTGAGCTGGGTGAAACACGGGGCGGAGTGCCTATGTTGGGAACTGTCTGATCTAAGTTGCCAGAATTTAACTGGTTCTCTTCCAAGTCAAACGGAGACTTCCCTGCAAAGTACAAATCATCACATGGGGTAAATTTGACAAATAAAACAACTTTGCACAAGTTGAGTAAATCTCGAAACTCTGGTGCAGTCCCTTTAGTCATCCTTACATACGTAAACAGGTTAAAGTTGACTGCCAATGTCTTATTATTTGGATGACTTTTTGTCTTAAATGCACAAATCTAATCATGCTAATTATCCTATTTTCATTTAGGCTTAGAAACTGGTACTTTTTCTGTTTCCCGAACCAACATAATAAAAGATACAGTATCTTGGGACAAGAACTTACTAAACAATGAAGTATTTACAAAAAATACATAAGGTTCACACATTCTAATAAATGTCATGACATGAACGTCATAAGATGTACCTTGATTCAAATATTTTCTGTGAAAACCTGAAGGTGTCCAGGCCCCACTTAATTTTTAACACTGATAAACACAAATAGATATTTGTAAGATATATTAACAAGCTTTGACTTACGGATGTTAATTCTATCCAATTACAACAGCATTTAAATGAACCCTTACAAGCTTTATACTGAACAATACTTTCAGTAAGCATGTATGATTGAACACATGGACTATGAATGCTAGGCTGACCAGACCAACAAAATTTTATAACTAAAACTTAGGCTTTGAAATTGTGGCTTTGTTGTGTTGCACTAAAATTGCAAGCATAAATTTGGCATTAGAACCAGATCTCCAGTTTCAGGTAAATCTGGCAGACATTATCACTTGTTCATGTTGATGTGATACATAATACCCTGCTGGGCATGAGTGCATGGTAATACTTTGGACAAGTAACTGTCAAATCAATGCTAATTTTATGCTGAACAAAGCTGACGCTATAAATAGTCCACCTGGTAAGGTAATTGCATCAGCAGGTACCCTACGTGGCGTCTAGTGTTGCAGCATATGTCTTAGTTGTTTCAGGAATCTGGTGCTGAACCAGTCAACATTCCTGCATAACCTGGCCTCTGGTACTGAACTCTGACATTACTTTGCAGGTTGATAAATGGTCCAAATGTTATGCAACTCTTCTGAATTGGTTGATATCATTTGGCCAATGAAACGAGCCATCAGAAGATGACAAATCTCCCCGTCTCCCACAATAGCAAAAAGCTACACTTCAGCCCCTGGTTAATACATGAACCAAGTTTGGATGAAACATCTTTCACAATTTTCAAGTTATGCTCACGAAATCCAGCATGCATTAAATGCCAGGGGATCAAATATGAACAACAAATAACAAAATGAATGTTTCATTCAGTTCAATGATATCATATTAGGTCAAAAGAGGGTCAAAGTTAATGTTATATATATATATGTTGACATCAACAAACATTGCTTACCAAACTATGCACCCAAAACATTCATTTATGGGTAGGTTCTGATTTCAAACATGGACATCTGGTGACCATCTACAAGATCTTTTTCAAATTCTGTGAGCATATTTTAGACACTATTGTGACCATACATGCCAGGGTTGTCTGCAAAAATAATCTGGCAAAAGTTGATATTTCTTCCAAATGGTAGGAGTAGCAGTCCACAAGGAAATGTCACCTGTCCTTACTGAATTTTACAAGTCTCTGACTAGCAGATTTATATTAATTTCTGACTCTCTATGTAAATTTTTTATAGTCTTTAGCTCCCTGCAGTTAAAATGAAATGTGATCAAATAGCTGCGTAATGGGACAGTTGAAATGACTCAACATATTAGATCAGGGCTTTGGTAAACATAAATCAGTTAATCATTCGACAGTCAATCAAAACAAATCAATTGTTACACTCCTATTTAAAAGCAAATTGAATCACCCACTCATAAAGAACAAACTGTCATAATACAGGGTTTCAGATCGGATCATTTTCTAGGACATTGAGTATAATCCAAAACGTCCAAAAGATATTGTTCAAATTACAAAGAGACATAGAAGAATGTCCAATCAAAAATTGAAGTCTCAATGCATTGCCTCCTGCATGCAAAATCCCTGTAATATATTGTGTATGAAGGCCGTAAATTTCAAATGCATGGTAAGAAAAAAAGTCAACCAGTCACCAATTTGTAGAGTCGCAAAAAGCTGGATGTTGCAGCTCATTCTAAGTCATGTATATGCAGGCTTGATGAGCATCTGATGATGACAAGGCTGATAACTTGTTACTGCTAGAAATATACACATTGAATATACAGCCATGTTGACTATGCCAGTCATGATCTCACTATCTGTTGCCAGGTCAAATCACCAAAAACATGGCACTGTCAATAATGTGAGTACTAGCTGATCCCATTAGGAATTGCCTGGATATACAACACTAGCCAGTGTTTGAAGGGAGAGGACAAAGAGCATAACATCAGAACCTGATAACCATGATAACATGACTAGAATAATATATACCCTTCATATGTTCAGCGAAGTGTTCAGGTCCTCCTGTCTTCATGATATCAAGCAGCTGACTTTCCAAAGCAGGAAACCTCATTGTGTCAAAACTTGTTGGACGGTCCTGAAAAAATATTGTCCAAGATATTAAATAAAGAAGAACAAATTATGTAATGAATATACATAGATATTAAAAACAACTGATTATCAACAATAAACTGCCATGTTTATTCTAATTTGTTGTCCATGTTGTTGTAGTTACTGTCTAAAAGAAAAAAATAACAGAAGCGTGTTGTGGCTTGAGCTTGCATAATCATTTGACAATAAAGCAAGAAATGTGATCAAATTCTTAGTAATCCTTTCTTGATTTTGACATACAAGACATACAAGACATACAAAACTTGTTGTTATTCATTGAAGCTAAATAGTAACTTGTACTGGCAGTGTACAATTGGGCTTTAGATGAACTTCATTGGTTTCTAATGATTTCATACATTTGTCTAAAACCATAATCAGCATATGTTGTTTGCAGTTCTGTACAAATTCCTATGATCACAGTTACTCTTGTTTTAGGGTATATATCACTTGAATATCATACCATTTAATTCAAACTGCAATCAAAATTTAGAAAGAGAGAGTGACATTACTGCACCTGAATACCAGAGGTACAGAAGCTCACCATAATTGGAGTTTGGATGACTCAACCATTGGTCAACATGTGTTTCATGAATTTATACAGGCTTTTCCACACAAGGTCAGTCGAAATACAAATTAGAATAAATAGCGATGACATTCATTTATTTATGTATATGAAAGTCATTCTGCCATGGAGTTAAAACTGCAGCTGGCTTCTTGAATCTCTGATAGTGATATAGACATGGAATTCATACATAACATTTTTTCTTGTATATGAGGGTCTATATTACTAGCAGCAGTCATAATAAACATACATATTTTTATGATTAATTTTTTTCTTTTCCAGCTAATTTTCAATGGGGGCGACGGGCCCCTGAAACGAAAACTAAAAAATGCGTGGCCTTTTTAAGTACAATGTCCTTTGTTTCCTTGACATTTCTTTAAACCTTTAAAACTGTTCTAGAAAGGCACTTCAAATGCTGTTTAGTTGTGTATCCTGATCGATGATATCTAATGCTTTATTCTGAAATAATCTTAATGTTTACACAACAAAGACATCATGATCTCTCAAAAGTTGTATCCTCAAATGATACATGAAGAAACTTTACAGTAATGAGTAAAAGCATGCATTCTTAAACTGGTAAAAAGACATATTCAAAGATCTGATATCAGACCTCCATTCTTAAACACAAATGTCGTTCATGAGGCATGAAGATAAAAGTGAAAATATAAGTCCATGATAAGTCATCATTTCTTGTAATAAATAAATCAGAAATAGAAATGAGGTAGGGAGCTCATCAGTTAGGTATCTACTATAGACTTCAGACATGTAAGAACAAAAAACTAATTATCCTCTCTTGTCTGTGAGAGGTACAAGTTGATACAGCACATTTTTGGCAGCAGTTTCTGAGAAATAGGAGAAAACTTACTTTTTTATGTCTAGAACGGCTGAAGTTGAATTCCGATCGTGATGCCTTGAAAAAACATGAAACTACTTATAACCATGATCATTCACAAAATTTCAGGTTTCTGAGTCTTGTCATTAAATTTGGACATAAAATGCTGATATTTGATTCTTACAGATGTTTTGGTCTTATTCTATAACAAACAACTGACAATAAACTGGTGAAATCAGTATCCAAAGTTCAAAGCCTAATCAGTTTACTAGTTTCAAAAAGGCTCAGTTTGCACTATCAAAACATAAATAATGATTTCAAAAAATTTCATAATGTAGAAAATTGTCACATGCTAAATTTCAGTAAGCATTTTTGTATAACTTATCTAAGTAAAATAACATTCTCATATAAAAAATAACGGCATCAGTCTGCGACAAGAACAAGTTTGGGCCAGAGATTGAGACTCAAAAGCTTTTGGTAGATTGAAAAGCACTGAAAAGGATAAAAGTTTGATTGGCCACTGTAGCAATAAATGCTTGAACTTTGAATATTTGATGCTACTTAATACAAAACAATGTTTATGTTCATAATCATTTCAAAAATTTAATTTAATACATTTTGATAGATTCCTAATAATTTCAAGCAGCACAAAATGACAGCTTTTAACTTCATTGAAAACATTTAGTCTTATCATTAATTATCAAGTAAAATGTAAACAAAAACTAATGATCATGATGATAGATGAACCAAACATATTAGCTAAATTTTCAAGAGGAACTTGTGATTACTATGATTTAGATTAAGTTTGACTGACCATAATTTCGGATATTTGGTGCAAAAGAACAGATGGATAGAAAGAGGGACAATGGCCCATAACATAAGCTCACTTTCAGCCTGTTGATGTCAAGGTGAACAAATATGTGCGATTGGAAAATGTCATAATAACACATAATATTATATGATATAAATAAATATTAATTTCCAAAATGCTCCCTCAAGCAGGACAAGCTGTCCCTCAAGCAAGACAAGCTGCTACTTATTAATAGATCAGCTTAAACCCGACCCTTTTTCATCCAAATCCCTAGTTCCTGAGGCTAGCTTCATTTAGGTACTGCTAACACAAATGCATGTCGGCGACATATGTCAGGAAAACCAATAATCACAATATTTCTGAATATTTCTGACTTTTTACCTTTAAACATACTGGTTGTCCATACATTTCAATCAGTAGGTAGGGAGAAGAAAAAGAGGGGTGTGGTGTCTTTTAGATCATAACTTGAATTGTTGACATCATATTGAGACAATGAATGATCCTAGGACATTATTATTTTTCCAATAATGTTCATAATAGACATAAACAAAGTTGTATACTTTTGTTAATAACTTTTTTAATTCTAAGGTCGGCTGATCCATAAACCAAGCAAAACAAATTGCAAGGCCTTACTCATGTTTTCCAATACAATACTTATTTTCTATTTAAATAATTAATACATGTTAAATAAATAAAGCAATCAACCAAAATGGTTGATTCTACAAGCCTGAACTTGTCATGTGACCAGTAGAATTTAGTGCTAATCTGTGGACTTTTGTTAGCAAGTTTACCAAGCATGCTACAGAGAATGAAAGTTTACAAGACAGGGGCTTTGGATTAGTGGCTAAATTGGTATATTGATTAAATTATAGTATTATTGCTCTCAACATGCACAAGAAATGGTATATTCGTATAAAGCAAAAGTGATTCCAGTATTTTTATCGATGCCATAGGGAAACCTTAAAGCAATGTTTTGATTAACTGCAGCCTTTAATCAACAAAAAATAAAGTTTTAATAAGTGTAGTAACATTCATATATTTTAGTACACATTTCAAACTTAGCTCATTTTACTTAATTTGTCTATTTGCATTCTGGTGCCCAATCCAGGTCAAAATCTGGGCTAAAAACAACTTTGGTTAAGAACAGTAAATGGGCATAAGTTGATCACCCCTAAGTTATAGAAGCAAACTATTTTTTGGTCTGTCTGATCAGGTGGTAAAAGGATCATAAAAACCAGAAAGTCACTCTTCCAATTCTACTGCCAAGAATGGTATCACAGAAGCTCACCTGGTCAGATATTCAAAAGCATTAGCAGTGTGTGAAACTAATTGAGGTCATGGGGTCAATAAAGCTTGCAGCCACAGCATCTTAAACTAAAGGCCCCTCTAAATTTGAACTCTTAACATGAAGATTATGACAAGAAACCCTTTGGATTTCATTCTTAATTACAAATAATGATAATAAGTGGTCGAAGCCTAAAAAAAGTGGGTTATGTCCTGCTCACTACTAAGCTAAGAGTCCAAATTTTGGTGAAGATCCGGGTTAGAATAGGTCTTCAGCAACCCATGCTTGCCATAAAAGGTGAACATGCTTGTCTTAAGAGGCGACTAATGGGATCGGATGGTTGATGCATGTCATCATATTCCAGTTGTGTAGATCTATGCTCATGATGTCAATCACTGGATTATCTGGTCCAGACTCAATTATTAACAGACCGCCGTCATAGAGTTAGAATATTGCGGAGTGTGGCATTAAACAACAAAAAAACAAAGAATCCAAATGCTAAAGCAGCAAACCTCTAAAACCTTGGAAAACCTCTAGGGAAGGGAGGGGAAAATATTAAACAGTACTAAGACCAATCTTGCCCCACCCCCCAATAATAAATGATGAGTCCCTAAGTACCAATGTTGGGTATGATAATGTTATAGAAGTTCATAGACTAGGACATTGACTGGTTGTCATCCAAAATGTACTATCGAAAATGTACTCTTGTCATTTGTCTCCACTAAAATCACAGCTATAGTTGGCCATTGTTTCAATGCAAAATAGTTAGATTCACACAAATTTGCTAAATCTTTGGGCTTTGAGCCTTTTGTGAAGATGATTTACAATGTGCAAAATAAAAACATAAAAATCAAGGGGTCTGTGTCATAACCTAAATGTTTAAAACTATGGGAGATTTAGGGGTCCCTAATACCAGAATTACATCAGAGTGAACCTAAATGATCCCATGACACCCCTTTACTTTCAATCATTTGATACCGAAACAATATATTAACTTTTGTTAGAAGAAACAACAACTTTAATCTTGACACCTTGAACAACAAGTTATGTTAATAGCCTTGTCTTTGCCAACAGGATCTGCATAATTTACCAAAAAAAAGTTCTTAGAGATTGTTATTCAAGTTATCAGTTGCGTTATCTCCAAATGAATAAGAACTAGACTTGTTCAGTTCAAAACTTGCATGTTGCACCAGAGTAACATTATATGGCTAAAATGTGCCCCAAATGCAGTTTGTAGCTTTTCTTGGAGCATTTCTGAAATATTTTAACATGAGAAATTCTTTGACCTGAGCTAAGTTTCTAAGATTATGAAAAAATAATTCATCTTGGGTGACAGACAAGCTCATTGTTCGATTTTCTCTTAGGTGTTGTAAGCCTCTTTATCTGGTTTTAGCCATTCTGATATACTTGATCATGACAGAAGTCTTGCAACGTAAGATAGAAACCAGGCATGTTGTCAACCATTGAAATATGTCTGATAATTTCCATTTGATTATTTAAAAGTTATTTGTAACTGTCACTGCTCTTTGAAGTTGAGGATAGTTAATATTTTTCAAGAAATTTCTTTTTTGGTTGTGTTTTCATTTCCCCTGCAACAAACTGCACACAGAGCATTGTTGAAGGCTGTTAGTTTGACAATCAAGGCAAATTGCTTTAGAAAGCAACTTAAGCCAGGGATAGAAGTTAGCACTAGCCCCAGCCAGGAAACCTAAGGTTAGTAGAATTTTGAACATTTTGGGGGTGTTCCAATATGTTTTTCACTATTTGGTCAAGTAGATGTCTAGGTTAATATCTATCCCTGAAAGCTAACATCTGATTGGCTCAAAAGCCCAATCATCCTTTATTTTGATTGGGGTGGTCAAAGTAGGATTGCTAGGGGTTTGTCAGCTCTTGATGGTGAGAGGTATCGAAGTGCAGCAAAATATTTTAATGTGATTGGAAATCAAGGGGATTCCTGATGTCCTTGATGTTCAGGGTTGCTGTTTTTCAATCTCTTTGAAGAGAGAGACTATGCTGCTTACTGAAATGTTTACCGGTGTATGTATCATTAATGCCAATGTTCACTTTAAGGATGATTTCAGCTCTTGCACTTGCTGTGTCGACATGTTTTTTGAAACATTACAAAAGAATATATTTCAAATTCTTTAACATTTGTTTCTGTATAGGTTATGTATGATAGTAGGTCAATTGTGAATTATTGACAAATTTGTTTATCAATAAAACTAACAAGGAACCTTCCACATATCCTAAATCTGAACATCTTGACATTATTTCAGAATAACAAGAACTCCTTGATGTGCATCCTAGCCTTGAACGCTGCTTAGTATTGTTCATCACTTGCTTGATAACGATATTATGAGTCTGATATTATTTCAGCGGTAGAAACTAAAAGTTTTAGTCCACTAGTCCTTATAATGATAACATATAGCAAAACCCTTAAAAATGGCAAATTTCTACTAGTCCTTGTGATACCTTAACTATTGGGCAGTTTGGCAAGGACTACAGGACTAGTGCCAATTTCAAACGCTGTATTTATCTTTATCTGAGCTAGTAACACTTTTTAGTTTAGCTTAACCCTGCCATGTATGATGACACTCAATAAACCAAGTTCTCGAGTCTGACCAACCAATGCACCATGTCACTTCTTACAACAAGTGCTCCCTAACTCAATCTTACAACAAGCTTAGGTTGCTGGGGGCACCATGAGTCTTTGTGAAATCTTTCTACAATTGTAAAAGAGAAGTTGATAACCAACACTATTCTATTCTTCACATGTTTAGTTAATAAAAGATATATTCTAATAAACAAGATAAACAATGATGTACCCATTTGTTTGTTGTGCATGAGGGACTTTACTTCAACAATGTTCAACTTGTCCTCAGAAAACATCAACAGGTAGATAAGCGCAAGTCCAAGCATTGGTGAAGTTTCATCAATCAAATGCAATCATTATAAAGGAGTGAGTGAGGTGGGTTTAACGCCGCTTTTAACAGTATTCCAGTTATATCAAGGCGTTGGAGCTTAATGTGGGAGGAAAGCCCGAAGTGATGCAGGTCTCAGATTTTTACCACTTCAGTGAAACCCACGAGCACGGGTATGGTGCTGACAAACCTAGAAACATAATTGGGGCGAACCGGGATTCGAACCCACAATCATAGGTTTCTGGCATACCCAAGGGACGCAACTCTGCACAGCAAATCACGGCGCCTTAGACGACTGGGCCACCCGTGCCCCCTAAATCATAATAAAAAAAAAAGAAAAAAAAAAAGGAACATGTGGAATTTTGCCTGTGTTAACTTTCACTGAAAACCCCCTTAAATCCTTACTGGGAACATGAGATAATGACCGTGGAGTTTTCAAAATTAAAAGCATGCAAATCAAGGGGTGTTTAAGCATGGCCTGATGCAAAAAAGTAACCGTTTATTTCTTGGATTTTTTAGAAATATTCAAACTACAACACGCCACCTGTAAGTAATAGAATCTGGTCCAGAGAAACCAGAGGTTGCCATTATGAGCAACGTCCAAAGCCTGCTGTGCATGGATTTACACGATGTAGGAGTGTGCGTCCAGTATGCACAATTGAGAAGAATGGATGGAGAAAACAATATAGTGCATTTCAAAATAATTGTTTTAGCCCCCCCTGCCAAATTAATATAACATCGCCAGGTACAATATGGTGACTAAAATATTGTAAGCACAAATAGTGTCCTCCTGAAAATGAAATGTAGTAATACTAATCTGGCATCAACATCAAGTCTTAACAAATTGCATCTCTTTTATCATGATAAGTTGAGTCCTTTTGCTGCTTATTAGAAGAAATTTCTAAAAAACATTGATACTATTAGCTAACTCTTCTTGATAACTAGTATGTACACACAATCATGCATTGTAATATTACCAATAGCAAAGTAAAATTAATGTCTCTGCATCCAAGCTGTTCGAAACTAAGGGCCCTGACGTTTGTTAAGAATTTTAACAGTGTCATATTACATCCTGAGAATACAGTTGTACCTAATTTACACTCTAGTTTCCCTAGGGACAAATTCCTGTAAACTGGTAAATATAGAATACTAAACGAGCTCCCGTGTAATACCAATTTTATGAAACGAGTGAATAGTTGTGGTATCTGACGAGCCAAAGCGAGTCAGATACCATAACTATTCACGAGTTTCATAAAATTGGTTTTACGCGTGGGGGGTTTAGTATTTTATTTATTACTTGCCATTTATAACGTTTTTAGAATTATACTGTTGAGTATGAATAGGCTGACACCTACACGATCCACGGCATAGTCCACTTGAGTTTAACAGAATAATACTTCAAACACGTCAAAAGTTGAAACGTATGAATTTAATACCATACAACGATCCACCTTTAGAATTCACAAAATTATCTTAGGGCTAAGACTATCGCAACTCACATACTTTAACAGACTAACGACTGGCGTTGCGCTACAATACGATCGACTTGTGGAACGGACCTTGCACCTCAAAGTTTACAAAAACGTCACAATTCCCGATGACGTAATTTGTGGAATTTTGTTGCAAGATCCATTGGCGAAACAATGCCATGTGACGTCAGCCTAGCAACAAGGTTGCTGGGGTCATCGAGTGTGCATGAGCTCCTCTCAGTGATCTATCAACTCCACACGCAATGTCGTTGAATAAGCCAAGGGATGTTGAGAGCTTTCAATATTTGTTCGTGAAACGTGTTCCGAGAGTACATAATCACACGTTTTGGTATTACACAATGTGTAATACAGCTGTATGTTTATTAAACGGGTGATCTCTTCACAGGCAAGTAATAAAGTCCCATATAATATTTCATCACCATACTGTTTTTAGAAAATAACCTATGTCAAATTTGTTGAACATAGGAGAGAAATACTCCCCTCACCTCACTCCAAACAATGAGATGAAAAAAAAAGATAATATTATATTATTTTAATTGAAGTGATCAAAGGAGTCCTATATCCAAAATATCAAGATTTTGACATGGACACTGTGTTCGAAACCAAGATTGAAAGTCCCTGATCAATAAATGATTAAAAATGTGATGGTCCCTAGATTCAAATAATACAGGGAAAAAACTCAAAGATCTCTTTTAATGTCCTAACACTGAGGACTCTTTAACTTAAAAGTACATTGAATTGTGCAGTCTGTAACTTTAGCCACTATTGGGCTTGACCACTGCCATATATCAGAGGAAGAAACAAACATTTTTAGTCCACAAGTCCTTATAATAACATACAGCAAAACCCTTAAAGATGTCAATTTTTCACTGGTCCTTATGATACCTTAACTATTGGGCAGTTTGTCAAGGGGGACTAGAGGTCTAGTGCCAATTTCTAATGCTGTATATTAAAACTTAAATGTACTGGAAACATGCAAAGAGATAGTTGATTCCGTTGATTCATTTTGTATGTGCTGTATATAACACTTGCTATTTTTTTACAATTTCTTACAAAAACATTAATTATAAGCTATCCAGTGACTACCAGGGATAGACGACAACTATTTCATCAGTCCGACACTAGAAAACACCCAGGAGGACTAGTTGTTTTCTCCCAAAATCATTTAAACCTAGAGGCCCCTTAATCGTCAACTGTTTAACATTCAGGCTTTCATGCTTAATTTCGAACACGGGAGCTGGATTTGACAATGGTGTCTAGCACTTTCTACACATGCATAGGTTAAACATCATTGGAAATAATCTAAATAAAAGTGTGAAAAGGAAACATAAACATTAAGAAAATAACTCCATGTTCTAGGCCTATATTCTTTTACAATGCCGAAAAGAATCACACATGAAAAATGGAGCAATATTTTCCAATCTTACATAATGATTCAATGTGTTTTAATTCTAACCTGAAACAAACCTTTTCATCATGTATGTCTACATTAAGGACGTCCACAGAAAGCTATTCGATAGCTAATGCTGCTATGCCTATCCTGCCCTGTACGCACACTCGCTAACCAAACTTGATGTCAGAATGTAAACACTGGCTTCCTTCCCACATCAATTGCAGTTACATTCACCAATATCACCTGGAATTCAAAGTTGATACATGGAACATACTCAGTGGACTTGGTTGCAACAATACACATGCATATATGACCAGAAAAGACGCCATAAACACTGCTACTCTAGGACATATGGAAGGATGGTGAAACAGGTGCCCCAGGACTAGAAATCTAGGCCATATTGAGGTGACCTGACACAAAACTGTAAATGTAAACACCACAGAAACATACTCAACGAAAAACATCCAATAATGTACACAAATGAACTGAGAATGGGTATCCATTTGGTATATACTCCAATTTTGTTGATGAATGACACAAACCCTCACCTGATTAAACACAACAGAATTCATTCCGTCCCTGTGAAGGTCATCATATGCTTGGTATTCAAACTGCGGTTTCATTCCAAGAGCAGCCTGTTGTATTTGACCAGGAAAGGAAGTGCTCCGACGAAATTTGGACGGAGCAATGAAAGAAGATTGGGGAATTTGTGGAAAATTTGTAGCCCTCTTCATGGGGGCGAGAGCGTTGATATTTGGCACCGATCTACGCTGATGATTTGGCTGAACATTCCCCCAAGGTGACAACGTAGCTGGGTTTTGTTGACTAGACCAAGATGTTTGGGGTGCGTTACTCCAGTTGGGGTAACTTTTCGCATTATTCAACATAACATTTGGACTCTGGCGTTGTGGAAAATTATGATGGGCTGTTATGGCCCGTCTCTGAGGAGGGGGTACATTCATACTCATGTGCTGTCCAGTAAAGCTTGCATTCATCACCGAATTTGGTGCAGGGGGAAATTGTTGAAATGTAACTGTTCCATTCAACGACTGGAAACCGTGTACAAACGTATCATCAGCAGACGCAGTTGACCAAAAATTAGGTGCCGATGAAAGAGATGTAACAACCGTGGTACTAGGTTCAGAAAGACCGATTGACAGCTGAGTTACTGAATTCAAACTCATGTCATTTTTCTTCTCTTCCGATAACCCTCCATTTACTGTGTTTGTAACTATATCTCCATTTTGTTCAGAGGTTGAATTTCCTTGGCCAATGGACACGGGTAGCTGTTTGGGTGATTGTTGTTTAGAAGCAGGCTTTTCGAGCAGCGTGTCATCTTGCATGATTTGACCACCACAAACACTAGGGAATGGGTCCGATGCGAATAAGGACTGATTGTTTGCAAGCTGGTCAAAATCCACAGGCGATAAAGCTCTTACGTTTGAGATAGTGTCCAGTCCAAAATCACCCATGAGCCGGTCGTTATACCTTGTTCTCAATATTATATCCTTTTGGTGTGGAGAGGCCCTCACAAACTCAAATTTAGGCTGATCTTATCGCCACGTCTGCTTGATTCCGAACCACGTCTGCTATCACAGCTGAACTCTCGTACCCAGTGCTCTTTGTTGCCTATGTATTCAGTGACGTTTTCAGTCACCCCACAAGAAACAGTAAATTATGTTAGAAATGTAAAACAGTGAACATGTAGAGAAAACGGTCAGACTGGGATGTATTCTCAAACGACACCAAAGTCAACTATGGCAAATTTACCCAGACCCGCTCTATTTTAACAGCGATGGGAGTATCGCGCAGATGAAGCGGGCACCTTGAAACAGTCACGTGCTTTGGTATACACATTCCGGGCCTGAGGAGGCGTGTTCTGTTATTGGTCGCTTTTTACGTTCAGTGACTTTAGTTGCTGTTAAGTTTATTTACCGTTATATCTATTCACAGGTATGTGGCAGTGTTATTTCTTTGATCCAGAATTTGATTTTGTGTTTTAATGTCGTTCTGACGTGTACAAGTCGATTTCTTTACACCAAACGTAGCTATATTAGAAACAGACCCGTTATATAAACTGGAGTGAAAGTATAACTATCTGTGACAAAGTTATAAATACAAATAGTCACATGGCCATCACATGGGATAGTGGACCGTTCTAAGATCCGTTGTACATAAATACAATCTCACGCTGTATCGCCATGCTGCCACAGAAAGTTATCTAAAATCAGCCAGTATGTCCAATGTTACAGAAGACGGCGGTATAGACAATTTAGAAACGCGGCACATGCCAATTATTTATTTATTTAAGCGAAAGTGATATCCATCATTGACGTATTTACCTGTGTTTTTGTTCTGTATCTAATTAATTATTTGTTTCACGACAGCGAACGCGATCGGCTTACTCGTTGTGTATGGAAGTAGGGTATAGGAAGGTGTTATCTGTTATCAATGAAATAAAAAGTTGTTTTTTTTAACACTGCACATGATTTCCGTATTTGGCAGATTGGTTTTCAGGACGTATATTGAAACACTGTGACATTTATAAAGCATTTATTTTAAAGTCGATACAGCACGGGTAACCGTTTCCTACACTAAGCTGTATTAAATTGCATTTTCATGACAAAATCCAATCATTCATTACACTCAGGCTCACTCTAGCTACGTATAACAAGCTAGGCAGTCAACTATCACCCATCGCCCACCCATCAGTAATAACTAATACAGGATCATTTTTCACAGATTAAATTCTATACAATTTTGATTAGAAATGCAAACTTTCTTATTTTTAATTAAATATATAATCATGCTGACATTGTCTCCCCCTACGACACATATACTAACGGGCGACAATAATTTTGACAATGGGTATATTACATTTAAATATTTTTGGATATTTCTTTCATAGGTTTCTTGTATCAATATAAATTATAGTCACTGTTTTATTCCATCACTGTAAGATTGTGTCGGGTAGTATCAATTACATAGAAGTACTTTAAATCTTTCATAGGTTTCTTGTATCAATATAAATTATAGTTTCTGTTTTATTTCATCACTGTAAGATTGTGTCGGGTAGAATCAATTACATAGAAGTACTTTAAACATACTGATAAAAAAATAAATAAATTAAAAACAGTAAATAAGACTGCTGGTTTATTTAAACCTCGCACAACCACGTTGTCTCAGCGTGAACGCGACTATGACGTCACGGAAGTCAGTGTATGGGATATCGAGCGCACTCCCAGCTGATACCAAGGTGACAGGCGACCAAACTAGGGGCATAATCCTTAGAGCTCCTTGGTTGCAAGTTGGATTTATTGATTAATATTGTGATATTAGATCATTTGAGTCTCCAAGATAATGCATTTGGGTGTTTTATATAAATGTAACCAAATATTTCTGGTGTTTCAGAAAATAGTCAACATAGGTATTATTTCACTGTCGGCGCGTATAGCACGTTCATGTGGATGGATGCTATGTGTGTGTAACAAACTCGACGATCACAATAACATCAGTTTTAAACGTGTATAATTAATAAAATATAGATTTAGTCTTTCTTCTACATGGCCACCACAACACTGGGCACAGTGGGCATCCCCGGGTCCGTTTCACAAGGCAGTTGTATAGCGCTATAAGACGATCGTAAATCCCCCGTTACACTATCAAACTCCCATACTTATATATACTTCAACATAGACTTGTGGCAGTCATAGTACTACGATCGCTTGGTGGAACGGGGCCCAGGTATGCCTAGTGTTGCTCAATGGCTATGAAACACCCGAGTCCCAGCATGGAGATAATATTCAGTGTAGGCATTGATTCCGGCACCGCGAGACAGGTGATCGACGTGAGGATTGTGAGAATATGCTGGAAATACTCACCTGTGCATAAAATGGATTTGTCCGACAATGCCGAGGTCGGATTCTATTGAGGGAATCATCAATATTTAAATACGGGTAAATATTTTTAAAGCTTGTTCATTTTATCACCACCCTTAAAGAGGCTGTACATAATATTGATATCTCATATAAGAAATGATCGTGGTCGTTGATTATCGTACAATAAAACACTGCGGTGTGAATAAACCACTCGGGGCTGCACCCTTGATGGTTTATTTTCCCTGCAGTGTTTTATTGTACGATAAACAACTCCCGCTCATCGTTTATTTCTAAATACAGTGTCCGTCGCCGTGACGGCGGTACACAAGAGTAACATGGTCTCTCTCTCTCTCTCTCTCTCTCTCTCTCTCTCTCTCGATCATCCCCCAAAATAGACTTGGATACGGACGTCATTACATGTTAATTTAAATCGATGCTCAAAGAAGTTTTAATATGCGCATATTTGACACGTGACAAAACCAGACTGGAAAGGAAGCGGCTTATTCGACCGGCAAACTGAGACCCTTCCAGGGGGTTGTTCATGACCACCTGTCCCAGAGGGAGGGAACGGTGGGGGCGGGGCTACAGGGCGTGGGCACTCCGGGTCGTGTCGTATAGCTGGAGTAACGCCCTATCACGCATTGCATAACACTGCGCACCGCAGGAATACAACCAGTTTAACAGATGGCCATTTATTTGAGGTATGCGTATCCAGGACTCACTGACGGTGTACATGCACATGTGACACGGCACTACCTCATAGTAAACAACTGTATGTACAGTATAAACAAGCTAAACAATGTCAGTAATCCCTAGAAATTCTATACTTGTAGGATGACGTTAATATATTCCGAAAATGTTTAAACGCCGTATCTAATCTCAAAGTCCACGTGATTCACCCAACAAATCCAGCAGGACAAAATGTATACAATTACTGTGAATTCATCCATGCAGTGCATTATATATCATTTCACCATTTGATACATATTTATAATATTATTTGAAATGTAAATAAAATTAGATTGATAACTATTTATAATAAGAGAATGGCGTTCTAGTTCTAGTTCTGTCTGTTTGTTTGTTGTTTAACGCTGCACTCAGCAATATTCCAGCTGTATGACGGCGGTCTGTAAATAATCGAGTCTGGATCAGACAATACAGTGATTGGCATCATGAGATCTACCTACGCAATTAGGATACGATGACATGCATCAAGTCAGCGATCCTGACCACCCGATCCTGCTAGTCGCCTCTTACAAGCATGGTTTGCTGAAGACCTGTCGTCACGGGTGTATATATGTAAGCAAGGATTATGTCCTACCTAAATATTATCCCGGGGGAAGTTTTACTCTAGAGTATAGTATAGGATACAGGATTAAACACACTGGTATGGGTTCAAATTCACTAGGGAGAATCATCCTGACACTAGAGAATTTCATCCCCGGGATAAAAAAAAAATAGGGTAGGATAATATTCACTCTTACATGTACACTAGCAACTCGACGATGCTGTCAACTGCAACCTATACATATTGTTCACATTAAATGAGGCATGTATTTACATATTGTTAAACTGCAACGAATACAAGTAATAAATGTTATCGCCACGAGGGACTAGCGTTTCTGGGACTGCTTTTATTTGGTATTGGCGAAAAAGAATCTTTATGAGGTATGAGATGTTCTGTAGATTTAATTTAAAGAAAATGTGATTTATTGCGTCAAGTGTATAATAATGACAAAAATCCATCTCATCACACGTGCAGTCACACCTTTAGTATTAATATGTAATGTATCACGATTGTATCACACATACATCTGCACACATTCAGTGGAATATTGAGGCAAAAGCATTCAACAACGTTAAGCAAGTCGCGGACTTCAGTGTCACGCAGGCCGCACGTGCTAATCACGGCGCGTGTCCTCACAGTAATCACCGGCGTTGTATCGATCCGGCACGTGCTACCCCCACGTGCACTCACACACGGGTTGTGGCATGTCTCGCACGCCTACACATGCACGCGCTCACGCACATATTGATCATGTGCTGAGTCATGGTCCATCCTTTTCGGGACGCAAGCTGGAGTTACAGATGGTAACCTCTGTATCTTTCAAATTCGACAAATATTTCCGGTCACTCTTGGAGTGAAACGTGTATCTAAATAAGCAAAGAAAATTGGAAAATACAAATAGCGAGAAAAAAGCATCCTCGATTATCTAGGGAATAATATCTCCATTGTATTACGGTAAATTGCCTGGACGCTTGCGCAGGCAAGGCTTCATTTTGTTTCCATCTCTCGTATCACTGCCCAACGCATGATTTACCTCGCTCGTGAGTGTAATCTGATTGGACGGCTATTTCTTTTTCTTTAAGAGAATGGAGTTCTAGTTCTGTCTGTTTGTTTGTTGTTTAACGCCACACTCAGCAATATTCCAGCTATATGACGGCGGTCTGTAAATAATCGAGTCTGGACCTATATCATCAGCATCGATCCACGCACTTGGGATACAATGACATGCATCCACCAAGTCAGAGAGCCTGACCACCCGATCCCGTTAGTCGCCCCTTACGACAAGCATAGTTGCCTCTTACGGCTAGCTTGGGTTGCTGAAGACCTATTTCTAGCGGCGTGGATTTGGAATAGGGTTGAAAACGAAACAATGGATAGATCCAGGGTATTTATCATTATACTGGATTGACATGTCATACAAAGGGGAATTGACGAGGAAGAGGCCATATATGTTGCTGAACAGTACTATATGGTAGATGTATCTAAGGGTATATATTTGTTTCAAGTCCAATTGTAAATGATATATATATCGTACATCAAGTTACAACCGTTACATTATTTCTTCCCATCAGTATATCTCTACAACTTTTTGTGCAGATACTTGACGGCGGAATGTCCTATATTTCAATCGTCATTTTGAGATAGAATGATGCATTACCCCACTGAAGTAATATTCACACAGCAACATTCCAGCTATACGACTGGGGCCTGTAAATAATCGAATCAGGACCAGACAAACAAACAAACAAACAAACAAACAAAATAAATAAATAAATAAATAAATAAATAAATAAATAAATAAATAAATAAATAAATAAATAGTGGGACGAATCCATAATCAATATATGTGTTTTTGTCAAGCAACGCCGATAGGGTGCTGGTGCATAAGAGGGCCTGGCATTCGACTTCTGTGGAGTTACAAAGTTGTTTCAACAAATACCAGAATATTAAGATCCCCTGGAAGCATCAGGCTATATATAAATACCTGGAACATGATTAAGCACATCGTATATCCTGTATTTATTATCTGACGAAACAAACTAGTGTTTGTTCACAAAGTGCCGTACTGCCTACCTTGAAACCGACACCGATTATTCAGTAACACGTTTTGTAACTGTTGCACAGCAATGGTTGTTTTGGTCCCCACTCAGTGCGCTTCCTCTGCTCCTTGACATATTATATGATTCAGTCGAAGGCGCATTAAGACCATCTGCAGATACATACAGTGTTCTTATATATAGTTTTCACCAGCTATCAGTCTATCTTAGACACTTATGAAAATGAGGTGGGTGTCGTATGTAGATATCTCCCCCAAACACACAGACGTTCCCGAAATATGAGTGAGTTGGGTTTAACGCCGCTTTTAACAATATTCCAGTTATATCACGGCGTGTCAGCTTAATGTGGGAGGAAAGCCCGAAGTGATGCAGGTCTCAGACGTTAACCCCCTCGGTGAAACCCACGAGCACGGGTATGGTGCTGACAAATCTGGAAAGTTTACATAATCGGGGCGAACCGGGATTCGAAACCACAATCATAGGTTTTTTTGCGTTCCCAAGGGACGCAACTCCGACACTGCACAGCAAATCGCGCCGCCTAAGACGAATGGGCCACCCGTCGCATTAGATAGAAAAAAACCAAAGTGATGTCAATAATAATAAACATATTTATATGGGAAGTTCTTTTGCTCTTTTACGGCGTTCAAATTCGCATAACTGTCATGAGCTCATGAAACACGCGAAGGTACGAAAGTACTTCGCTTATATTAAAGATTATTTTTGACATCATATATATAATGATCCATCGTTGCCCTGGTGATATATTTTTAAACCATAGTTCATCTCACACGGTTCTGTTCCGTGGTCCTGTTTGAACGCATGTCTATGTTGTTTATTCAGAGAATTAATCACACTGGCTTATACATGTTCGTAAATAATAAAGGATACAAAACTATTTCTTTGTTTGAAAGAACATATCTGTTGGTCGTTGAATATAATAGTTTAATAATCCGAGCCGACCGCCATCTAATATATAACGTGTGTGTATGCATATATATACACACACACACACACACACACACACACACACAAAGGGCTGTCTATGTGGTTAATGATGCCTTTCAGGTGTGTCCTGTATCTGACTAGACATGATAAAGAAGTTGCCTTTGTGTTGGCTGCACAGATGGTTGTCTTCTTAATTTGCGCTTTAACTATACTATTGAAAAATTGTCCACGTTCGCATCGTGTATAGACAAGAGAGATGTATATCTGTATAGCAGACAAGCCATGAATATTATGCCTACTGTGTCAGGTACATACATTATAAGCAGCATACATGGCCGGGGGGTATGACGTGATATGAATATACATACTGTACGTGAGATACTACATTGTAGCCATCGCCATACGTACTGTTTAGTATACATCGTTTGCATATATGCAGTTATGCGTTATCTACAATGTATACCCATACAAGTTGCATAAAAGACACATTGTACAACGATGTTACATTTTGTCCATGGTATACATTGTATTAAACATAGTAAACCAAATGTTATAAACTCGCATACATGTACTTGTGTTTGATTGTTGTTTAATAATGTCGGACTTAACAATTCTCCAGCTGTATGGCGGAGGTATATTAATAAATGAGTCTGGACCAGACAAAAATGACTGATGTGAGTAGCAACCCACTTGGAGTGATGGTGAAGTGCGTTACGCGAATGACACATGTTTGTTTTGCTGTTTTATTTTGGTTTTTTTAACGCCGCACTCAGCAATATTCGAGCTACATGACGGCGGTCTTGTAATACTCGAGTTTGGACCAGACAATCCAGTGATTGACATCAAGAGCATCGAACAATTGGGATACAATGACATGCATCAACCAATCAGCGAGCCTGTCCTCCCGATCCCGCTAGTCGCCTCTTACGTCAAGCATGGGTTGCTTTAGATCAGTTCTACCCGGATCTTCACGGGTACGTATGGAATGGGGGTGAAGTGCGTGACGCGAGTGACGCACACATTCATGTGTGAGGTGGATGTAAAAACCTTGTAGCGCCTGTTGGCAGCATGGGTTGTATACTGCCCAGGGAGTTGAGAATAGCAACTGGCATGCATACTGATCCACTGGTCGGGGAACAAATATAAACTTGATTTGAGCAGAGATATGTGGGAAAGGGTGGTATAGGAATTGATAATATAATCATGCATGAAGCGAGGGTGAAGCCTGGGGCGTGACGCAAATGACGGACGCAGGAATGATGATAAAGTTCCGTGAAGCGAGTGAGTGAGTGAGTATGGTTTTACGCCGCTTTTAGCAATATTCCAGCAATATCACGGCGGGGGACACCAGAAATGGGCTTCACACATTGTACCCATGTCGGGAATCGAACCCGGGTCTTCGGCGTGACGAGCGAACGCTTTAACCACAAGGCTACCCGACTGCCCCGTGAAGCGAGTGACGGACACATACAGTGAAGGTATATAGCGCACGGACACCTGGAGTGCTGGCGAAGTTGTTAATTATTGTTACTTTGTTGTTTAACGCCGCACTCAGCAATATTCCAGCTATATGACGGCGGTAGGTAAATAATCGAGTCTGGACCAGACAACCAAGTGATTAAGACCATGAGCATCGATCAATCCATCGATTAATACCATGGGATCGATGACATGCAACAACCAAGTCAGCGAGCCTGACCACCCGATCCCATTAGTCCCTCTTACGACAAGCAGAGTCGCCTTTTACAGCAAGCATGGGTTGCTGAAGACCTATTCTAACCCGGATCTTCACGGGTTGCTGGCGAAGTACGTGAACCGGGTAACAGACAGCGGATCGAGCAGATCGAGAAGATCAGTTTAAAACCCCACCCCACCCCAACCCACCCCACCCCCTCAAACGAACAGCTGATTCAATGTATACACAATTACTTGAATTACGTTTGTGCAGACGTCCACGTTACACACATTCCCGAGAGCCAAGGTGTATCTTTTCGAGTATAACCAGAACGTCATTCTACATATACTATGTTTTGTTCGTGGCCTCATTCATAAACCCAGTTCCTACTACCTAAGTATACGACCCGTGAAACTCCAAGGTAGAATAGGTCTTCAACAACCCATGCTTGCCGTAAAAGGCGACTGCTTGTCGAAAGAGGCGACTAACGGGATCGGGCGGTCAGGCTCGCTGACTTGGTTGATGCATGTCATCGTATCCCAATAACGTAGACCGATGCTCATGATGTCAATCACTGGATTGTCTGGACCAGACTCGATTATTTACAGACCGCCGTCAAATAGCAGGAATATTGATGAGTGCGGCGTTAAACAACAAACAAACAAAACCTACGTATAAACCAATCTTTCACTGCAGCTGGCGCGGTTATGTATTTGAAGACTTTCAGCCATGTGTGAACATATCAATCGTGATAACTAACAAATGATCAACAATTACACTAAATTACTGCAAGTATACAGAACTAACTTCGTCATTAACACACAATAACGCACCCAGATGTTGGGGGTGTGTGGACTAGTACCACCATCTGTTGGATAAATACAACGCAGGTAACTCAGGTAGTTATCGCAACGCATCTTTTTGGGTGATGTTGAAAGCATTATTGCTTGTGAAGCCTCGCTAATGTCGCTGTCAGTTATGCAACAGATCTCGCAGCAGGGTGTCTCGTCACATCTGGCGCAACTCGGCTTGTTTACTTGCGCCACGCGCCACGACACCAGGGGTCACAGGGGTAGATAATGCACGTAGTCGCCCCACATCTTGCCTCCAGCACCTTCCCGATAAACCCCTTTGTAGCAATGAAACCACAACACCGGTTACCTTTTGATTAATAGTTAATACCCTTTTGTGAATACACCCCTACGCTGTCGCCGGGATATACCCTCGTTATCAAAGTCCCCATCCCCCATACACCACAGCTGTTAGCACATGGGCGCCGTCATGCGTTATACTGGTTGCCGGGCCAGGTCAGCATAGCTTGACAGCACTGCGCCACATGTAGGGCAGTATAGAGAGTATACTCCAGGAACTATTTGGAAATAAACAACATCTGTCACAAGTAAAATACAGATATCACAAACTGTTTGGTCAACAACGCGACAGAACATGTTTGGATCTGACCACCTTACCGATCGTAGCCCCACCAATTAACACGTGGTTGTCAATTAATTGTTGACCTATATTGTCTATTGGAATCGTGTCAGCCCAGCTTAGCGTTGTGTGAGGTTGTTATTTCCTAACGATGTCAGTAATACCCATCTAAGACTGTGTATTTATATTATGACGATGGAACTGCGGGTAATTCGATATCGACACTAATAGCACCCGTATATGATATAGGCTTGTATATCTATCGCCTCGATATAATATAAGACTCCTGCAATATACACAGCAGAATGGTTAAACGGCTGTCTCGTTTCCCCAATACTCACTTGCTTGTGACACAGGTAATTGGATACCCTATATACTGATAGTGGTACCTACATACCCGATTCTCTCAGTAGTCCCAATATAATTGATATTGTCGATGGTATCCACGCATGCAGATTTCAAATTTCGAAACCCAGGCCGACCCAGGTATCAAACCCCCGTTAACCACGATATATTTATTAACCAAAGTTAACCTTGGTTGACCAGAGTTAACACATGTTAACTGATTTACATCATACTTCGGTTGACCTTATTTGCCCACATTTACTAAACCCCTGGGGTTAGCAACCTCCAAGTGACGTCATCGTTAGTATTTCGTATCATTTATTGATTCATCATGAACAAAAGCATTTGAATGAATAAAATTAACTAGGTATTGATAGTATATGTGCATTATGATATGCGTCAGGGAAAGCTAACTCTCGATTGTTGATATAAATGCATTAGAATCAATAATTAAACTTTGATGATGACTATGATCCCTGTTACATGTTCTTTGCGATATTTTCAACTTTCTTGTAGTTTTTCATACATTAAATGGCACAAAAAGCAGCATTGTCAGGAAATGTAATACCTGTTTTCCTCTCGAAAATGTGTGTTACAGCAATTAGTTGTGTGTCGCTCTCTCATGACCGCCATATTGTATTATATCTAAGGTTACATATAATGCGTTTTATTTGGGATACTGCCCTTGATTATGCTTGTTTAACACTGGTTAACTCGGGTTTAAATTTGCAAGGACGGGCCCAGCATTTTTAAAAGGGAGGGTCAAAAATATCAAAATCCTCTCTCTAGATAATTTTACTGCCTAAAACAATAGCATCCAGTTCTCTCAGTAATACGTATATCCCTTGTCTGCGGTACCCACATACCCGATACTGTCAGCAATACCCGACTGCAGCAGCAATCAGGGGAGTAACTGAACGCTACAATCTGCTTCTCTTTGTTCCTTGAAGGAACAATGCGCGGTAATCATCGTATTGATCTCCTCTAATTCACCAGTGTCCATGGCAAGTGTGATTGACCGCCTTGTGTGCCGGCAGAGTTGACCACGCCGGGGCGACCGACACACGTGCCCCCACCTGCTCCTCAGTGACGTCACGGACAATCCACTCATTGTTTGTGTATCGGTCAATACCCCCCTACAGTCAAAACTCTTAATTGGGGCCTCAATGAGGGTTCTATTTCTGATTAAATTCAGGGGACGCGTGTCTGTAATGACATTTAACAAGGGGAAATCTATATCCAGATTACATTCTCTAAAAAATAAAATAATCAGAAGCATAAAAACGGAAGTAGAGGAATCAGTGAATAAACAAATTCTAGTTCAGTCAGAGAAGGGCGGAAGAAAAATAATTTTTGTGTGAAGCCCTTTTCTGGTGTCCCCCGTCGAGATATTGCTGTAAAAGTCACTCACTCACTGAACGTATTCGGGGTTCAAACGAGCCTCGGTGTCGTGTCTGGACTGCCATTTTCTGCTTGACTGTCATGACGTAAACTGATCTCATTCTTCCAGAATTTCTTGTTTCTTAGTTCAGATATTATACTGATCATATTACCTGATTGGATTTTTGAAATAGGATACATAGATACATATAAGCCGAGATGAGTGTTTGTTCGTCACACCGAACATCCATGTTTGGTACCCCACATCGGTACACAATGTGAAGCTCGTGTGGTGTCTCCTGACCGGGATATGGTCGCGATGTAAAAGCCCAATTACTCACTCACAGTAGATCAGTCACATTAGACACTGGAAGTCTTGTTTTTGCTCGCAGGGTTGATCTATCAGGACGTGTGGTCTGTTCGACTTGCAATTTCAGTGTGCCAGTATGACGCCGCACAATCACAATAATCACAGTTGTTTTTTGTTTGTTTGTTGTTTAAGGCCGCACTCAGCAATGTTCCAGCTATGTGACGGCGGTCTGTAAATAATCGAGTCTGGGTCAGACAATTCTGTGATTGACATTAAGAGCATCGATCCATGCAACTGTGATACGATGACATGCATCAACCAAGTCAGTGAGCCTGACCACCCGATCCCGTTAGTCGTCTCTTACAACAAGCATGTAGTCGTCTTTTACGGCAGGTATGGGTTGCTGAAAACCAATTCTAACCCGGATTTTCAGGGGTCCAAACTCTGTTGTTAAATGGCCACGCACCTTGGCATTGTTATGATCAACCATTGATGCCCAGACGCCAACGCTATCCTGACGTCGACAATACTATGACGCAAACAATACCCTGACATCCACTATATTATAACGCCAAAACAACCATGACGTCGACAATATTATGACGCCAACAATACCATGAAGTCGACAGTACTATGCCGTACGCAAAACTCTGACGCCAACACTACCCTGACGTCGACAATACTGTGCTACCAAACGTCGGCAATATCATAACGCCAACAAGACCATGACGTCGACAAAACAATGACGCCAACATATATCCGTACCTAGACAATAATTTTATCGTAAACAACGCCGACAATACACTGACATGAACAATGTTTCGATAACCCCACCCACTGCAGTATAAGAACTTACAATAATAAATACGTACATACAGATGTGTAAATGAAGATGACTTTTATTCGTAATATGACAGTACATCCATAATAATATTTAATATAATTGTAATACACTTTGGCAGAGGTTTCAAATCCGTCATGACGAGTAGGTTGGATGGAACATATGACAATCCTTCTTAACGACGAAAGAATAGTGAAATTCATGGACAATAGAGGGTGAACATGAACTTTTCTTTGGATGTTTTTTCCCCCAACGACCGGTCTCTTATGGCAGGTGATGATTTACTTGTTCTATATTTCACAATTTGTATAGGATATCATTTCATGAAAATTTTGGTAACATTCTTATGAAGTGGGGTAACTGGCGTTTACCGTCGCGTTTACGATTATCTGACTGACGTATATATAGCGACGTGCTTACATGTCTGTGCGTGTGTGTGTGTGTGCGTGCGTGCCTGCGTGCCTGCGTGCGTGCCTGCGTCTGCTTGTACTTGTCCGGACGTTTTCTGGTTTTGTAGCGCTAGCCCATTGAGACACACGCAGCAGTTTAGCGTGGATACCTAACTCAGACACAGTTGACTGACTCCGAACCGGCCAGTCCTTGTTTTATTCCCTTATTGTCGAGCGCCAGGCAAGGTAAGGGCAAGTTTCATCTTTTAGTGTGTTTTTGGTATGACGCGGCACGTGGACCCAACCATTAACTTTCCGCTCTCCGGGCAGATGCTCTATCCGCTACGCCACGGATACAACATCTTTAGGTGCTGGTAATAAAAATACCTTGATGCCAACGATACAATAACACCGACAATAACGTCCGCAAACAAACACATGACGTCAACAACATTTTTTGCCCAAACTAGACCATGCCACTCGGGGAAACACGCATGCAAGAACTGACAACGCAGCAAATACACCGACGCCATAAGTTGCCAAGGAAGGACATTATTGAACAAGATTGTGTAATGAAACAGTTTAGACGTTTTGACAAAGATACATTGTGTCGGAGCTGCATGGCGTCCGACATATTAAAGAATCAGAAATTGAATTAACAGAAATGGAGCCAAATGTTTTATAAAAACTAATTTCAGGATGTGTGTACAAACCGACAGCCTTCCTCATTTTTTGCGGAGGAAAAGTCCTTGCTCTTCATGACCCCGGCCATGACTGACGAAACACTTCATTATTATGATGATTCCTCAAGTAATAGTATTTTGACCGCTAAAATCAGTCCATTTTTTACGACTCTCCCTCAGATACTGTCGTTTTTCACAAAGACTCTCCCGATTCTCCTACGATTCTGATTCCTATGATAATAAAAATATAAACATCATACGAGCCATAAGTACTGGAAAAATAATTTTTCCTTCAAAAAATATTTATTCACTGGATGAATTGAGAAATAGAGTTGTCCTTCTCCATTATAAATGATCGGTCCCTAACCTGTGCAACGTCAGTATGGAAGGTTGACGAACCCGGACACAAGCTATAGATATAGCTCTCAAGACAAAAAACATGGTAAACTGTCATGTAGGAAATAACACGGAATTACATGCATAATTCACCTTCACTTGATTAATGTATCCAATTATTTTATGCGTGACACTTTAATAAACAATTCATTCATTCATTAATGAGGATACAAGTGGGATCGGCACTTCAAACTGCATGCATCGCCCCGTTCTGTCATGGCGGACAAGCAGTAATTAATGTCGTAAACAAACATAACAGACGTAAAAAGATCTGAGGATGAATTAAAAGTTTTACAAAGTTTTCAAACTCATGTGATCAGATTGTAGTCAACTGGTAAAATAGTCCTAAACAACAAAGTCACAAAACACGTTAATAATTTCATTACAGATATATTGCGGCAACCATTGACTAGTATGTAAGGGTTAGCATTTTGTATTATAGATCCCGGGTAGATTGATTAAATGACTGTTTGTATTGTTTGATTCTGAGAGAAACATATTGACATAACATGTGGATAATGAGGTTGTATTTGATAATGAAGAACGGGTACACGGATGTACATTTGCAATGTTAAATTGGGCCGAGAAGGAGAGGCTATATCCTATACTATACGTGGAGACTTATATAAGCATAAAGCATCTATTGATTGGGTCTTCTTTGTGACGGAACACGGGGTGAGGTACGTCAGCATCAACTTTGTGTGCCCTCAGACATCCTAATGAGGGGTAAACGACAAATGTTTCTAGGATCAGATATGTTCAGACAGGAATGGGAAAATTCTGATTAAAACAAAAACATTTATATGCCTCTACACTATGCCCAAGAGCAGTGAGAGAATGAGTGAACGTGAGTTTAACGCTGTTTTTAACAGCACAGTATTTCCGTAATATCAATGTAAACAGTAATATCAATGTAAACAGTAATATCAATGTAAACAGTAATATCAATGTAAACAGTAATATCAATGGGCGATAACGGTGTAAGAATCTACACCGAAACGTCGCTAAATGCAATAAACATAAACTAGAAGTTTGGGAAACAGTTGATATAATATAATACGAATTGATGTGACAATTCTTTGTCGGTGGGACCGACACCTCGTTGGGAATATAGGCCTTTGTCTACTTTTGACCTGTTACTATAAGACATTTACTCTTCAAGAACACAATTTCTGAACACAAAATATTTTGCTGAATAAACGATTATCATGGGGGAAAATGACATTTTCAGTTTGATGTTTATTTTCTCATATGAAAATGAAGATATAAGATTTACAGAGTAGTTTAAGATATATTCTCTAAGGAAAAATACATATTTATCATCTCTATGTTGACAAGCAACAAACTTAAACTATTTTTACATTTTTGTTGTCCACTACCACGACAAATCTAAAAAAAACCCAACGATTTCTGTATACGTTTTGATGAAATGACTGGTCCCCCAGTTCTTTCACTTCCGGTGCAACAAACGTTTCCGGTTTTAGCCGTGACCGAGAAATCATCTGATAATTTTCTCACGCATTATGTGAAAGTTAGATAAGATATTTTGTTAACTAGCATATTGCTCGCTATATTTTGTTTCTATACATTATTGTGCACGACTGAAGACAATGAAAGACAGTCGTGTTTGAGGAGAAGCGCTTAAACTGTCCGTGACAGTGTTTTCATATTAGACTCTTAGAGCACCGAGTTGTGAAGGAAATGGCACAAAGCAGATTAAAAGAAGATGAAGTCGACACCCGGTAATTAACATACTATTGTGTGATTGCATATCAATTTCCGTTAGTAGTCGCCTCATTGTAATAATTCCATATTTCTGTTACCCAGTAAATTCTAGTTTGACCCAAATCGTATAGCCGACTGTAATAGTTATTAATGAGGTAATATCAATTGAAAAGTGACATGTAAAAGGATCTGTGGGTCTTACATGATATGTTTGTACCCTGGTATTTAATGTCATATCTTTAAACAAAAATGTGATGGTATAATGGTTGTTGCAGTCTCCGACTTTTGCCACCAGCGTGAAGCCAGATTCTTGTAATATACTATTTAGTCTAATGAGCTCAGCTAACAATTGTCTGGATTGTAACACTACAGTATCTAATAAAAATGATGCTGAGAGGCAAGTCCAAGCTAGTAGACACAAAAGTTTTTGGCACGAAGTGTAGTTGCATGTGAAATGAAAGAAAACATGTGGCTTCTTATGGTATGTAATAGCCCAGGTCCAATTGTATACATAATGGACAAAGCTCACGAGATCATCTTCAAGATATGTCCATTTGTGAATCGTGGCATTTATATTGGTTAAGTCTTCTGGACGTCGGGAGTCGAGGGACCTTGACTGTGTCTTCCTTCATGTCTGTTTCATTCCTTTCAGGCGTTCTTGTTGGGTTTGTTTTGCCACTGATGATGATGACCGGGATGCTGCATGGGTGCGCCCATGTCGGTGTAAAGGAACGACAAAATGGGTCCATCAGAATTGCCTGCAGCGGTGGATAGACGAGAAACAAAAGGGAAATAGTACAGCCAAAGTAGCCTGCCCACAATGCAATACAGAGTACATGATCATATTTCCTAAATTAGGTAAGGCAAATACTTATCAGATGATGTGTGAGTTGAACAGTAAAGCATGACAGGCGAATAGTGACTTGTCAAAGTTGTATTATGTTTGTCTCATGACAAATTAAGATAAGGACTCACAAATATATTTTCTTGCTTTATGGCTTTTCTTGGTCAGAAGCAAGTTTTGATAAATGGGTTCAGCATTGATTTGAGGTTAATTTTCTTAAAAAACACACCGTGTAAACAAATTTGCTTACAAAAGTGCAAAAAAGTTGAGTGAAAAAGTTAATATTTTCAACCAAAGCATTCTAAATTTGTTTTTTCTCTTTTGAAAAATTTAGGGTAAGCTCATACATTAAACAAAAATAATATATTAATCTGGCCTCAGATTGTAAAGTGTCTGTTTGAAAGAGGTGATGTACACATGAAAGAAAATTTGCAATGAACAGTACAGTTTGCATAATGGGACAAGGTTAGAGATGAGTAGGATGCAGTTGTCACCAGTTGTTTCCAGGTGTGTGTAAATTGTGCCAATTGTAATGATAAAGCTGACAATATGCTTGTATTCCCAGGTCCGATTGTGTACATAATGGATATAGCTGACAAGATCATCTACAAGATGTGTCCATTTGTGGCTGGTGGCATTTTTATTGGTTCAGTCTACTGGACAGCAGTCACGTACGGCGCCGTCACCGTCATGCAGGTACGTTCCCATCAGGCTTTCCTGGCATCACTCTTATATTAAGAGTGAGGTACTGTCACGCTTTCATGTAGAATGAAGTGCAATCATGCAGTTGTGTCTCTGTTGAGTTGTTTTGGTGGACCGTGATGCAGGTACTTCACTGTTAAACTTTCATGTTGATTGAAGAACTGTCGTGCAGGTATGTATCCATGTCGCTTTCATGTAGAGTAAAGTATCATGATGCCGGTACGTCACCTTCATGCTTTCATGTAGAGTAAAGTACCGTGATGCAGGTACATCACCATCACGCTTTCATGAAGAGTAAAGTACCGTCATGCAGGTACATCACCTTCATGCTTTCATGTAGAGTAAAGTACCGTGATGCTGGTACGTCACCATCACGCTTTCATGAAGAGTAAAGTACTGTGATGCAGGTACGTCACCTTCATGCTTTCATGTAGAGGAAAGTACAGTGATGCTGGTACATCACCATCATGCTTTCATGAAGAGTAAAGTACCGTGATGCAGGTACGTTACCTTCATGCTTTCATGAAGAGTAAAGTACCGTGATGCAGGTATGTCACCATCATGCTTTCATGAAGAGTAAAGTACCGTGATGCAGGTACGTCACCATCACACTTTCATGAAGAGTAAAGTACTGTGATGCAGGTACGTTGCCATCACGCTTTCATGTAGATTAAAGTACCATGATGCGGGTACGTCACCATCACGCTTTCATGAAGAGAAAAGAACCGTGACGCAGGTACGTCACCATCACGCTTTCATGTAGAGTAAAGTACCGGGATCCTGGTACGTCACCATCACGCTTTGATGAAGAGTAAAGTACCGTGATCCTGGTACGTCACCATCACGCTTCCATGTAGAGTAAAGTACAATGATCCTGGTATGTCACCTTCACGCTTTCATGTGGAGTAAAGTACCGTGATGCTGGTACATCACCATCATGCTTTCATGAAGAGTAAAGTACGGTGATGCAGGTACGTTGCCATCACGCTTTCATGTAGATTAAAGTACCATGATGCGGGTATGTCACCATCATGCTTTCATGTAGAGTAAAGTACCGTGATGCAGGTACGTCACCATCATGCTTTCATGAAGAGTAAAGTACCGTGATGCAGGTACGTCACCATCATGCTTTCATGTAGAGTAAAGTACCGTGATGCAGGTACGTCACCATCACGCTTTCATGAAGAGTAAAGTACTGTGATGCAGGTACGTCACCATCACGCTTTCATGTAGAGGATTGTACCATGAAGCAGGTATGTCACCATCACGCTTTCATGTAGAGTAAAGTACCGTGATGCAGGTACGTCACCATCATGCTTTCATGAAGAGTAAAGTACCGTGATGCAGGTACGTCACCATCACGCTTTCATGTAGAGGATAGTACCGTGAAGCAGGTATGTCACCATCACGCTTTTATGTAGAGTAAAGTATCATGAAGCAGGTATGTCACCATCACGCTTTCATGTAGAGTAAAGTACCGTGATGCAGGTACGTCACCATCACGCTTTGATGAAGAGTAAAGTACCGTGATGCAGGTACGTCACCTTCACGCTTTGATGAAGAGTAAAGTACTGTGATGCAGGTACGTCACCTTCACGCTTTCATGAAGAGTAAAGTACTGTGATTCAGGCACGTCACCATCACACTTTCAAGAAGAGTAAAGTACCGTGATGCTGGTACGTCACCATCACGCTTTCAAGAAGAGTAAAGTACCGTGATGCTGGTACATCACCATGACGCTTTCATGAAGAGTAAAGTACCGTGATGCTGGTACGTCACCATGATGCTTTCATGTAGAGGATAGTATCATGAAGCAGGTATGTCACCATGACGCTTTCATGTAGAGTAAAGTACCGTGACGCAGGTACGTCACCTTCAGGCTTTCATGAAGAGTAAAGTACCGTGATTCAGGCACGTCACCATCACGCTTTCAAGAAGAGTAAAGTACCGTGATGCTGGTACGTCACCATCACGCTTTAAAGAAGAGTAAAGTACCATGATGCTGGTACGTCACCATCACGCTTTCATGAAGAGTAAAGTACCGTGATGCTGGTACGTCACCATCACGCTTTCATGTAGAGGATAGTATCATGAAGCAGGTATGTCACCATGACGCTTTCATGTAGAGTAAAGTACAGTGACGCAGGTACATCACCTTCACGCTTTCATGAAGAGTAAAGTACTGTGATTCAGGTACGTCACCATCACGCTTTCATGAAGAGTAAAGTACCGGAAGCAGGTACGTCACCTTCACGCTTTGATGAAGAGTAAAGTACCGTGATGCAGGTACGTCACCATCACGCTTTCATGAAGAGTAAAGTACTGTGATTCAGGCACGTCACCATCACGCTTTCAAGAAGAGTAAAGTACCGTGATGCTGGTACGTCACCATCACGCTTTCAAGAAGAGTAAAGTACCGTGATGCTGGTACGTCACCATCACGCTTTCATGAAGAGTAAGGTACCGTGATGCTGGTACGTCACCATCACGCTTTCATGTAGAGGATAGTATCATGAAGCAGGTATGTCACCATGACGCTTTCATGAAGAGTAAAGTGCGGTGATGCAGGTACGTTGCCATCATGCTTTCATGTAGAGTAAAGTACCATGATGCGGGTACGTCACCATCATGCTTTCATGAAGAGTAAAGTACCGTGATGCAGGTACGTCACCATCACACTTTCATGTAGAGTAAAGTACCGTCATGCAGGTACGTCACCATCACGCTTTCATGAAGAGTAAAGTACCGTGATGCAGGTACGTCACCATCACGCTTTCATGTAGAGTAAAGTACCGTGATGCAGGTACGTCACCATCATGCTTTCATGAAGAGTAAAGTACCGTGATGCTGGTACGTCACCATCACACTTTCATGTAGAGTAAAGTACCGTGATGCAGGTACGTCACCATCACGCTTTCATGAAGAGTAAAGTACCGTGATGCAGGTACGTCACCATCACGCTTTCATGTAGAGTAAAGTACCGTGATGCAGGTACGTCACCATCATGCTTTCATGAAGAGTAAAGTACCGTGATGCAGGTACGTCACCATCATGCTTTCATGAAGAGTAAAGTACCGTGATGCAGGTACGTCACCATCACGCTTTAAAGAAGAGTAAAGTACCATGATGCTGGTACGTCACCATCACGCTTTCATGAAGAGTAAAGTACCGTGATGCTGGTACGTCACCATCACGCTTTCATGTAGAGGATAGTATCATGAAGCAGGTATGTCACCATGACGCTTTCATGTAGAGTAAAGTACAGTGACGCAGGTACATCACCTTCACGCTTTCATGAAGAGTAAAGTACTGTGATTCAGGTACGTCACCATCACGCTTTCATGAAGAGTAAAGTACCGGAAGCAGGTACGTCACCTTCACGCTTTGATGAAGAGTAAAGTACCGTGATGCAGGTACGTCACCATCACGCTTTCATGAAGAGTAAAGTACTGTGATTCAGGCACGTCACCATCACGCTTTCAAGAAGAGTAAAGTACCGTGATGCTGGTACGTCACCATCACGCTTTCAAGAAGAGTAAAGTACCGTGATGCTGGTACGTCACCATCACGCTTTCATGAAGAGTAAGGTACCGTGATGCTGGTACGTCACCATCACGCTTTCATGTAGAGGATAGTATCATGAAGCAGGTATGTCACCATGACGCTTTCATGAAGAGTAAAGTGCGGTGATGCAGGTACGTTGCCATCATGCTTTCATGTAGAGTAAAGTACCATGATGCGGGTACGTCACCATCATGCTTTCATGAAGAGTAAAGTACCGTGATGCAGGTACGTCACCATCACACTTTCATGTAGAGTAAAGTACCGTCATGCAGGTACGTCACCATCACGCTTTCATGAAGAGTAAAGTACCGTGATGCAGGTACGTCACCATCACGCTTTCATGTAGAGTAAAGTACCGTGATGCAGGTACGTCACCATCATGCTTTCATGAAGAGTAAAGTACCGTGATGCTGGTACGTCACCATCACACTTTCATGTAGAGTAAAGTACCGTGATGCAGGTACGTCACCATCACGCTTTCATGAAGAGTAAAGTACCGTGATGCAGGTACGTCACCATCACGCTTTCATGTAGAGTAAAGTACCGTGATGCAGGTACGTCACCATCATGCTTTCATGAAGAGTAAAGTACCGTGATGCAGGTACGTCACCATCATGCTTTCATGAAGAGTAAAGTACCGTGATGCAGGTACGTCACCATCACGCTTTCATGAAGAGTAAAGTACCGTGATGCAGGTACGTCACCATCACGCTTTCATGTAGAGGATAATACCATGAAGCAGGTACGTCACCATCACGCTTTCATGTAGAGTAAATTACCGTGATGCTGGTATGTCTCCATCACGCTTTCATCATGTTCAAGAAGAGTAAAGTACCATGAAGCAGGTATGTCACCATCACGCTTTCATGTAGAGTAAAAGTACCATGAAGCAGGTACGTCACCATCATGCTTTCATGAAGAGTAAAGTACCATGAAGCAGGTACGTCACCATCACGCTTTCATGTAGAGTAAAGTACCGTGATGCAGGTACGTCACCATCACGCTTTCATGAAGAGTAAAGTACCGTGATGCAGGTACGTCACCATCACGCTTTCATGAAGAGTAAAGTACCGTGATGCAGGTACGTCACCATCATGCTTTCATGTAGAGTAAAGTACCGTGATGCTGGTACGTCACCATCACACTTTCATGTAGAGTAAAGTACCGTGATGCAGGTACGTCACCATCACGCTTTCATGAAGAGTAAAGTACCGTGATGCAGGTACGTCACCATCACGCTTTCATGAAGAGTAAAGTACCATGATGCAGGGTGTATGGAGGAACATGGTGTGTACATTCAGGGTGTATGGAAGAACATAGTGTATACATTCAGGGTGTATGGAGGAACAGTGTATACATTCAGGGTGTATGGAGGAACGTGTATACATTCAGGGTGTATTGAGGAACATGGTGTATATACTCAGGGTGTATGGAGGAACATAGTGTATACATTCACAGTGTATGGAGGAACATGGTGTATACATTCAGGGTGTATGAGGAACATAGTGTATACATTCACAGTGTATGGAGGAACGTGTATACATTCAGGGTGTATGGAGGAACGTGTATACATTCAGGGTGTATGGAGGGACATGGTGTATACATTCACAGTGTATGGAGGAACGTGTATACATTCAGGGTGTATGGAGGGACATGGTGTACATACATTCAGGGTGTATGGAGGAACATGGTGTAAACTTTCAGGGTTTATGGAGGAACGTGTATACATTCAGGGTGTATGGAGGAACATGGTGTCTACATTCAGGGTGTATGAGGAACATAGTGTATACATTCACAGTGTATAAAGGAACATGGTGTATACATTCACAGTGTATGGAGGAACATGGTGTATACATTCACAGTGTATGGAGGAACATGGTGTATACATTCAGGGTGTATGGAGGAACATGGTGTATACATTCACAGTGTATGGAGGAACATGGTGTATATACTCAGGGTGTATGGAGGAACATGGTGTATACATTCACAGTGTATGGAGGAACATGGTGTATACATTCAGGGTGTATGAGGAACATAGTGTATACATTCACAGTGTATGGAGGAACATGGTGTATATACTCAGGGTGTATGGAGGAACATAGTGTATACATTCACAGTGTATGGAGGAACATGGTGTATACATTCAGGGTGTATGAGGAACATAGTGTATACATTCACAGTGTATGGAGGAACATGGTGTATACATTCAGGGTGTATGAGGAACATAGTGTATACATTCACAGTGTATGGAGGAACGTGTATACATTCAGGGTGTATGGAGGAACATGGTGTATACATTCAGGGTGTATGGAGGAACATGGTGTATATATTCAGGGTGTATGGAGGAACATGGTGTATATACTCAGGGTGTATGGAGTAACATAGTGTATATATTCAGGGTGTGTGGAGGAACATGGTGTATACATTCAGGGTGTATGGAGGAACATGGTGTATACATTCAGGGTGTATGAGGAACATGGTGTATACATTCAGGGTGTATGGAGGAACATGGTGTATACATTCAGGGTGTATGAGGAACATAGTGTATACATTCACAGTGTATGGAGGAACATGGTGTATATACTCAGGGTGTATGGAGGAACATAGTGTATACATTCAGGGTGTATGGAGGAACATGGTGTATACATTCAGGGTGTATGGAGGAACATAGTGTATACATTCAGGGTGTATGGAAGAACATAGTGTATACATTCAGGGTGTATGGAGGAACATGGTGTCTATATTCAGGGTGTATGGAGGAACATGGTGTATATACTCAGGGTGTATGGAGTAACATAGTGTATATATTCAGGGTGTGTGGAGGAACATGGTGTATACATTCAGGGTGTATGGAGGAACGTGGTGTATACATTCAGGGTGTATGAGGAACATGGTGTATACATTCAGGGTGTATGGAGGAACATGGTGTATACATTCAGGGTGTATGAGGAACATAGTGTATACATTCACAGTGTATGGAGGAACATGGTGTATATACTCAGGGTGTATGGAGGAACGTGGTGTATACATTCAGGGTGTATGGAGGAACATGGTGTATACATTCAGGGTGTATGGAGGAACATAGTGTATACATTCAGGGTGTATGGAAGAACATAGTGTATACATTCAGGGTGTATGGAGGAACATGGTGTCTATATTCAGGGTGTATGGAGGAACATGGTGTATATACTCAGGGTGTATGGAGTAACATAGTGTATATATTCAGGGTGTGTGGAGGAACATGGTGTATACATTCAGGGTGTATGGAGGAACGTGGTGTATATATTCAGGGTGTATGGAGGAACATGGTGTATACATTCAGGGTGTATGGAGGAACATGGTGTCTATATTCAGGGTGTATGGAGGAACAGTGTATACATTCAGGGTGTATGGAGTAACATAGTGTATATATTCAGGGTGTATGGAGGAACATGGTGTATACATTCAGAGTGTATGAGGAACATGGTGTATACATTCAATAAATGAATCAGGTGAGGTGCTTGGTGCCTTTTCTCCCATCACATCACTCTAATGGTTTCTTCGCGCCATTGCTTGCTGTGGTGCAGAGCACCAGTCCTGTACACTTTGACAAATTACATTTGCCGCTCAATCAAGCAAAGGATGCACCTGGCCAGGTCGGCACCATTACTGGTCCTGGAATATCAATGTTCCTGGTGGCGCTGATCAATGACTGGCAATACTCACAGGAGCCAATCTGGATTACTAGAGTTTGTGTTGGCTGTAGGAATGTATGTGTTCTTTCAGCCTCCTTGTTAAAGTTCTACTGGGAACATGAATACATTGTGGTAGTGGCGACGTGAACGCTTGCCAGTGACCTCTTGTTACATTTGTTGTTTAAAGGGCCTCTCCTTGGCCCGTTCCACAATGCGTTCTTAGGGCTGTGACTGTCAGTAGTGTATGTTAAAGAATGGGATTTGTGATCGTCTTAGTGCTTTGACTGTCATACGTAAGTCTATGTTTAAGTATGGGAGTTAGTGTCATCTTAGTGCTACAATTGTTGCAAGTCTGTGTTAAAGTATGGGATTTACGATCCTCTTAGCGATACAACTGTCGTAAGTCTATGTTAAAGTATTGGAGTTACACTGGTCTTAGTGCTACAATTGTTGCAAGTCTGTGTTAAAGTATGGGATTTACGATCCTCTTACCGATACGACTGTCGTAAGTCTATGTTAAAGTATGGGAGTTACACTGGTCTTAGTGCTACGACTGTCGTAAGTCTATGTTAAAGAATGGGAGTTACACTGGTCTTAGTGCTACAATTGTTGCAAGTCTGTGATAAAGTAGGGGATTTACGATCCTCTTATCGATATGACTGTCATAAGTCTATGTTAAAGTATGGGAGTTACACTGGTCTTAGTGCTACAATTGTTGCAAGTCTGTGTTAAAGTATGGGATTTACGATCCTCTTAGCGATACGACTGTCGTAAGTCTATGTTTAAGTATGGGAGTTACAGTCATCTTAGTGCTACAATTGTTGCAAGTCTGTGTTAAAGTATTAGATTTACGATCCTCTTAGCCTTACGACTGTCGTATGTCTATGGTCCAGTATGGACGTTATCATAGTCATAGTATACAGTTGTCATAAGTCGTAGGTAAAGTATGAGAGTTGTGTTTGTCTTGGTGCTACGATTATCGTAAGTCTAAGTTAAAATATGGGATTATGATCACCTTAGGGCTGAGATTGCATTGTGGAACAGGGACCTGGTAGGGATCATTTAGGCCACAGACGATAAATACTATACAATGTACAACACCAGTTAAGTGTCAAACAACATTTGTGATCAATATTATGGGATAAGGTGTGGCTTTAAGTTTGGGTGTCAAGTCTCTATGTAATCTGTTAATGGCAACAAGTGGTAAACGGTGCAGAAAACTCCTGGGGATTCATTTTCAGCATCAGTAGACTTGCAAACTACTTTGATTTGAACAGGAATTGAAGCTTAAGTAAACTGAAGCTTTGAACTAAACACTTCATGTGCCATATTTTGTATAATGCACACTTTGTTCACATGTGCTCATGTATGTCCCATTTCTGGTGTCCCTGTCGTGATATTGCTGAAATATTGCTTATAGCAGCGTAAACCCATTCTCACTCACTAACTCTACCTAATTGTGTGAGAAAGACCTGTTTGATCATGACAAAGTTTCTCATGATCATAAAGATATGTCAGTACAGCCCTATAAGTAAGTGTACGAAGTGTCTTAATTAGCCCTATAAATAAGTGATTGAGGTGTCTCAGTACAGCCCTATAACTAAGTGTACAAAGTGTCTCGGTACAGTCCTATAACTAAGTGTACCAGGATATCTCAGTACAGCCCTATACCTAGGTGTGTCAGGATATCTCAGTACAGCCCCATAACTAAGTGTGTCAGGATATCTCAGTACAGCCCTATACCTAGGTGTGTCAGGATATCTCAGTACAGCCCTATAACTAAGTGTACCAGGATATCTCAGTACAGCCCTATACCTAGGTGTGTCAGGATATCTCAGTACAGCCCTATAACTAAGTGTGTCAGGATATCTCAGTACAGCCCTATACCTAGGTGTGTCAGGATATCTCAGTACAGCCCTATAACTAAGTGTGTCAGGATATATCAGTACAGCCCTATACCTAGGTGTGTCAGGATATCTCAGTACAGCCCTATACCTAGGTGTGTCAGGATATCTCAGTACAGCCCTATACCTAGGTGTGTCAGGATATCTCAGTACAGCCCTAAACCTAGGTGTTTCAGGATATCTCAGTACAGCCCTATAACTAAGTGTACCAGGATATCTCAGTACAGCCCTATAACTAAGTGTGTCAGGATATCTCAGTACAGCCCTATAACTAAGTGTACAAAGTGTCTCAGTACAGCCCTATAACTAAGTGTGTCAGGATATCTCAGTACAGCCCTATAACTAAGTGTACCAGGATATCTCAGTACAGCCCTATACCTAGGTGTGTCAGGATATCTCAGTACAGCCCTATAACTAAGTGTACCAGGATATCTCAGTACAGCCCTATACCTAGGTGTGTCAGGATATCTCAGTACAGCCCTATACCTAGGTGTGTCAGGATATCTCAGTACAGCCCTATAACTAAGTGTACCAGGATATCTCAGTACAGCCCTATACCTTGGTGTGTCAGGATATCTCAGTACAGCCCTATACCTAGGTGTGTCAGGATATCTCAGTACAGCCCTATACCTAGGTGTGTCAGGATATCTCAGTACAGCCCTATACCTAGGTGTGTCAGGATATCTCAATACAGCCCTATACCTAGGTGTGTCAGGATATCTCAGTACAGCCCTATAACTAAGTGTACCAAGTGTCTCAGTACAGCCCTATAACTAAGTGTACCAAGTGTCTCAGTACAGCCCTATAACTAAGTGTGTCAGGATATCTCGGTACAGCCCTATAACTAAGTGTGTCAGGATATCTCAGTACAGCCCTATAACTAAGTGTACCAGGATATCTCAGTACAGCCCTATAACTAAGTGTGTCAGGATATCTCAGTACAGCCCTATACCTAGGTGTGTCAGGATATCTCAGTACAGCCCTATAACTAAGTGTACCAGGATATCTCAGTACAGCCCTATAACTAAGTGTACCAGGATAACTCAGTACAGCCCTATAACTAAGTGTGTCAGGATATCTCAGTACAGCCCTATAACTAAGTGTACCAGGATATATCAGTACAGCCCTATAACTAAGTGTACAAAGTGTCTCAGTACAGCCCTATAACTAAGTGTACCAAGTGTCTCAGTACAGCCCTTAAACTAAGTGTACCAAGTGTCTCAGTACAGCCCTATAACTAAGTGTACCAGGATATCTCAATACAGCCCTATAACTAAGTGTACCAGGATATCTCAGTACAGCCCTATAACTAAGTGTACCAGGATATCTCAGTACAGCCCTATAACTAAGTGTACCAGGATATCTCAGTACAGCCCTATAACTAAGTGTACAAAGTGTCTCAGTACAGCCCTATAACTAAGTGTACAAAGTGTCTCAGTACAGCCCTATAACTAAGTGTCCGAAGTTTCTCAGTACAGCCCTATAACTAAGTGTACAAACTGTTGGTTGCAGGTGCTGGGACACAAGGAGGGGCTGAATGTGATGGAGAGAGCAGATCCTCTGTTCCTCCTTATCGGATTACCCACAATCCCTGTGATGCTGATCCTGGGAAAGATGGTGCGCTGGGAAGACTATGTGCTCCGGCTGTGGAGAAAGCACTCCGCCAAACTGCCTCTCCTCAACTACCTGTTTCCTGATGGTAAGTGTCACTGTGTGTCCCGGAATGCAGTGGTCCAGGGGAGATCCTGAGTTGATCCTGGGTTGATCCTGAGTTGATCCTGGGTTGATCCAGGGTGTAACTGGTGTGATCCTGAGTTGATCCTGGGTTGATCCTGGATAGATCCTGGATTGATCCTGAGTAGATCCTGGATAGATCCTAGATAGATCCTAGAAAGGACCTGGATAGATCCTTAAAGTTTTGAGGCTACACTTTGCTGCGCAGAGTGGTAAACATCTAAGATCTGCATTACCTCGGGCTTTCCTCCCACATGAAACTGATACACCATGATGTAACTGAAATACTGTTCAAAGCAGCACTGAACCTAACATACTTACTCTCTCTGGAGGCTCCCAGTCTAAACCTGGGATGCAGCCTTTTCCAGATATATGATCTGGAACTTCACTGGGTTCTGGGAGTTTCAGGATTACTCCTGCTGTTGTTTTCCCATGTCCTCACAAAACAAATGTCTGGCATCATGAAAATGCTTTTGTCTCTTTAAGTGAAGATACTGTGTGTCTTTGTTGTAACATATACCGTATTCGACGTAACAAGCGCCCTGCTCTAATAAGCGCCCACGGCGATATTTGCTAATATATTGGCTAGTGAACAATCTCAGTTAGCATCCCTTCCAATTGATTAATGTACACAAGACTTATTTACTTGTGTATAATACACACTCGTATGTCATATGCACCCTTAATTATGGGCAATTAAATCCTGGAAAAATATATCTGTCGTATATAACATTTCAGGCTGTCAGCATAAACCACGAAATTTACGATCTTTCAACTCTAAATAATATCCTAATAAGAACTCCCTATTTCTAATTTTGAGAGCGACCTGGGCGCTTATTACGTCGAATACGGTAGTTTCTTTACACCGTGTCTACCATCTGTCTACCTGGATATACTTGGAAGGGGTAGATTTTACTAATTTTCACCAGGTGGTTTGTGTCCCTAAAATATTCTCCTAGAATTCTGAATTCTGTGAAATTTGAACACATTAGCATTAATAATTTTGTTGTGGTATTCCGCATTGCGGAATTTGTCCCTTAATAATTGAAGGCGGTATGTTTCATTCCAAAATGGTAAAATATTTGAAGGTTACAAGTGATATGACATGATATGCTGCAGAATTGTGATTTATGTTTTAGAATTTGCTGGTTATGGTGGCAATTACGTTGGCGAAATTGGAATGGAATTAAAAGTCTGTGTTACGGTACATATCGTCTGATCTTAGGTTTACAGACATCCTACATTTTCAGACGACCATGTTTATCACGATTACTTGCCTTATAACGGGAGGTGTAGCATCACTCAGACATTGTAAATACTCAGATGATGGCTTGTTCTTAAGAGAAAGTTGTCTTTTATAAGTGAGTGAGATGTTTTACAGTTGGTGTGATTAGAGAGAAAACTATAACTGTTTCTTGAGTGTCCGAAAACCCATAACACGGGGATGAACAACAGATCTATCCGAATGTAGGGTGCTTTAAAATGAGGGGACACATTGATCAGTGAGGTAATGGAAACTAGAAGATTTTTCCATTTTACAACAATTTTCAGATGAAAAATCAATTCACCAAGAGGAAGAGACACTGTTCATAAACATATTTCAACCAGTACTGAGCTCTGGTAAACAAGAAATGCAATGATGCTGTATATAATGAATGTATAAAAATAGTTTATTATTGATCCATGTAAATGGTGTACAGTGCCGCCCATGTGTCATTGCAGGTTATGATGACATATTGCAATGACTATGACGTCATATTGTTGTGATGACGTCATATTGTAGCAGTTATGAGTTGACGAACTCCTGAAAGGAGTGAAAGTAGTTGGTACATAAAGAAGAGTATTTGGAGATCATAGTTACTTTGTTATGTGTATATGTAGGACTCAGATCTATGGTACGACTCTGATCTGTGGCCGATTCTCAGATCTATGGCACATTCCACACAGGGGGCAGATATTGGCATTTGCTCAGATCTATTGCAGATTATCATATAATAGAAATAATTGGCAATTTCGATAGTGCTAAACATTGTATAGAATCATCTATAGCGGCAGACTTTTGATGATCAATGTTGTGATATATCTGGATTTTTTTTAGCGTTTCCCCTGTGGAACAGCATCATCGGTGCAGGGATTTCACATCGGTACTTTCCTTAAAAACGTTACCCGAAGTTTCAGCGTAGAAATAATTCTAAGACCATCCTCTCATTTTCCCAAGTTGATAAAATCCTGAAATTGAAGTTGAAAAATGATTTTAAAATGATTCAGCATTAGGGTCTTTCCCCTCTTTTGATATTGGTTTCTTTCTCTGCCGGCATGAATCTGCTCTAAGAAAACTATAATTTTCTATGGTGTCTGGCTCCATCGTTTTCAACCGATAGCTGTGTCTATCAGTAATAGATGTTAATCATTCATGACCTCATCCGCCGAAGACCCGGGTTCGATTCCCGACATGGGTACAATGTGTGAAGCCCATTTCTGGTGTCCCCCGCCGTGATATTGCTGGAATATTGCTAAAAGCGGCGTAAAACCAAACTCACTCACTCACTCATGACGTCATCACAGGCAAGGAGTCACAAGCATGACGTCATATTACAATTGATATGATTGTCCATTCACGGATAAGACATCATTGCAAACATGATGTCATATAGGAATGAGAATCTGCCGCGGGTCTGAAAATCCGCCATGAATCTCCACGGACTGGCATATTTTGATGTTTTCTCTATGCAGTGACCTTTGACCTTCCGATCCCCTCATGTATCCTGGCATGGAATTCATGATGTATTTCTGTAAGATAATGAAGCCCTATGTTCTGTGATACTTTGATTTATTCATGTTGCGCAGGTGATGTGTTGGGGCTGTAGGTCACACATAGTGTGTGAGAACAAAGAAGGGTTGGCTCCAAACTGGCTGTACTGCGTTGTCTCATCTTGTGTTTTTAATATTACATAGTTTCTTGGTCTGTTTCATTTTCAGAAATGTAAAAAGCAATCTGCGCGGAAAAACATTTTTCTTGATGAACAAACGCATGGGATTGAAATTAGCAGTGGCTTGTTAGTCTGAGCCAATTTACCTATATGGAGTAGGTTAATGATTTCCCCATGCAGATGCATGTTAGAATTGGTCTTCAGCAACTGATGCTTGTCGTAAGAGGCAGCTAACGGGATCGGGTGGTCAGGCTCACTGACTTGGTTGATGCATTTCATCGATCTCTATTGCTTAGTTTGATGCTTATGAAGACAATTACTGGATTGTCTGGTCAAGACTCGATTATTTACAGACCATTGTCATATTGCTGGAATATTGCTGAGTGTGGTGTTAAACAACAATAAAAAAACAACAAACTAACAAAGTATAGCGAAGGTGTCAACAATGATCATTTCCACATTAAATAAGCTCCAGCCGGTGTAAATGTACAAACTGTTCCATGGGAATAATCCCCTTGAGAAATATGGTACAAAGGAGCAATTTCACTACAGGAACAGATACTCTTTGACAAAGGCACTTAATGCCCATAGGACCGCCTCCGGTCTAGTGGTAGAGCGTCCGCCCCAAGAGCGGAAGGTCCAGGGTTTGATCCCCGGCTGTGTCATACCAAAAGACGTTAAAAGATGGTATTTGTTGTTACCCTGTCTGGCTCTCGGCATTAAGGGGCTAAAACAAGGACTGGTCGGCTCGGAGTCAGTATACTGTGTCTGAGTGGGGTATTCATGTTAAACTGCGGCATGGTATCACAGTGGGCTAGCACTATAAATCGGCATCAGTCCAGACTAGTACAATCAGCCACACACGCACACACATGCATGCACGTCGCTATATAAGTGCAATAATCTTGGACACGACATTAAACCCCATTTCACCTCACCTCACCTATAAAGCCCATAGCTCCAACACTGGCCATGTGCCTCCAGGCATACAGGTGACTTGGGGTCAACGGAGGACATGGTTGTTGAACCATTATCAATTAAAACATCAAGTATTATGATTATAGCCTGGTGGTTAAAGTGTTCGCCTGTCATGCCTAAGACCCGGGTTCGATTCCCGGCATGGGTACAATGTGTAAAGCCCATTTCTGGTGTCCTCTGCTATGATATTGCTGGAATATTGCTAAAAGTGGCATAAAACCATACTCACTCACTCACTCTGATTATAGACTTGTGTCTCTGGTATGTGAAGAGTGAGGTGGGTTTAATGCTACTTTCAACAATATTCTGGTCATATCACGGCATTGCTGAGTGCAGCGTTAAAAAACCAACCAACCAACCAATCATATCACGGCATGTCAGCTTAAGGTGGGAGAAAAGCCCAAAGTGATGCAGTTCTTAGATGATCACCGCTTTGAAACCCACGAGCACGGGTATGATGCCGACAAACCTAGAAACATAATCGGGGTGAACTGGGATTTAAACCTACGATCATAGGTTTCTGGCCAATGAATTGTGGGACCTTAGACAACTGGGTCACCTGTGTGCCCATGTGAAGAAACACTTAGAGTGAGTGAGTGAGTGAGTATGGTTTTACGCCGCTTTTAGCAATATTCCAGCAATATCACGGCGGGGGACACCAGAAATGGGCTTCACACATTGTACCCATGTCGGGAATCGAACCCGGGTCTTCGGCGTGACGAGCGAACGCTTTAACCACTAGGCTACCCGACCGCCCCTAGAAACACTTAGAAACTACACTGGCGACTCATAACGTTTCAATGAAGATACCAAGGGGCGTGTTGCAGAGCGTTACGCCCTTGCAAGCGATTTACAGCGATTCGCCTTACAACGGGGTGGTAACTCTCAGCCGTTTGCAGTCGTACCAATCGCTGACTGAGGTCACTTCGTTCTCAAACCAAAATGGCGGCTGAGTTCGACAGCGGAACAAGAAATCCTTGACTGGATCAGCTGGGAAATGAGCAAAGGTAGCTAACACCCCATCATCCTCAGTCTGCTCCACATCTTCAAAGTAGTCATAAATTTCATCAGTTCGTCATCGAGCCTCTTCTATTATGTTCTTCATTAGGGCAATGCAACCAAGTGGTAGTTGTGCTACCATTTTGGAAGAGTGTGCAAGCGCTTCAAGCTGTGGGAGACCCTGCGATCAGTGACAATTTGCTTACTCTAAGCGATTCATGGCTTGCAATGCGCCCCATGTGATCAGGGGTCAAAATGTACCCTGGTCAGCTTGTCTGAGACACAAAACATTCAGGAAGGACTAGTGACATTTTCTTGTGGACTACCACTTTTACCATTTGTTAGATGGCAACTCTAGAAGATCTTTATTATTCCCTGCTATGAATTGGAAGGGGGATATAGGAATGGGTGCTGTCCTTCTGTCCGTCCGTCTGTCTGTCTGTCAGTCTGTCCGTCATGTTTTGTTTCTGGAGCAGAACTCAAAAACCATGAGAGATATCTTACCAAACTTGGCACATGGACAGGCCTAGTGGTGATAGTTGCTTGTTGCAGACCAGTGAAATCAAAAACCAATGTTTCACTCTGGTATTTGGGAGAAAGGCAAGCATGTCCTTCTGACCTGTAGCAGTCATGAGTGTAGGTCAAGGTCATACAGTTGGCACTAGAATAGTTCTAATATCGTTGAAGCCCAGGAAACAGTTTGTAGTCTGAGGACTTCTTTGTTACAGTACCGTATTCGACGTAATAAGCACCCTGCTCTTATAAGCGCCCACGGCGATATTTGCTAATATATTGGCAAGTGAACAATCCCAATTAGCACCCCTTTCGATTTATCAACTGTACACAACTTATTTATTCGTGTATAATACGCACTCGTGTGTTATATGCACCCTTTATTATAGGCAATTCAATTCTGGAAAAATATATCTGTCGTATATAAACAGTTCAGACTGTCAGCATAAACCACAAAATTTATCTTTCAACTCTGTTTTTTCCACCAAAATAATATTCTAATAAGAGCCCCATATTTCTAATTTTGAGAGCGCCCTGAATACGTTGAATACGGTATACATGGTTTTCTGATGCAGAGTTAAGTGAGCACAGTTTGGCAGTGTTCACGACAAGATATGACAATTTCAGGTTAATCAAAATGAGATTCAGTTTCACTGCATTGTCAAATAGTCTCCGCTTGTGTTAATTAGAAATGTATCATGTTGCATGATTTTATTGTTATGATATTTCAAAATGTTTGTTGATGATTGGCGTATGACATATATAAAATAAGGTTTAATAGTTAGCCACATTGGTAGCCGATCGTGATCAGTTCTCACATGCCAGTGACTAAACTCAGAACATTGACTGATGTGAAGAAAAGCACTAATAGACATGTGATAGACAATAAGATAACATGTACATTTAATGACTGAAACTTCTTCTTCCGTTCAGTGATTGTCTTTTTATTGACACTTCGCTGCTGCTGTTTCTCATTTTCCCCAACATGTTTAAATACATCTTTCAAATACATCATTCAGATCCCCAGTATTAGCCTAGTAAGAGTGACAGAATGTCATCAATAATATATCTAGCAAATTCAACAGCCTTACTTGTAGATGTTGTTAATACTAACGTCGGGAGATACTTTGTTCTTTTTTTATGTATTATTCACAGATTTTCGACCCTGGTGACTTGAACTCGAGTGTGCTTTTCAACTTAGTGCCTACTGCGTGAAATGGGGACAAGTTTTCTCAGAAACTAGCGAAGCTACATAAATGAACATTTGCATGCTTATCTAAGAGATACTTCTCAAGATTGAGTTCGAAAAGTGGTCCCGTCAATTATGTTTTTACAGAACTAAGGCCCTTGATCCATGTTATATTACTTGGTGCGTAGTGTCTGCAATGGGGACATGTTTCTGCTAACTACCAGAGTTAGCTTATCTAAGAGATACTTATCAGTCCTGAGTTATTGTTTTCAGAGATTGGGCCTTTTGTGTGTTCACATTTAATCACTTTTATCCCCCGCCCCAAAGTGGAAGGGGAATAAAGGAATGGGTGCTGTCTGTCTGTCCTTCCATCCTTCCATCTGTCCATCACATTTCTTTTCATGGGCAGAACTAAAAAACCATGTGAGATATATTAACCAAACTTGGCACATAGATAGGTCTAGTGGTAAACTGGTGCCTATTAATAGTTTTGGGATTTTAAAAAAAATAATTTTTTCGAGTTTCCGAGGCAATGACTTTGACTTAGACTGAAAATGGCGGTAGTCAGATCTTGAAAACCGTAGAATATTTCTACACCAAACTTGACACATAGGTAGGTCTAGGGGTAAACTGATAGTTTAGGATTTAAAAAAATATTTTTCGAGTTTCTATAGGAACGACTTTGGCTGAAAATGGCAGTAGTGCTCGTTTCCAGAGCATATCTTGAAAACCGTAAATATTTCTTGCCTTGCACACAACCGGACATATCATATTAGCATGGGATATGAGTATTTCAAGCTTGTTCCTGATGACATAAAGTGCTCCAAGTGCCTATCTCTTCTTAAGGCTTTATAGGACTCTTATTGTATGATTTATGTTCACTACTATATGAACATCCCATATTCTAATATGCCTCATGGCGGGTGATAGTGATGACGCAGTTTTCTTGATTTCAATTTGATCGGCAAATGCAAATAGTGGGCACAGTATCATGCGTTTTGGTACGCATGCAAGTTAAAATTAATTGCATAATTGTGTTATTTCGTGGATATTTTACGCAAATAACAGCTTATCTGGAGTGCTGTTAATAATTATTAATCATCAGCAGAGTGAAGACCATGGCTTGGATGAAATGTCACACCAATATTGATGATCTGGAACACATTCAATTTATAGACGTGGAAGCAGGTCAATTTTGATAAACAGCAGGGTCAAGGTTAAGTTGGACAAGGACTCCGGATGATAGTTCAGATGGGGCTTGGACTGCTTTCTTGACAACTGTTGATTGATGCGAATGAATATCCATATTTGATTGTATATTGACAGTGCTTAAATGCAGATTGCTTCAGTGTTTTATTTAGCTTTGTGTTTGAAGTGAGGGGTAGACTGACTTGAGATGAGCATTAATGTAAATCATTTGTATCATGTCTCAGTATTAATAACTCATTGGATATTTCTTCTTCTGATATTACTTCTTGAACGATGTCTCCTGTTTCCTGCCGAGCTTCATCCCACTCAATAACTTCAAGCAGTTGACCTTTTACTGCATGAAAAGTGATCCGAAGACAATTCTTGGTTTTTCTATTTCAATCAGTCATGGTCGACATCTTGCCCTGGTGTGTGTGTGTGTGGGTGGGCGGAGTGCTGCTTGTAGAGGGCAGGGAGTTAGTGGGCTTCAAGGAAAGAGACGGAGCTGAAAAAGAAATCAAGGACAGATATTGACTGGGGGCAGGGTACGATTACATTATTTTGTTGTTTTTTGGGGTGGGGGAGGTGGTTGATAAATGTGGATGATGATATTGATAGGGATGGATCTGCCACCCTTCTCAGAGAGACCCTTGTTTCTGGTAGACCCGCCTTCACAGTGGACCCGCCTGTACTGGTAGACCGACCTTTACAATTAGACCCACATTCACAGTAGACCCACATTCACCATAGATCAACCTTCACTGTGGACCTCCTTACTGGTAGAGACATCTTCACAGATAGACCCACATTCACAGTAGACCCACCTTCACCATAGATCAACCTTCACTGTGGACCCCCTTACTGGTAGACCCACCTTTACAGATAGACCCACATTCACAGTAGACCCACCTTCACCATAGATCAACCTTCACTGTGGACCCCCTTACTGGTAGACCCACCTTTACAGATAGACCCACATTCACAGTAGACCCACCTTCACCATAGATCAACCTTCACTCTGGACCCCCTTACTGGTAGACACATCTTCACAGATAGACCAAACTTCGCAGTAGACCCACCTTCATCTGGTCTGCCCTCACAGACAAACCCACCTTTACAGTTAGATCACCCTTTACAGATAGACCCATCTTATAGGTAGACCTACCTTTACAGATAGACCCACCTTATAGATAGACCCTCCTTTACAGATAGACCCACCTTACAGAAAGACCCACCTTTACAGATAGAGATAGACCCACTTTCATCTGGCCTACATTGACACATAGACCAAACTTCATCTGGCCAACATTGACACATAGACCCACATGTACTGGCCTACATTGACACATAGACCAAACTTCATCTGGCCAACATTGAACACATAGACCCACATGTACTGGCCTACATTGACACATAGACCAAACTTCATCTGGCCAACATTGACACATAGACCCACATGTACTGGCCTACATTGACACATAGACCAAACTTCATCTGGCCAACATTGACACATAGACCCACATGTACTGGCCAACATTGACGCAAAGACCCACATGTACTGGCCAACATTGACACCTAGACCCACATGTACTGGCCAACATTGACACATAGACCCACATGTACTGGCCAACATTGACACATAAACCCACATGTACTGGCCTACATTGACACATAAACCCACATGTACTTGCCAGCATTGATGCATTGACCCACATGTAACTCAACATTGACACATAGACCCACATGTACTTGCCAACATTGACACATAGACCCACATGTAACTCAACATTGACACATAGACCCACATGTACTGGCCAACATTGACACATAGACCCACATGTAACTCAACATTGACACATAGACCCACATGTACTGGCCTACATTGACACATAGACCCACATGTACTGGCCTACATTGACACATAGACCCACATGTAACTCAACATTGACACATAGACCCACATGTACTGGCCAACATTGACACATAGACCCACATGTAACTCAACATTGACACATAGACCCACATGTACTGGCCAACATTGACACATAGACCCATATGTCCTTGCCAACATTGACACATAGACCCACATGTAACTCAACATTGACACATAGACCCACATGTACTGGCCTACTTTGACACATAGACCCACATGTACTGGCCAACATTGACACATAGACCCACATGTACTGGCCTACATTGACACATAGACTCACATGTACTGGCCTACATTGACACATAGACCCACATGTACTGGCCAACATTGAAACATAGACCCACATGTACTGGCCAACATTGACACATAAACCCACATGTACTGGCCTACATTGACACATAGACCCACTTGTACTGGCCAACATTGACACATAGACCCACATGTACCGGCCAGCATTGACACATAGACCCACATGTACTGGCCAACATTGACACATAGACCCACATGTACTGGCCAACATTGACACATAGACCCACATGTACTTGCCAACATTGACACATAGACCCACATGTAGCGGCCAACATTGACACATAGACCCATGTGTACTTGCCAACATTGACACATAGACCCACATGTACTGGCCTACATTGACATATAGACCCACTTGCCTACATTTGAAAGAGCACCTTCATTAGCACACTGGCACACAATATCTGGCACATCTGGTCCCCAAGAACGCATGTATTGTTGCTGATTCTGCCCTTGTGAATTACACAAAAGTAAACCTGACCTTTGCATCCATTGATGTTGAGGCTTGTTGGAATGTGGTTACTCTTAACATTTGCTGGCTACCCCTGCAAACTGATGCTGATTAAGTATTGATTAATGAGTGGTTGCATGCAGCTCCGTGCCGCCTGCAGAACCCTGATTAAAGACATGTACGGCCGGCCGTACGTCGGCACCACAACTGGGCAGTCCACAGGAGACACGTGGAAGTCTCTGATGGTGATAGAGTGTCCAGGGAGAACTGTTGTGTGGGGCAGGCGGTGTACTGTGGTATGTGCATGTGTGCATGCATGTCTTTGAGTGCGTCTGCATGCATGCAGGTACATGTTGAAATAATATGCATGCACGTGTCACATGTGTGATTGCTTGCAATGTCTGCACTTTTTTATAGTTATTTGGTGCTAGGTTGCTGATATTGGACAAGCAACTTTAGTTAATTTCGAACCCTTGACCACTACCAAGTTGGTTTTAGTACATGGTTATGGTTGGCACAGTGTTCTCTGGAAGTTCTCTGTGCAGAGTTATGTCCCTTGGCTACATTAGGATCTGCTGATCTATGGTTCAAATTCAGATTTGCCTGATCCTCAGCCTCCAACAATGATATGATAATGAAATAACTGAAACTGTTCAAGAACAATTATACCAAACTCACTCACTGACACAATGCAGAACTGGGATTATTATTGTATTTTTTGTAGTTAATAGGGAGCATTCCGTTTGTAAGCCCTACCCAACTATGATCCTAAGTAAAAGATCATTTACCATTTTTGTAGATTCCGTCAGTATTGTTGTGACGGGGTGGTCTAGTGATAATGTACTCACTTGTCAAGCTGAACTTCCAATTCCTCCCCATAGAATCAATGTATTTAAATTCTATAAAATTTTAACATTTTAATAACTAGACCTGTCATTTTTCAGTTAGTGAAGTAGAAACCCCATTAGTTTCTTGGTTTACAGATATTTTTGCCAAAAGTCTGGTTGATTGGTTTGAAAAAAGAATGAAAAAATAAGAATTAGCGGGGGGTCTCGAAAACATTTCCTGCCATGTTTATTAAGACAGTTTTATTAGTCTTATGATTAATATATTGTGTGCACATTTGTTTATATAGATTTTGGTTTGGATAATATAGCAGCGGTAGAAACTAACAGTTTCAGTCCACTTGTCCTTAAAATGATAACATAGCAAACCCCCTAAAAATGGCAAATTTCTACTAGTCCTTATGATACCTTAACTGCTGGGCAGTTTGGCAAGGACTATAGGACTAGTGCCAATTTCTAACGCTGTAAAGTGCATTTTGTATTGTTTTTTACCCCCAACTGTTCTTTATTTTATAAGGTTGACTGATCTGTTAACCCATTACAATAAAGAGTATTGCCTCAGAAGAATTTGACCAAGATTTACAATGCCTCTGTCAGCATCATCCCAAATTTATCGTAATCGTGTTGTCAGTGGATTCTGGAACCGACGATGTCCCAGTTCATGGACTAGTCGAGATACCCAGCTGACTTTGTCGTTGTATGATTGTGTTGGCCTTGTACATGTTGCGTCGGCTCTGCCATAGATTGGAAGGTACATGAGAAGCAATCGGATATTGATGAAGCAGATTCTAGTTGGCATCGCACACAGCATGGTCTTAACCGAATGATCAAGATTATAGAATTCATTGATTTCTGTAAACTACGTCAGTGCACTGTTGAATGGCTTCTTGATTCCCACGTGTTCAATAAATATTTCAGCAGCGGTTCCATTTGTAGAGACTGTTGTGCCACCGTAGGACTCTGCCACCATCGCTCTTGCCGTAGTTGTCTATAGCCCACGATATGCCAGTAGTTCCCCATAACGAGCAGATCAATCATTTGTCTTAATAGCCACTGCTGCTCTGGGATTATCCAAATATGGCGGCACAAGAAGTTATCTTCTTCCACCACTTTGAATAATGTACAAGATGACAGTCTTGGACAGGATGTACTGCCACCAGCTGGTGGGAACGTGTACTTCTTTCTTATATCAAATAATCGCAAGATCCTATAATCAAGATAATCAGATTTCCTATGACTGTTGTGTTTGTTGCTTGCACTGGCATAATGACGGGGGAGATTTATCCGCTACACGGCGGGAATAATGGCAGTAAATTGGCTCTGTTAAGTTGCGGCATTTACTGGCAGCGTGAAGATGGATGAAGCATTTACATGAAATTACGGCTCAATTTGCTATGCTTTGCCAACAATCAAGAATTCATGACTTCATGTCATGCATACAGGCTGTAACATAAAACAATGGATTCTCGTCAAAATAGTATAGAATTTTATTATCAGTATCATTTTTAGTACAGCTGCTGGCAACTTGTATTGCATCATATCAAGGTTTGTAGCTGTTAAATTACTAGCCTTCGCACAGTGAGTGAGTGAGTGTTCATCACTATTTAGCTGGTTTGTATCAGAAGCAAAGTGTAATTTATTCCCTACAGTTCGTACTTAAACTGCCCCTAAACACTCCCAGTCATGTCACTTTTCCCGCCAGGTACCCATTATACAACTTTGTCGTGTGTGTCCAAGAGCAGATTCACATTGTATGTAAATATCTCCAGGATATTTTGAGAGATGATACAAATAGAAGGTCATGTATCGATACAACATGGTACATGTTGATATACACTGAAAAATAAAAAGTTAGAGATCATGAACATTTGGGGGGATATTTTTATAAAATTGTGTGCTCAGTCTTCACTACAATAAAATATCCAAAAAATATAGTCATGATCCCTCATATTTTTTATCCATATATGATATGAAAATGAAGATAATGTTACAGAAATGCTCACTGAGTTGAGACCTTTAGATATGTCAGATACATATTCCAGATTCGCCTTGATAAGTTTCTGGCTTTGTCAGCACCATATCCATACTCCTTGTTTTCATCAGTGGTGTAAATCTCCCACACCAAACTGACGCAGCGCCGTGATATAACTGAAATACTTTTCAAAGCAATGTTAAATCTCTCTCACTCACTCACTCACTCACTCGCTCACTCACTCTGCAGAGTTGCATCCCTTGGGCACGCTAGAAACCTATGACTGTGGGTTCGATTCTAGGTTCGCCCCGATTATGTTTCTAGGTTTGTCAGCACCATACCCGTGCTCGTGGGTTTCACCGAAGTGGTAAACGTCTGAGACCTGCATCACTTGGGGCTTTCCTCCCACATAAGCTGACACGCCGCGATATAACTGGAATAATGTTAAAAGCGGCGTTAAACCCAACTCACTCACTCACTCACTCACTCACTCACTCACTCACTCACTCACTCACAATAATCATGACATACATGTGCTTTTTAACTGACTCAGGTGTCCATGATTTGTCTCTTTGGTGTGACAACATTATCAGGCGTTTCCTCATCACACCAGCTATCCTGGATTGATTCTTCACACTGGTGCACTGTGTAATAACCTACAGGTGTCTGCCACCATGATTTATTCATGTTACATTTTTATTGAGAAATATATTTTATCATGACAAGTTGTATTATTCAAGCCCTAAATGAACCCTGAGTTCTTCTCGCTTCATGGCCCACCAGCTTGCCCACCAGCTTGCCCACGACCTTGCCCACGACCTTGACCCCGTGGTACGTGAGCACCTTCTGCTGCCTTCACTCAATAAAGCTTGGGTGGCCAAGTGGAAACAGATATCATATTCCTGGATCTATTTTAGTCTGAAATACAATATGTAGCTAAAGACAGCGCTATTATTTCAAACCCACATTGACGTCTTGATTGTTCTGTGTTATGGTAAACATGTACATATGTATAAACATTTACGACTAACTGAATATTGGACATTGTTATGAATGATACTCTCTGTATTAGATCTGTCCTGACATGCCATCGTCGACTATGAATTTGTTATTAAAGCAGTATTTGAATGTCCTGACGTATTTGAGATTTTAGTAACGTATACATTTTCTGAAGCGTTTATCTTCTTTTGGTTTGGCTATTGCCCATGTTGGTACTACCATTATCGAGGTACTCATCTTTGTGGAGGTACTGATTTCAGTTATGCTATCTTTACCTCCTTGGGGTGCCGTGGTGGAATAGGTTGCAAGAACTTGCTTGTTTGAAGAGCCACCTATTATTAAGAATTGACTTCATTTTTTTGGCTTTTCTAGAATTTTAAATGTAAAAGCTGGTGTGCATGATGTGGAAAACCCTAAAAAATGTCCTCAAAATGTGGTCACCAGTTTTTATGTTTGTAATTCCATAAACGCTAAAACATATATTGCAGTTAATTTTAGTAAATAAATAAATAAATAAATAAATAAATAAATAAATAAATATGTCAACAATAACTTCCTAAGCTGCTTATTTAATAATTAACAATAAAAAACTGTAGACAATACAAAATCATTTACATCGCTCAGCACAATAACGAAAACAAGCCCCGCCCATTCTATTGTAAGCTAATCAGGAAACAGTAGACTGTTAGTGGGCATGGCCTGATTACTTTGGTTTATGGAAACAGAAATTCAAGAAAAATTGCTTGATTATCCAATACAATGCCATGAAGTCACTTGCGATTTATTTATTGCAGATTGGTTTGGGCCTGGTGTGACTGGGCAGATTGTTTGTCGTTTGACCCAGTTTCTCATGCTATCCACCACTTCTTTCTCTGACCTAGAACTGGACATATACAGGCTGCCATGAGATATCACCTGACCTGGTCTTGGCTCATGAGTTGTAGTAGGATGACGAGTATATGAAGTTTTATGCGTCTCGTGTGAGGTTGTATACTACGAGCCAGAGGCAAGTGGTATTAAACCTAACAAGGGCGCATAAAACCCCATGTACCCTGAGTGAATCAATTTTATCGACATGTTTTATTGTGACACTGTAAAAGAATTAAAACAAATTCAAAATTGATAGAAAACAGCTGTTCGATTGAGCTGAGGTTAATTTGTGCTATGTCACATGACTTTCATAATGGATTTATTCTGCCTCTTAGAAATCCACGTGCAGCCTGACTTGCTCATGGCGGGGTATAAGGGATTTATTAACCTGCTGTGATATTTATTTCCCTCCAAGGCAGGATACACAGTATTTTATCAAGATCACATTGACCAATCAGATCTCATACTGACATGGAGGTATGATAATATGCTTTATTTTTGAAACATTGTTTTGGCAAGGTGAGGTGAGATGAAATTGGGTTTAACGTCGCGTCCAAGATTATTGCACTCATAAAGCGACGTGCATGCATGTGTGTGGGTGTGGCTGCTTGTACTTGTCCCGACTGATGCCGATTTATAGTGCTAGCCCATTGGGATACCATGCCCCAGTTTAACATCAATACCCCACTCAGACACAGTATACTGACTTCGAGCCGACCAGTCCTTGTTTTAGCCCCTTAAATGCCAAGCGCCAGACAGGGTAACAACAAGTACCATCTTTAAGCGTCTTTTGGTATGACGCGCCCGGGGTTGGAACCCTGGACCTTCCGCTCTCCGGGCAGACGCTCTATCACTAGACCACGGAGGCAGTCTGTTTTGACAAGACTTCAGGGTGGTTTCAGACAGCTGAGTTTTGATGGCCCAATATCTTGAAACACTCTGGAACATAACTGATTGTCTCAGGAGTCCTACAGGGTTAGAAATGAATTTATGTTTCGCTGGTCTGTAAAGAAGATCTGCTATCAAGTTTCCATCCATCTAATGGTAACAGTGGTAGTCTGTAAAGAAGATCTGCTATCAAGTTACCATCCATCTAATGGTAACAGTGGTAGTCTGTAAAGAAGATCTGCTATCAAGTTTCCATCCATCTAATGGTAACAGTGGTAGTCTGTAAAGAAGGTCTGCTATCAAGTTACCATCCATCTAATGGTAACAGTGGTAGTCTGTAAAGAAGATCTGCCATCAAGTTTCCATCCATCTAATGGTAACATTGGTAGTCTGTAAAGAAGATCTGTTATCAAGTTTCCATCCATCTAATGGTAACAGTGGTAGTCTGTAAAGAAGATCTGCTATCAAGTTACAATCCATCTAATGGTAACAGTGGTAGTCTGTAAAGAAGATCTGCCATCAAGTTTCCATCCATCTAATGGTAACAGTGGTAGTCTGTAAAGAAGATCTGTTATCAAGTTTCCATCCATCTAATGGTAACAGTGGTAGTCTGTAAAGAAGATCTGCTATCCAGTTTCCATCCATCTAATGGTAACAGTGGTAGTCTGTAAAGAAGATCTGCTATCCAGTTTCCATCCATCTAATGGTAACAGTGGTAGTCTGTAAAGAAGATCTGCTATCCAGTTTCCATCCATCTAATGGTAACAGTGATAGTCTGTAAAGAAGATCTGCTATCCAGTTTCCATCCATCTAATGTTAACAGTGATAGTCTTTAAAGAAGATCTGCTATCCAGTTTCCATCCATCTAATGGTAACAGTGATAGTCTGTAAAGAAGATCTGCTATCGAGTTTCCATCCATCTAATGGTAACAGTGGTAGTCAACAAAGAAATGTCACTAGTCCTGTCTGATTCTTACTAGTCTCGGACAAGTGGACTTCGAACCCTGGCTCTTCAATGATGGCCATTTAGATAATATTATATTTTCTTTTGCAATGAGAGTTGGGCAATACAGGTTTGAACAGATAGAAACCGTTGTTTTCCATATTGTAGCATGATAATGAAGAGCTTCCTGTATTAGGTAAACATTAATGTGGGTTTAATGTAGCTGATCAGTCATATGTGGAACCATGGTTGTCACATATCGATCATGTAGAGGTGTGTTTGACTTGGGTGAGATTCGGGCTCCCACAATGCAACTTGGATTCAACCACAGTTATAAATTTGTTAGTCCACTCTTCAGGTTTGGAGCCATGTTGGGTGGGGAGTGGATGGGGTGTCAGGTTAGGCAGGTGGGATAATAGTAGTTGGGTTGGGGCTAGGTAGCTATGATTGAACCACAGGTTCATGTATTATTAGCTGTGTTTACTAGGACTAACAGAATTTTACTATTTTCAGTGTGTGTGTGTGTGTGTGTGTGTGTGTGTGTGTGTGTGTGTGTGTGTGTGTGTGAGTGTGAGTGAGTGAGTGAGTGAGTGAGTGTGGGTGTGTGTGTGTGTGTGTGTGTGTGGGTGTGTGCTTGTTGAGGTGTGTGGGTGTGGGTGTGTGCTGGTGTGTGGGTGTGGGTGTCTGTGCTGGTTCATTCACAGAGGTTTGTGTGGGTGGGTGTGCTGGTGGGGGTGTGCTGGTTCATTCACAGAGGTTTGTGTGGGTGGGTGTGCTGGTGGGGGTGGGTGTGGGGGTGTGCTGGTTCATTCACAGAGGTTTGTGTCCGTGTGTGTCCTGGTGGGGGTGTAAGTGAAGGTTAAGGTTGGGAAAGTGGTCATTTCATTGTTGATATTATTTCTGCCTAAATCTTGACATTTAAACACTAGAGTTGATAGTACATTGACCCCTAGACCTTCATGCCTATTTTTTATTTTTGAACCCTGTCAAGTATTCCTATTCAATCAACCATAAATCCACAATTTATTGCCTATACCAATCACTGATCAATATCATATGTTTACCATTAACCACCCTAGTTGATGAGGGCGAATAGTGGTTGTGGGGAGTTGAGGTGGAATGAGTAAATGAAACACATTTAGGTGAGAGACTCTGGTGAACCCATCTCATCAGCCAGTGTACCAGTATAGGTGGAAAGTATTACCTATTAAACATACACATTTCATGAGGTTGACTGTTACATGTCTGCCTTGTCAAGTACGAGGCATGGTCATTACCAAATTGTTGAGAGAAATAATGCTATAAATTACTAATATGGCTTTCCCCTTGACTAGTCTTGTGGGAGACACAAGTAGATTACTTGTACATAATGAATTCTCCCTTGAGTGAGGGGGAGCCATCTTGATGGTCACTTCTGGCTGACATGCTGTAACTGTACATTGATTATTCATGGCTGAATGGCAAGGTGTAAGGTTCAAGGTTCCCTCATTTCCCATCCCATTTACCACAGATATGATCAGATGGCCTACTTCTTAGTTTGGGGCCAGATGGTCTGGAGGCCGGCCTATGACAGCTGTGTCTGAAGACTGGCCTATGACAGCTATAGTGTGGAGACTGGCCTACGACAGCTGTGTCTGAAGACTGGCCTATGACAGCTATGTCTGAAGACTGGCCTATGACAGCTGTGTCTGGAGACTGGCCTATGACAGCTGTGTCTGAAGACTGGCCTATGACAGCTGTGTCTGGAGACTGGCCTATGACAGCTGTGTCTGGAGGCTGGCCTACGACAGCTATGTCTGGAGGCTGGCCTATGACAGCTGTGTCTGGAGGCTGGCCTATTACAGCTATTTCTTGATACTGGCCTACGACAGCTATGTCTGGAGGCTGGCCTATGACAGCTGTGTCTGGAGGCTGGCCTATGACAGCTGTGTCTGAAGACTGGCCTATGACAGCTGTATCTGGAGGCTGGCCTATTACAGCTATTTCTTGATACTGGCCTACGACAGCTGTGTCTGGAGGCTGGCCTACGACAGCTATGTCTGGAGGCTGGCCTACGACAGCTGTGTCTGGAGGCTGGCCTACGACAGCTATGTCTGGAGGCTGGCCTATGACAGCTGTGTCTGGAGGCTGGCCTATTACAGCTATTTCTTGATACTGGCCTACGACAGCTATGTCTGGAGGCTGGCCTATGACAGCTGTGTCTGAAGACTGGCCTATGACAGCTGTATCTGGAGGCTGGCCTATTACAGCTATTTCTTGATACTGGCCTACGACAGCTGTGTCTGGAGGCTGGCCTACGACAGCTATGTCTGGAGGCTGGCCTACGACAGCTGTGTCTGGAGGCTGGCCTATGACAGCTGTGTCTGGAGGCTGGCCTATTACAGCTATGTCTGGAGGCTGGCCTATTACAGCTATTTCTTGATACTGGCCTTTGACAGCTATGTCTGGAGGCTGGCCTATTACAGCTATTTCTTGATACTGGCCTACAACAGCTGTGTCTGGAGGCTGGCCTACGACAGCTATGTCTGGAGGCTGGCCTATGACAGCTGTGTCTGGAGGCTGGCCTATGACAGCTGTGTCTGGAGGCTGGCCTATTACAGCTATTTCTTGATACTGGCCTACGACAGCTCTGTCTGGAGGCTGGCCTATGACAGCTGTGTCTGGAGGCTGGCCTATTACAGCTATTTCTTGATACTGGCCTACAACAGCTGTGTCTGGAGGCTGGCCTACGACAGCTATGTCTGGAGGCTGGCCTATGACAGCTGTGTCTGGAGGCTGGCCTATTACAGCTATTTCTTGATACTGGCCTACAACAGCTGTGTCTGGAGGCTGGCCTATGACAGCTGTGTCTGGAGGCTGGCCTATGACAGCTGTGTCTGAAGACTGGCCTATGACAGCTGTGTCTGGAGACTGGCCTATGACAGCTATGTCTGGAAACTGGTCTATGACAGCTGTGTCTGGAGACTGGCCTATAACAGCTTTGATCAGTCTTTATAGCATATGTCTTTGGTCTTCTATAGCTGTGGTCAGAGGGTCCAAAAAAGTGCTATGACTTATCATTATTGAAGTCAATTCTTAAATAACACAAGACTGGATTGCCTGTTGTGATGCCTGTTTCCGCCAGACAGTGATATATTCACTGCCCTGGTGTAGGTGCCGCGTGAAGTAGCTTCCCCGTGGCAGTTCAAGTCAATACTCATTGAAATATTCATCCTCCCTGTTCAATCAGGTTGATTTCCATTCAAATTCAAAGAAGTTTAAAGCAAGGAGTGGTGGGTGAGAGAATATGGGTATTGGTGAATCTGTTGATTGTATGATTGTATGATTGTATGATTGTATATAGAGTGTTTGTGTGTGGGGGTTGGGGGGGGGGGGACTTGTGTGCAGAAACTTATGATTGTGGGTTCCAATCAATCAATCAATCAATCAATCAATCAATCCATCATTCCATCAATCAATCAATCAATCAATCAATCAATCAATCAATCAATCAACCCATTCTTAAAAGGTGACCATGCAAGTTGCAACAAACAGGATTGCTGACTTGTCATGTCATGATATCCCAATTGCGTGGATTGATGCTCATGATGTCAATCACTGTATTGTCTGGCCCAGACTTGATTATTTACAGACCACCGTCATATAGCTGGAATATTGCTGAGAGCGGCGTTAAACAACAAACAAAATTCATTCGCTCTCACTCACTCACTCACTCACTCACTCACTCACTCACTCACTCACTCACTCACTCGACTTGCACATGGTATTAGGTTTCATGTGTTGCTGATTCTGGATATATTAATGTGTCAAATATTCTGCCTGATATTTCAGTCAATTTGTAAAATAACTGACTTTTTCTGTCAGTTTTGATTCAGTTCGTCATTTTACAAATTGACTGATTAAACACATTGATTGTAACATATCCAGAATCAGCAACACTATACAAGCCCTGACATTTCAGTGTTTATTTGAATGTGTCAACATGGTTAAGCACTTCAAGTTGATAAGGTTTCGCGTGTATGGTTTCTGTGACAAAGTAAAGGTATAAAGTAATGTACAAGGCCCATACAATCTACCATGCAAGCCAATCTCATTAAAATCAGACCTGAGTTCTCGCTACCACTAAACAAAGGTCTGAAGACATCCCATTACAGGCAACGTAGGGAGAACCTTTCATCCAAACAATCAGAGTGTCGCTTACCAGATCAGGAAAGTGTCTGTCAGAATGTGTTTTTTAATCATGCAACCTCAAAAGGGGGTAATCTGAACGACAGTTACAGCTTTTGCAACTGAATCCATACAATCTTGGCCATCTAATAGCCATTCCAGAATGTTCTTTTGTACAGTTTTCAAATTTTTAATCGAGAATTTGTCAAAATATATTTCGAAGAGTATTGCCAGTTTGAAGCTAGTGCCATAAAGAATGAGAAAGCTGCCCTCTGAATTCTTGTCAGTCATTCCATTGGTCAGTCAAAGTTTGCAAAAGAACGGTCTGACGTGACCCATAATGGGATGTCCTCAGAACATTGTTTTTGATGGTAGCAGGAACTAAGATCTGATTTTAATGAGATTGCCATGCAAGTTAACATTGTGTCCTTCAGAGGGAAACTCTACATCCCCCTTGGGGATTCAGGGTTAGAGTCGGCCACAAGTAAACATTGTGTCCTTCAGAAGGAATCTCTACATCCCCCTTGGGGATTCAGGGTTAGAGTCGGCCACAAGTAAACATTGTGTCCTTCAGAAGGAATCTCTACATCCCCCTTGGGGATTCAGTGTTAGAGTTGGCCACAAGCAAACATTGTGTCCTTCAGGGGGAAACTCTACATCCCCCTTGGGGATTCAGGGTTAGAGTCGGCCACAAGCAAACATTGTGTCCTTCAGGGGGAAACTCTACATCCCCCTTGGGGATTCAGGGTTAGAGTCGGCCACAAGCAAACATTGTGTCCTTCAGGGGGAAACTCTACATCCCCCTTGGGGATTCAGGGTTAGAGTCGGCCACAAGCATACATTGTGTCCTTCAGAGGGAAACTCTACATCCCCAGCCCAGCCAGACACAGCCAAGAAGGCCGTAGTTGAAGCAAGGGTCTGGCTGATGTACATTGTTAGGCCCTCCCTCCCAGCACTATGCATACAAATCAGTGTTTGTGATTACCTGATGTGTATTTTAGCTCGTCTGTTTTGATAGACATGCAGCTGAAACTCATTCTGCCCCCCCTGGGGAAGGAGCATGTTCCACCATTGTCATTTGTAGCCATCGCGATGAGCCTAGCTGCAGCTTGTCAGTAATGGACGGTTGTTTGGTGGAACATGGTATTTGTCAGCTTGATGTATGGTGGGTAGCCCTTGAGTGAGTGAGTGAGAGAAGGAGAGTGAGAGGGAGAATGATTTATAGCGCTGGGCCACCTGTGTCCTTTATGACCTTGGGAGACAGATCCGATAGGGAGGAAGGTCACCGTTGGTTCCCCTTCTACTGGATCATGCCGATGCCTGCCTCCTCCTTATAAACAACAAACCTACAATTACTCAAAATACAACAGCTGTTCTTAGTTTGGTCAATGACCCGCACACATATCCACAGTTACCAGTCACAAGAGTCTAGTTTTGGAATCAACAGAAATTGGTTATTTAATCTACAAGACACTGGTATTTAATCAACAGGAAATTGAAGACATGAGACCTTTCATGGATAACAGTTTCTTTATTGTTTGTAACGCTTCACAACAAAGAAGTTGTTGTCCATAAACGGTTTCATGTCTTCATGTTCTTTCAAATTCTAAAGGTCTGTCAGGCGGTCGGGAATCCTAGCATAGTGGTTAAAGCATTTGCTTGTCACACTGAAGACCCAGGTTCGATTTGGACATGGGTACAGTGTGTGAAACCCATTTCTGGTGTCCCCTGCAGTGATATTGCTGGAATAATGCTAAAAGCGGCATTTAGAGACTAGTATTTGAAATAGCAAAAAACTGGGGCTTTAATCTACAAGACACTTGTATTTGTATCAGCAAGAAACTGGTGCTTTTATGTACAATGTACTGGTATTATGACCTGTGTGACTATGCATCTCTGCGTGTGCAAGACACTAGGGGCTTGGCTTTGCATGAAAGCTGTAATGCCAGGACTCTCGAAAGACTTCGTGATGATGGAGGTTTGGCTCTCCACTGCGGCGGACTTAGAAGTTAGATGACTTCCCAATATCTTTCTACAGCAATGAATGCCCTACACAACAGTGGTATCATTTATAGGAGCGATTTATTGGTGGAGGCTACTTGCACTAAATGAGGATGTAGCATGACTGTAGAAATATAACTGGTGGCATGGCGGTGATGGACGACCACTTCACTCAGGAGACCTGACTGTCGTCGACTGCAAGGCAACTCGTTTTATTCTTTCTGACGCTGTGACCAGAGTTTCGATTTCACAGAACTGTTGGGATGATTGTATTTGTAAATGAAATGCAACCTCTTGGTTCCTACCCTTACTTGTGATCGATGGACAGAATTATATGAAAAAATTGATGAAGTTTCAATGAAATTGGGGAACATTGATGATGAGTTTCTGATCGTTTGACAGGAAAAGATTTGTTTCTGATGCTGATTTGACAGGAGAATAACAAACCTGCTTTCTTATTTGCATGATTGGAGAATTGTGGATGAGTTTTATCCTCAAATTATTGTTAGGTCGGTAATATCTGCACAATGTCCCTTGAATGTTCATGTGCTGCAATGACAGGGGAGGGGAGTTTGTGCTTAGGTATTGAGGGATGGGAGTTTGTGTTAAGAGATTGCGGGTGGGGGTGGGGGTGGGGGTGGGGGAGGAGGAGGGGAGTTTGTGCTTAGATATTGAGGAATGGGAGTTTGTGTTAAGAGATTGGGTGGTGGAGGGGGAGGGGAGTTTGTGCTTGGATATTGGGTGAGGGAGGGGAGTTTATGCTTAGATATTGAGGGATTGGAGTTTGTGTTAAGAGATTGGGGGTGGGGGAGCGGGAGGGGAGTTTACACTTAGATATTGAGGGATGGGAGTTTGTGTTAAGAGATTGGGGGTGGGGGAGTGGGAGTGGAGTTTATGCTTAGATATTGAGGGATGGGAGTTTGTGGAAAGATGTTGGGGGTGGGGGAGGGGAGTTTACACTTAGATATTGAGGGATGGGAGTTTGTGTTAAGAGATTGGGGGTGGGGGAGTGGGAGTGGAGTTTATGCTTAGATATTGAGGAATGGGAGTTTGTGGTAAGAGATTGGGGGTGGGGGTGGCGGAGGGGAGTTTGTGCTTGGATATTGGGTGAGGGAGGGGAGTTTACACTTAGATATTTTGATGGAGGGGAGTTTGTGTTAAGAGATTGGGGGTGGGGGAAGGGGAGGGGAGTTTTATGCTTAGATATTGAGGGAGGGGAGTTTGTGTGAGGGATATAAGAATATGTGTGGAGAGGTGTGAGGGGTGTGAGGGGTGTTCGTGCAGCATTCCATACTCCCGCTCAAGAGAAGTCTAATCTGTCAATGTTACACCTGTAAACCAATTTTATAAAAAAAAACAGTAGACTTTGCATGGAAATAAGATACAAGTACACCTGCATATATCATTGATATTCTCACTAAATCTCCATACTGTAGTGAGTCAAGGCAATATGCTGAACCTGTGCTTGAAGTGCTTTCTCATGTGCTCATTCTACGGCTCAGAGATTTTCTACAGTTGACAAGAAAGGCAGACAAGCAACGAAGCAGAAATCAATGAGTGGAGTTTGATTTTTTCAACACAACAGGGTGTGAGGTTTGATTTACGTAATCCCTCCAGAATGAGCATAAGTGTCGTTAATCAACCCTTACCACTACGGTCGTCAATGATGGGAAATTTAACTATCGATATATCACCTGTTCAATGGATATCAATACATCTAATAATGAAGTGTAAGAGAAAAGTGTTTGGAAGTAGTGCACTATATATGTTAGGCTTGTGAAAGCGTTCAATAGTTGTAAACGATATTGATGAATTTAGAATCAGGATACACTGCAGCATGCACAGAAGAGAGTCATAGAATGTTGCCACCATTGTCTCTCAAGCCCTGGCCAGATTCATGATAGCTGGTTTGTTGTCTTACGCCGCACTCAGCAATATTCCAGCTTTATGACCGCGGTCTGTAAATAATCAAGTCTGGACCAGACAATCCAGTGATTAACATCATGAGCATCGATCCACGCAATTGGGATCGATGACATGCATCAACCAAGTCAGCGAGCCTGACCACCCGATCCCGTTAGTCGTCTTTTGCAACAAGCATAGTTGCCTTTTACGGCAAGCATGGGTTGCTGAAGACCCATTCTACCCCGGATGATTAATGATGGACCAGAATATAGTAATTGTATGATTTTCATCCCCACCTGCCTCTCTACAATTTGGGGGGCGGTCGGGTAGCCTAGTGGTTAAAGCGTTTGCTCGTCACGCAGAAGACCCGGGTTCGATTCCCGACATGGGTACAATGTGTGAAGCCCATTTCTGGTGTCCCCTGCCGTGATATTGCTGGAATATTGCTAAAAGCGGCGTAAAACCTCACTCACTCACTCACTCACTCTACAATTTGGCCTCTTTCACATCATTTTATTGTCCACAAACCTACAATGGAAGTTGCTTCATTTGTTCCTTATTTCGAAATACAACATGTGCAAGTACATGGTGGTAGTGTATACTCGCCTGTGGGAATTCTGGGTAAAAATGTTGGTCCCCGAAACCTATGTGACTAAATGGATCAGTTGGTCACTCTGTGACTGGTTGATGCAGGTCATTGTATCTCAGTTGTTATGATCGATGCTCATGATGTCAATCACTGGATTGTCTGGTCCAGACTTGATTATTTACATGCCACCTTCATTTGGCTGGGATATTGCTTTGAACAAAAAACAAACAACCTACCAAATATTTACTCGTGTGAATCACATCTGCTGACAGTTCAGTACACAATTAAATTGTGCTACAAAAATGCAAATGTCTCCCACCTCGCATTTTTCAAAATCTTGAGAAGAAAATCTAATAATTTGTTATGGAAATTGCATGCAGTGCTTGTTCATCAGATAAAGATCCAGGGTAGAATAGGTCTTCAGCAACCCATGCTTGCCGTAAAAGGCGACTATGCTTGTCGTAAAAGGCGACCAAAGGGATCGGGTGATCAGGCTCGCTGACTTGGATGATGCATGTCTTTATATCCCGATTGCGTGGATCGATGCTCATGATGTCAATCACTGGATTGTCTGGTCCAGACTTGATTATTTACAGACCGCGGTCATATAGCTGGAATATTGCTGAGTGCGGTGTTAAACAACAAACAAATAAGATGTTCCCTGATTTATATCACACAACTTTCTTATTTACAGAAACGTCCCTATCAAATGTTGAGTCGTCTATCTCATCATCCATGTTTCTCCTACTTCTTAGCCAAAGACTTTCTACTGTTAACATATATAAAAAAAATATTTTAATGGACATTGATCCAACATTTCCAAGGTGAAATACTTTTATCTGTATTCCCGTTTCGATACTTCAATCAACGCCATCCCTATTTGCCCCTCTCTGCAGTGATCACAACCACAGTGACTGACAGTCAATCAGGGCGAGCTGTGGTATCCGGAATAGCACAGGGATAGCACTCAGTGATGTTGATGCAAGTGGAGTGGCTCTAACATAGAAGACATGTTGATGCTAAGTGTATGACATGGTCTGGGGGAGTTATGCCAACTGTATTGGATGCATGGTGATATGTGTTTGTGACAGGTCATGCCGAGATACTCCTCTTGGCACGCTGTAGTTGGGCTATAGCCACTTGACTACCGTATTCGACGTAATAAGCGCCCAGGGCTCTCAAAATTAGAAATAGGGGGCTCTCATTAGAATTTTATTTTGGTGAAAAAACGGAGCTGAAAGATAAATTTCGTGGTTTATGTTGACAGCCTGAAGTGTTCATGTACGACAGACATATTTTTCAAGAATTTATTAGCCCATAACTAAGTGTGCATATAACACACGAGTGCGTATTATACGCGAATAAATAAGTCTTGTGTACATTGATCAATCGGAAGGGTTGCTAATTGGGATTGTTCACTAGCCAATATATCAGCAAATATTGACGTTGGCGCTTATTAGAGCGGGGCGCTTATTACATCGAATACGGTATATCCTAATTCCATCCATATGTGGGCTTTCCTCCCACATCAAGCGGATACACTGGGATATAACTGGAATACTGCTCAAAGCGGCGTAACCCAACTCACACTTTCCATATGTTTTATACAGGTTGGTCAACATCAGCCGAATAAAAACTATACATTCAGACCTCGGAGGTCAAGGTCACCGGGACTTCAATGCTTAAATCCAAACTTTTATTTATACAGGAAGTTTTGTTGGCGTTTGAGTTGAGTAAAACTTTAGGCCATTACTTATAAAGTGACATGTTTTCACCAATAACACTATATTGGGATTCAGTCAGACCTGCTCAGCGGTTTCTATTTCGCCTGAGCAGATGTCCCACAGCGGAAGAAAACAACCAAATCATGATATAGTTCTAGCTAATGTTATGACTTTGTCGAGGTGATTTGTGTTTGATAACAGGATCAATAAGGAGGAGGATGCTCTAACACTATGTTATAAAATTTTGCATTGACTACAATGTTAAAATACCCCTGAATTTAGGAAATTTATAACTATAGAATTCCCAATGTTGGACCAAATTAAGATTTTTTGTCCAATTTTCCTCCTATGGGTAAATTATTTGCATTCAACCAGCACTTGCAAATAAATTGCGCTTGCAATATCTCAGTTTCTAAAAAGCTGTATCCAGTTTTGTCAGCAGACTTGCTTCGCTAAATGAAACAGTACCTCTCCCCAGATTGTTTATTTTTACAAAACGTGCCATTTCTTTAGAATAAACTTCATCCTCCTAGAAGTCTTGACGTTAGCGCATCCTTTCACCATGATGAGGTGGCCTTGGTAATCTCCACTGTCTTGCTGGCATTTACATGATGCTGTCTGTATCTTCTTGATATTAGACTGGGGGTGGTCAGGTAGCCTTGTGGTTAAAAGGCCCATCACACTGAAGACCCGGGTTTGATTCCCGACAATGTGTGAAGCCTATTTCTGGTGTCCCCCGCCGTGATATTGGTGGAATATTGCTAAAAGCGGCGCAAAACCAAACCCACTTCACTCACTGATATTAGACTGTGCAGGATAACAGAAGAATTAAATAATGTTGGAAAACTTGTAACCTTTTGTGAAAACAGACACACTCCTTCTATGTCCCTTATGGAATATGTGGTTAGGTCTACTTCACAGCTAACTGTTTTAAAATAAACAGAACTTGTGACTATCATAGCTGAAATATTTATCACGATAATGTTGTCCAATTTGATGCATGCTCTCCAGGTCATCAGAAAACAGGGTGGGATTGTAATGAATTTCCATTCATCTGATTACAGGGCAGGTTTCAATCAGATGTGATAAATGATTAATACGTTCATCCCCACCTGTCAGTCTCATTCATGACAACACAACACTTGGTGGGAGTGAGGGGTTAGGCGTTGCTTTCATGTGTATTGCACTATATAGTGAGATGTGTGTATGTGTGTGTGTGTGTGTGTGTGTGCGTGCGTGCGTGCGTGCGTGCGTGCGTGTGTTTTCTCATGTGTTTTCTTGTGTATTCTGTGTCTGTCTGTGACTGTGTGTGTGTCTGTGGGTGTCTGTGTGTGTGTATTCTGTGTCTGTCTGTGACTGACTCTGTGTGTGTGTGTGTGTGTGTGTGTGTGTGTGTGTGTGTGTGTGTGTGTGTGTATTATGTGTCTGTGACTGTTACTCTGTGTGGGTGGTTGTGTGGGTGTCTGTGTGTCTGTGATTGTGTGTGTGGCTGCTTGTACTAGTCCAGACTTCTGGTGGTTGTAGTACTAGCTCACTCAGATACCATGCTGCAGTTTAACATGAATACCCACTCAGACACAGTGTACTGACTCCGAGCTGACCAGTCCTTGATTTAACCCCTTAATGCCGAGTCCCAGGCAGGGTAACAACACGTACCATATTTTAATGTCTCTTCGCATGATGTGGCCCAGGGATCAAACCACCGACCTTCCGCCCTCAGACGCTGCATCCACGAGACCTACTAATTATACTAAGGGTGGAATGATACATCAGTGACCTTGCTGTATTGTTTCACCCCTAATTATATTCCCCTTCAGTGCTGCTAAACATTTCTCTAAACGAAATCTGTAATATGCACAAGAAAATATTAACTTTCATGTAAATTTTAGGTCTATGTTTACTTACAGATTTGTCTTGAAATTGGTCAAGTGGTGTTCATAGGAACAGGGCGCTTAATACAGCAAACATGGAAAAAATTATTTTGAAAGATATATTTCAAATTTGACTAACTGTGTCACCTAAAATCTTAGCATCCAGGTATTGAAGTTGGTTTTTGTTGTAGGAGCTGTTGAATATTTCATATCTTACATTCAACTTGGGACTGCAAACGATCACAATGACTTCTTTAGTACAAATAGTTGTTTGACTTTCAGTGGCGCTTACTAAGACTGATTGCTCATCCCAGCATATGTCCTCCCCTGACTGCTATCTCAAATGGGGCATAAACCATAGTCACTGTACTGCAATATGCATCATACTTGTCGCTACCTGCCGACACCTGCAGATTTATGCATCATTGCTCTGACCCAGCTGGCTGGGCTGATACCCATCATTGAGTGTCTCAGTGTCAGCGTGACATTGTCTTGACTGTGAGTGAGTGAGTGAGTGAGTGAGTGAGCATGGTTCGTCTCTTTTTGGAATATTCCAGCAATATCCCGCCTGGGGACACCAGAAATGGGCTTCACACATTGTACCCATGTGGGGAATCGAACTCGGGCATTCAGTGTGTTGAGCAAACACTTTAACCACAAGTCTACTCCACCGCACTTTTGATTGTAAGATTATGCATTGTTACAACAAAAAAGCACTTAGAAAGTAATTTATAATAATGATGGCGCTCAGAAGAGTGGTCTTGTATAGTGCTAGCCTCCCTAATGTAACCTGCTCAAAGTGCATGACACATAATTACCCTGACAATAGGTCAGTGTGTATTCAGATTATATTCTCAGCTCCCTGGGGATCAGTCAACCATGTCATTGCTAATTGCTCAACTGGACGGACGTGATTGCCACGAGTAGCTGCAAGATTAAACAATTATCACTCACTCACTCACTTGATATATTGTGATGTGATGTCCATTGTTGAGTTTACATTTGGTTGCCAGGTTACTGAGGTGGCGGGGCGGTGGGGTAGCCTAGGGGCTAAAGCGTTGGCTTGTCACGCCGAAGACCTGGGTCCGATTCCCCACATGGGTACAATGTGTGAAGTCCATTTCTGGTGTCCCCAGTCGTAATATTGCTGGAATATTGCTAAAAGCAGCGTAAACCATAATCACTCACTCACTGCTAAGGTGGATATGGATTTTACCAAGTTTGTTGTAGATAGGTCAGAATTGATGACCAGCCAAGTCAGTCAATAGATAATAGGTCAATGGTGACATAAATATTTAGCTCAGACTGCTTTCTTTTGAGATATATTGACAGATTTCAACCTAAGTTAACTGAAGTTTGCAGATAGGTTATAGGTAAACACAAATCTGTTTTGATAGTTTTCCAAATCTGTAATCAATGATGGCGAGGTCAGAGGGTCACATGGCATGATATTGATTCGTGGATGCTCCCAGCTGGAGCCTGGACATGGCTGCAATTGAGCTTGGGATACAGCTGAAGACACTCTTGACGATAGATTATTATTAGTTGTAGCATTATTATCTCATCTGACTGACAGCCACGTGGGGATTCCAGGCTGGAATGATCCCAGCAACCATTGCTGTAGTAAGAAGGGGCGGTCGGGTAGCCTAGTGGTTAAAGCATTCGCTCGTCACGCCGAAAACCCGGGTTCGATTCCTGACATGGGTACAATGTGTGAAGCCCATTTCTGGTGTCCCCCGCCGTGATATTGCTGGAATATTGCTAAAAGCGGCGTAAAACCATACTCACTCACTCAATCACTGTAGTAAGAGGCGACCCAGATGGAATGGGTGATGAAGCTTGGTGACATAGCCTATCCTCGGACCTGACTGTGGATCTTTGCTCACAATATCGATCACTGGATTGTCTACTCCAAATCTGATTATTATTTGGCTGCCTTCATATAGCTGGAATGATGCTGTGTGCGGTGTTAACAATAAACACACATTCACATTATTATTGATGAACAGACAGCCATGCTTGTTGTAAGAGGTGACTAACGAGATCGGGTGGTCAGGCTCCCTGACTTGGTTGATGCATGTCATCGTATCCCATTTGCGTAGATCGATGCTCATGATAACAATTACTGGATTGTCTGCTTCAGACTCAGTTACTTACAGACGCCATCATATGGCAGGAATAGTGCTGTGTGTGGTGTTAAACAACAAAGAAACAAACAAATATTGGTGAGCTTTTACCACTAAGCTGGTCTACTACCCCTGTAGGGTTGTGAATGAGATATCTAGTCAACTTGACTATCTGCAATGTACTTGTCTCCAGCCAAGCGTGGAAACATGTTCATCCAATCAGAGATAAATGTGGTTCCATCCTTCTGCGTTGGTGGGTGTATCATCACATTCCAGCTGTTGTATACGTTCCGCATCATCGCCACAGCCTTCCAATGTCGGCCATGAAGGAAATGTCTGAATATCATCGTGTGAGAGCATTGTACCATCGCCATACAGTAAAAGTTGAGTGCAAATAAAGAACGACGTCAACGTTGCAGCGATGGTGCAATCAATCATGCTGTTGTTGATGATAATAATGGACATTGAATTTGATTGTTGTCGAGATGGAAGTGTGCATGTTGTTAATTAAATATCATTATTACCAAATTCCCAGACATTATGTCGGTTATAATATTAGTGGAATTGGTTGGAATAAACAGGAATTTTTGCATTTTATCAAAAACAATCTGATGCCTGAGTGAATTTTTAGATTTTTTGCCCCGATATAATCATTGATGGAATCTTTATATATTATATATTCCTTTTATGTTAGTAATATATGTATGGACACCTGATTGTCACAGTTGATAGAGCTAGGGCACACATGATCAGTTCTAACATGCATAGCATCTGTGTGTGTCCCATGGCCCTGATGGATGAAGGGGACACGCGATCGGGCAGCATGTGTGTGGCCCCTGTTGGCCTTGATGGAAGTAGGGGCTGCATGAACAGTCAACACCTGTGTGTGTGGCCCCTGTTGGCCTTGATGGAAGTAGGGGCTGCATGAACAGTCAACACCTGTGTGTGTGGCCCCTGTTGGCCTTGATGGAAGTAGGGGCCACATGAACAGTCAACACCTGTGTGTGTGGCCCCTGTTGGCCTTGATGAAAGTAAGGGCCACATGAACAGTCAACACCTGTGTGTGAAGCCCCTGTTGGCCTTGATGGAAGTAGGGGCTGCATGAACAGTCAACACCTGTGTGTGTGGCCCCTGTTGGCCTTGATGGAAGTAGGGGCTGCAAGAACAGTCAACACCTGTGTGTGTGGCCCCTGTTGGCCTTGATGGAAGTAGGGGCTGCATGAACAGTCAACACCTGTGTGTGGCCCCTGTTGGCCTTGATGGAAGTAGGGGCTGCATGAACAGTCAACACCTGTGTGTGTGGCCCCTGTTGGCCTTGATGGAAGTAGGGGCTGCATGAACAGTCAACACCTGTGTGTGTGGCCCCTGTTGGCCTTGATGGAAGTAGGGGCTGCATGAACAGTCAACACCTGTGTGTGTGGCCCCTGTTGACCTTGATGGAAGTAGGGGCCACATGAACAGTCAACACCTGTGTGTGTGGCCCCTGTTGGCCTTGATGGAAGTAGGGGCCACATGAACAGTCAACACCTGTGTGTGTGGCCCCTGTTGGCCTTGATGGAAGTAGGGGCTGCATGAACAGTCAACACCTGTGTGTCGCCCCAGTTGGCCTTGATGGAAGTAGGGGCCACATGAACAGTCAACACCTGTGTGTGGCCCCTGTTGGCCTTGATGGAAGTAGGGGCCACATGAACAGTCAACACCTGTGTGTGAAGCCCCTGTTGGCCTTGATGGAAGTAGGGGCCACATGAACAGTCAACACCTGTGTGTGTGGCCCCTGTTGGCCTTGATGGAAGTAGGGGCTGCATGAACAGTCAACACCTGTGTGTCACCCCAGTTGGCCTTGATGGAAGTAGGGGCCACATGAACAGTCAACACCTGTGTGTGAAGCCCCTGTTGGCCTTGACGGAAGTAGGGGCCACATGAACTGTCAGAACCTGTGAGTGTGGCCCCAGTTGGCCTTGATTGAAGTAGGGGACACATGAACAGTAAACACCTGTGTGTGTGGCCCCTGTTGGCCTTGATGGAAGTAGGGGCCACATGAACAGTCAACACCTGTGTGTGTGGCCCCTCTTGGCCTTGATGGAAGTAGGGGCCACATGAACCGTCAGAACCTGTATGTGTGGCCCCTGTTGGCCATGATGGAAGTAGGGGCCACATGAACTGTCAGAACCTGTATGTGTGGCCCCTGTTGGCCTTGATGGAAGTAGGGGCCACATGAACAGTCAACATCTCTGTGTGTATCCAGTTAGCCTTGATGGAAGTAGAGGCCACACGAACAGTCAGAACCTGTGTGTGGCCCCTGTTTGCCTTGATGGAAGTAGGGGCCACATGATGTCAGAACCTGTGTGTGTGGCCCCTGTTGGCCTTGATGGAAGAAGGGGACACATGAACAGTCAACCCGTGTGTGTGTGGCCCCTGTTGGCGAATATATAGGCAGGGGCCACATGAACTGTCAGAACCTGTGTGTTTGTCCCCTGTGGGCCATGATGGAAGTAGAGGCCACATGAACAGTCAACACCTGTGTGTGTGGCCCCTGTTGGCCTTGATGGAAGTAGGGGCCACATGAACAGTCAAAACCTGTGTGTGTGGCCCCTGTGGGCCTTGATGAAAGTAAGGGTCACATGAACAGTCAAAACCTGTGTGTGTGGCCCCTGTTGGTCCTGATTTATGTAGGGTCCACATGAACCATCAGAACCTGTGTGTGTGTGGCCCCTGTTGGCGATGATGAAAGTAGGGGTCACATGAACAGTCAACACCTGTGTGTGTGGCCCCTGTTGGCGAATATATAGGCAGGGGCCACATGAACAGTCAGAACCTGTGTGTTTGTTCCCTGTGGGCCATGATGGAAGTAAGGGCCACATGAACTGTCAGAACCTGTGTGTGTGGCCCCTGTTGGCCTTGATGGAAGTAGGGGTCATATGAACTGTCAGAACCTGTGTGTTTGGCCCCTGTTGGCCCTGATAGAAGTAAGGGACACATGAACTGTCAACTTGTGTGTGTGTGTGGCCCCTGTTGGCCATGGTGGAAGAAGGGGACACATGAACAGTCAACACCTGTGTGTGGCCCCTGTTGGCCTTGATGGAAGTAGGGGCCACATGAACAGTCAAAACCTGTGTGTGTGGCCCCTGTTGGCCTTGATGGAAGTAGGGGTCACATGACCAGTCAGAACCTGTGTGTGTGGCCCCTGTTGGCCTTGATGAAAGTAAGGGTCACATGAACAGTCAACACCTGTGTGTGGCCCCTGTTGGCCCTGATTGATGTAGGGTCCACATGAACCATCAGAACCTGTGTGTGTGTGGCCCCTGTTGGCGATGATGAAAGAAGGGGTCACATGAACAGTCAACACCGATGTGTGTGGCCCCTGTTGGCGAATATATAGGCAGGGGCCACATGAACAGTCAGAACCTGTGTGTTTGTTCCCTGTGGGCCATGATGGAAGTAAGGGCCACATGAACAGTCAACCTGTGTGTGTGTGGCCCCTGTTGGCCATGATGGAAGTAGGGGCCACATGAACAGTCAGAACCTGTGTGTGTGTGGCCCCTGTGGGCCTTGATGGAAGTAGGGGCCACATGAACAGTCAACCTGTGTGTGTGTGGCCCCTGTTGGCCTTGATGGAAGTAGGGGTCACATGAACAGTCAACCTGTGTGTGTGTGGCCCCTGTGGGCCTTGATGGAAGTAGGGGCCACATGAACAGTCAACCTGTGTGTGTGTGGCCCCTGTTGGCCTTGATGGAAGTAGGGGTCACATGAACAGTCAACCTGTGTGTGTGTGGCCCCTGTTGGCTATGAGTGATGTATGGGACTACATGAACAGTCAACACCTGTGTGTGGCCCCAGTTGGCAATGATGTAGGCAGGGGCCACATGAACAGTCAAAACCTGTGTGTGTGGCCCCTGTTGGCCACGATGGAAGTCGTGGACACAATATGAGGTAGCGTGTTCTTTTGTCCCAACGGAGGAAATGGGGCAGTCGAGTGTTGCGTGTATTTCATTTTGACAGCAATATCACTGAGAGTGACCCTGACCCGCTACCCACTCTCTCGTGATGACTCTGTCCCCTGTTGGCCACAGTGGAGGTAGGGGACATAGGATCTATCAACGCCGGTGGTACACACTCCCTCCCTGCATGCCTGCCTACCACCGGTGTTCATTGATTCTGGCACATGGCCAACTTATCTGCAAGCCAACTGATTGATGCAGGACCACAAAATCAATATGGGGCTGGTATACGCAGTCGATTTCTTTTGTACCATGTGAAATTTTATTTGCTTTCTGCAAACTTCAATCAGCATTGATAGGAGAATTATGTTTATGCTTGGAATCCCCCCTGGACTCCAGTGAATGTTTTCCTCTTCTGGCAGCTGAGGAGAGAGTGAGGAGGCGCAATTAACATGCAGATAGTAACACTGGTGCTGATAGTTCATGCCACACTACTTGTGTAGTATTAGTTCATACCATGCTCCTTGTGTAATATTAGTTCATACCACGCTCCTTGTGTAATATTAGTTCATACCACGCTCTTTGTGTAGCATAGTTCATACTATGCCTCTTGTGTAATATTAGTTCATACCACACTCCATGTGTAATATTAGTTCATACCATGTTCCTTGTGTAATATTAGTTCATACCATGCTCCTTGTGTGGTATTAGTTCATACCATGCTCCTTGTGTAATATTAGTTCATACCACGCTCCTTGTGTGGTATTAGTCCATACCACGCTCTTTGTGTAGCATAGTTCATACTATGTCTCTTGTGTAATATTAGTTCATATCACACTCCATGTGTAATATTAGTTCATACCATGCTCCTTGTGTAATATTAGTTCATACCATGCTCCTTATGTAATATTAGTTCATACCATGCTCCTTGTGTGGTATTAGTTCATACCACACTCCTTGTGTAGTATTAGTTCATACCATGCTCCTTGTGTAATATTAGTTCATACCATGCTCCTTGTGTGATATTAGTTCATACCAAGATCCTTGTGTAATATTAGTTCATACCATGCTCCCTGTGTGGAATTAGTTCATACCACACTCCTTGTGTAGCAAAGTTCATACTACGCCTCTTGTGTAATATTAGTTCATACTATGCCTCTTGTGTAATATTAGTTCATACCACACTCCTTGTGTAATATTAGTTCATACCATGCTCCTTGTGTGATATTAGTTCATACCAAGCTCCTTGTGTAATATTAGTTCATACCATGCTCCTTGTGTGGTATTAGTTCATACCACACTCCTTGTATAGCATAGTTCATACTATGCCTCTTGTGTAATATTAGTTCATACCACGCTCCTAGTGTAATATTAGTTCATACCATGCTCCTTGTGTAGTATAGTTCATACCACGCTCATAATGTAGTATAGTTCATACCATGCTCCTTGTGTGGTATTAGTTCATACCATGCTCCTTGTGTGGTATAGTTCATACCACGCCTCTTCTGTAATATTAGTTCATACTATGCCTCTTGTGTAATATTAGTTCATACCACACTCCTTGTGTAATATTAGTTCATACCATGCTCCTTGTGTGATATTAGTTCATACCAAGCTCCTTGTGTAATATTAGTTCATACCATGCTCCTTGTGTGGTATTAGTTCATATCACACTCCTTGTATAGCATAGTTCATACTATGCCTCTTGTGTAATTTTAGTTCATACCACGCTCCTAGTGTAATATTAGTTCATACCATGCTCCTTGTGTAGTATAGTTCATACCACGCTCGTAATGTAGTATAGTTCATACCATGCTCCTTGTGTGGTATTAGTTCATACCATGCTCCTTGTGTGGTATAGTTCATACCACACCTCTTGTGTAATATTAGTTCATACTATGCCTCTTGTGTAATATTAGTTCATACTATGCCTCTTGTGTAATATTAGTTCCTACTATGCCTCTTGTGTAATATTAGTTCCTACTATGCCTCTTGGGTAATATTAGTTCATACCACATTCCTTGTGTAATGTTAGTTTATGCCAAACTCCTTGTGTAGTATTAGTTCACATCACGCACCTTGTGTTGTATTAGCTCATAACGTTCATCACTGCTTTAGCATGTTTAGATTGGTATTTGTGTGGCTAATTTCTTGACAAATACAAATTAACTGATTCTTTTGATATTTCCTTTTTCCTTAACACTTGTGATGAGCCTTATAGTTATGTAGATGCCAGCCACTGCCAGCTTCATTTAGCCAAGAGTTTCTCACTCACTGCCACACCACTACAATGGAATCGACACAGAATATGTTTTTATTCTTAAGGCCTTTTTTTCATTCACATGATGCTTTTCTTAAGGAACCAAAAGGTAATTATAAGATCAATATAAAAAAGGCAAAACTTTTATATTTGTTACGTAGCCCCAGAACCGTTGAAAGTTTAGTCTTTCCTGAAAGTGATGTGGTTCTGATTTCCTGACTGACCCTAATTTGGGTGCTGGCTCATATTGTTTTTTTAAGTGGAACACATAGTTCATGACAAAACAAAGGGTACACATGAAACTACGTATATACAAACCACCACTACCTTTGTTCTCCAACAATTGTTCTCGATCATTGTAGCAAGTATTTAAAAATACTGCCTACTGCCAACTCAACGTTAAAAGTTTAATGTAATTAGAACCACAACATATTTTTGTGTGAGGAACAGATTGCAAACCCCTGAGAATCCACGGGTCCTTGGTTTTAAGACAATTCAGGACGTTGGCAATGCTCTATGAAGTGTTGCATTAATCCATGGAATAACCTCTTATAATGCATCTAATGACAGTGTCTTGTCATGTATAGCAATCAAGGAATAATCTCCTATTAAACTTCTAAAGACAGATTGATGCAAGCTAGTTAATGGACACACGCTACCTGTCACTTGCAAGCTGACAGATCCTGGATCACATCGGACTCAAACAATGATGTCCATCATCTTCCACACTCCTTCTCATGCAAATAACCTTATTATTTCATGTTGATGAAAAAGGGCTCTTTAATCTGTTTAAAGAAGCCTCATTTAATTATACGTCCAAAATAGCACTTTTTCTGTCACGGTAGATGATTGACCATAATTATCTCCCCTTTGTATCTGAAGTCACAGGATGGCAACAGATGGCGGAACAGGTTGCGTGACTACTTTTTAGTGCATGCAAAGCAAGGACTATGTGCTTTCTCCCTCTCATACGAATACATACATGCCTTCAGTGACTGGCAGTGTAGAGTGTCTTTCTGGGCAGAAGCCTGAAGCTCTCAGGTCTGCTCCACCATAAGCTGCAACATTCTTGAGTGTCGTAAGGCGGTATTTGCTTTCTGATTTCTAATGGTATACATCAACGACTCTGTAACATGCTGGTAACCATGGCAATGCACAACTGCATGTTATGAAATCAGTTCACCATTACTGACTTAATAAACAGCCACACTACAAAAGTAGTCCAAACAAACTAGATTATTCCACGACAATATCACTTACATTATGACGTCAAGTTATTCTTTGTGTGGGGGGGCTGTCGGGTAGCCTAGTGGTTAAAGCGTTCGCTCGTCACGCCGAAGACCCAGGTTCGATTCCCGACATGGGTACAATGTGTGAAGGCAATTTCTGGTGCCCCCCGCCGTGATATTGCTGGAATATTGCTAAAAGCGGCGTAAAACCATACTCACTCACTCACTTTGTGTGTGGCGAGATAACAGTTTACCAGTAAACCAAGTTAGGTCCGGTTACTGTCCCCTAGAGACACCGTTGTCTTGTCATACAGTCATGAAAGCGTTACGGGAGAGGAATATCAACCAGAGTAATACTTGCGCTGTGGTTAGGTTAGTTACTCGTAGAAACGCAAGAGAGGCAAGTGTAATGGTTATGTTGCCTGTATGAATACCTCATATTGTAATGATTACATCACCTATATGAATACCTCTCATTGTAATGATTACATCACCTGTATGAATACCTCTGATTGTAATGATTACATCACCTGTATGAATACCTCTGATTGTAATGATTACATCACCTATATGAATACCTCTGATTGTAATGATTACATCACCTGTATGAATACCTCTGATTGTAATGATTACATCACCTGTATGAATACCTCTGAATGTAATGATTACATCACCAATATGAATACATCTGATTGTAATGATTACATCACCGATATGAATACCTCTGATTGTAATGATTACATCACCTATATGAATACCGCTGATTGTAATGATTACATCACCTATATGAATACCTCGGATTGTAATGATTACATCACCTATATGAATACCTTCAATCTCAATTATTTGATTTCCTGTATGAATACATCTGATCATAATGATTATATTACCTGTATGAAGACCCGAGAAGATCCGGGGCAGAGTAAGTCTTCAGCCGCCCATGTTTGCAGTAAAAGGCGACTATGCTTGTCGTAAGAGGCGACTATGCTTGTCGTAAGAGGCGACTAACGGGATCGGGTGGTCAAGATTGCTGACTTGCTTGATGCATGTCATCGTGTCCCAAATGTGTAGATCAATGCTCATGATGTCAATCACTGGAATGTCTGGTCCAGGCTCAATTATTTACAGACCGTTGTCATATAGGTGGAATATTGCTGAGTGTGGCGTTAAACAAACAAACAAATAAACAAACCTGTGATCATAATGATTATATCGCCTACCTGGTATATGAATACGTTTGATCAAACCAATGGGGATCCTGGGTCAGAATCTAGGTATCCAGCAACCTTTGCTTGTCCTTAGAGTCAATAATAGATCCGGTGGTCAGACACAGGGATTTGGTTAATTGCAGGTCCTAAAATGCATGGCTCAATGCTCATATTGTCAATCACAGGATTGTCTGGACACAATTATTTACAGTCTATATAACTGGAACACTACTGAGTGGGGCAAACAAACAAACAAAAACAAAAGAATAAATTGAAAAGGGCGAAAAAGCAATATATTCATAACACATTTATACACAGGCTTATCAATGGTCGCCATCAAGCCCTCTATATAATGCTTTCAAAGCCAATGACAAGAGGAAACGATTCGTCAGTTAGAACTGCTTATATTACAGCTGACATTAATACCCCATCCCTCATCATTTTCAACAAACAGAATGATAAATCACATGACCATGCTGTGTCGTAACCCATTGAAATATTATTTATTGAACTTTGTTGTAATATTTAAAACAGGAAGACTCTTAATGTTTCTCGCCCTTAAGTAAATGATATTGTTTTGTCATCTGTTGCCACAAGGACTGACTTTGTATATATTAGCTTATTAAAGTGTGCATGTGTTCATGGTTTCGGCGGTGATGAGGCAGCTCGGCACCACGGTAGGGGGTAGCAGCACCCATCTTGCAGATCACCACTGACTACACACACAGATCGCTGACTACTCAATAATTAAGCTACAAGTACAGCTGTAATGGAATTCTTTGCTTTTACATTGCCGATGAAAGGCTGATGTGGCCGGATCCATCTGCCTTGTGTTACGGAGGTTGTGTTATAGAAATTGTGTTGTGGAGGTTGTGGTGTGTTTGTCGGGATGAGGATCCTTGTCATCTTACTTCATCAGTTCTGGCAGCCTAATGCCATCTCCATTCTCACAAGCTGTCATTAGGGAAGTTGTCTTTGATCAGATAATTCTCCATTAATTCCTCTCAAGTCAACCGTGAAGTTAATTCAATCAAAGCTTACTGTTTGTTAGTGGGGGGAAATCCATATCTCTCTGTTAGCAATTTGTGAGGAAAACGCACTGCTGCCACAGCAGTAGGGTTTAGGGTTGGAACTAGGGTTGGAACTGAGCCCGGTGTTGCTGTTTGAGACAAGGATAACCTGATTTTCATGATACCCTGGTTTTTGCTTTTAGACCAATGTGTTTTAACTGCAAGATCCTGTTTGTAAAGGTCCTGATGTTTTAACTTCAACATCCTGTTTTTTAAAGTCCGGATGTTTTAACCACAAGATCCTGTTTGTAAAAAGTCCAATGGATGGAGTTATGACTGACAGGCAAGAGGCTGAGTTATGACTGGCAGACAAGGGGTGGAGAAATGACTGAGAGACATGGGAGGTGGAGTTATGACTGGCAGACAAGGGGTGGAGTTATGACTGGCAGACAAGGGGTGGAGAAATGACTGAGAGACATGGGAGGTGGAGTTATGACTGGCAGACAAGGGGTGGAGAAATGACTGAGAGACATGGGAGTTGGAGTTATGACTGGCAGACAAGGGGTGGAGTTATGACTGACAGACAGCGGCTGGAGTTATGACTGGCAGACAAGGGGTGGAGTTATGACTGACAGACAAGGGGTGGAGAAATGACTGAGAGACATGGGAGGTGGAGTTATGACTGGCAGACAAGGGGTGGAGTTATGACTTAGAGAAAAGGGGTGGAGTTATTACTGACAGACAAGGGGTGGAGTTATGACTGGTAGGCAAGGGGTGGAGAAATGACTGAGAGACATGGGAGGTGGAGTTATGACTGACAGACAGCGGCTGGAGTTATGACTGAGAGACAAGGGGTGGAGTTATGACTGACAGACAAGGGGAGGAGTTATGACTGACAGACAGCGGGTGGAGTTATGACTGACAGACACGGGAGGCTTGAGTTATGACTGAGAGACAAGGGGTGGAGTTATGACTGAGAGACAAGGGGTGGAGTTATGACCGACAGACAGCGGCTGGAGTTATGACTGAGAGACAAGGGGTGGAGTTATGACTGGCAGACAAGGGAGGCTTGAGTTATGACTGACAGACAAGGGAGGCTTGAGTTATGACTGACAGACAAGGGAAGCTTGAGTTATGACTGAGAGACAAGGGGTGGAGTTATGACTGACAGACAAGGGGTGGAGTTATGACTGACAGACAGCGGGTGGAGTTATGACTGACAGACAAGGGGTGGAGTTATGACTGAGAGACAAGGGAGGCTTGAGTTATGACTGAGAGAAAAGGGGTTGAGTTATGACAGAAAAAGAGGATGTACTTTAATTTGAGTTTGCTCATTGTTTTCCCAAGTTGACTTTTTGCTGGAGTGGCTGTTTGATTGGCAATAGTTGTGGTTTTGCTGCAAACACTCAGTGTAGGCTCTCCTTGTTTCCAGCAGCTGGTTGTGTCAGTGCACTAACACAAAACACCTTGCTAACAGGGACGGCAGTGTTGGCAGCTTCACCTCAGTCTCAGCCAAGGAATTGTGGAAGATAATGAATACCAAACGTAGGCATTAGGACGTTACTGGTGTTTAAACCCTGGCAAACACTGTAATCCGGTGAGGGAACATGACAGATGCCGGCATTGGCAGCATCCCCAGCAAGGGGGTATGTTGACGGTCGATGCAGTGGTAGCTGCTGCTCTGTTTACAAACATACCGCCCACTCACAGTCTGAGTAGTAGTACAGTCTCACCCAGGGTAGATGAGTAGTACAGTCTCACCCAGGGAAGATGAGAGGTACAGTCTCACCCAGGGAAGATGAGTAGTACAGTCTCACCCAGGATAGATGGGTGGTAGTACAGTCTCACCCAGAGTAGATGAGTAGTACAGTCTCACCCAGGGTAGATGGGTGGTAGTACAGTCTCAACCAGGGTAGATGAGTAGTACAGTCTCACCCAGGGTAGATGAGTAGTACAGTCTCACCCAGGGAAGATGAGTAGTACAGTATCACCCAGGAAAGATGAGTAGTACAGTCTCACCCAGGGTAGATGAGTAGTACAGTCTCACCCAGGGTAGATGAGTAGTAGTACAGTCTCACCCAGGGAAGATGAGTAGTACAGTCTCACCCAGGGTAGATGAGTAGTACAGTCTCACCCAGGGTAGATGAGTAGTACAGTCTCACCCAGGGAAGATGAGTAGTACAGTATCACCCAGGAAAGATGAGTAGTACAGTCTCACCCAGGGTAGATGAGTAGTACAGTCTCACCCAGGGTAGATGAGTAGTACAGTCTCACCCAGGGAAGATGAGTAGTACAGTCTCACCCAGGTAGGATGAGTAGTACAGTCTCACCCAGGGTAGATGAGTAGTACTCACATGATACATCATGATATACAACAAACTCCCATGGTACATCATGATATATGACATACTCCCAGGATGCATCATGATATACAACAAACTCCCAGGATAGCATGCTCATGTTATATCCGACCCACAATGTGTAGCTTTGTATTCCTGTCAGTTTACCTGAGCTCCAAGGTAAAGTTTATAGTGCACCTTGGCTGAAACCCTAGCATGTTGTCCCTAGTTCAAGTCTGTGCATGGGAAAGCAGTGATAAGGCAGAGGTTCCAGTCCCAAGAATGGCTAATTGAACAAAGATGGGAAAATACGCAACACACCTAGCTAAGATAGTGTGTTTGTCTTGGGGCGGTAGAAAAAAGTGCTTTTCTTTGTCCATGCCAGGGGTTTGTGTCAACATAAGTACCAGCTTGCCTGTGCTTCCTCAGTTGAGCAAATAGAGCTAAGCACTTAATCTAATTTGTATCTGGAGCTAAAACCAATGAACTCTGTGTTAACAGTGTCTTGGTGCTTGACAGCTAAAGGGAGATAACTTATGGATGTCATGGTCTGTTGATTAGGTCATATGCCATTCTCTCATCATGTTATGATTGTGTATCTGCTAGTGATTTGTTAACATGCCTGTTGTCTGTAGGTGTAGTTGAGTGGTGCTCTATTACACTCACATAATTCAGTAAATGTGTTTCATCAGTGTATGTTATGACTATGTGGAGACACTGACCAAGGTTCTATTCCCCATAAGGGTACGACCGCCACTGTGGTCTCGTTGTAGAACGTACGCCCGGAGAAAGGACATTTTGGGTTCAATCCCCGCCTGTGTCATACCAAAAGACGTTAAAAGATGGTTCTTAATATCACCCTGTCTGGTGCGGAGTCAGTATACTGTGTCTGAGTGGGGTATTCATGTTAAATTGTATAAATCGGCATCAGTCTGGACTAGTACAAGCACACACACAAGCACACAGACACGCACACACACACACACACACACACACACACACACACACACACACACACACACACACACACACACACACACACACCACAAAGACAACAAAACAAATACATACAGACACACACACAGACACAGACACACACACCAAAGACAACAAAACAAATACACACTAATATATAAGTGCAATAATCCCATTTCACCTCACCTCACCTCACCTCACCTCACCCATAAAGGTACAGTGCCTCCATCATGGTGTCTTCCTGCCCTGGTATTCCTGCTCTACCATGAATAGCTGCAAAATTGCTGATGCGGCGTTTAGCAACATTCACTCAATCACTCACCTGCTGAACTACGGAGTCTGTGGTCCCTCGGGGTATCCCAAATAATGAGTTCGTATGATTGTACCACATGGAAAATACCCTGTCAGATATCGATGAGTTGTTGGGCGACACTGGTCAAGCCTGACTATAGCCCTAACCCTCACCCTAACCCTCACCCTAACCCTAACCCTCACCCTAACCCTAACCCTAACCCTGGACCTAATCAGGGTGTCTAGCAGTGCCTGTCAGCACTAATTAAGGTTCTGACCTTCCCAAAATATTGTTGCAATAGACAATATCCGTCCATCATTGTTGGACTCCCATGACCCCTCCTGACGCCTGACCTCTCATGGCCTTGTCCTGGTCGCCAACAGCGGTGCTTGATGCCTTTAGGGACAATAAGGCCGTAAGGTGGCGCCACCAGTCAAGTTCGTTAGTCAACCCCTGTTGGTGTGGCCTTGTCCTGTTCGCCAACAGCGGAGCTTGATGCCTTTAGGGACAGCAAGGTCGCGGAGGTGGCGCCACCAGTCAAGTTCGTTACAGTCAACCCCTGTTGGTGTGGTTTGAAAACTTATGCACTGTGGGCATACAGGCTATTTCTCTTCTTCTTATCACTGTTGAGAATCAAAGCTTGATGTAGCTTCTTAAAATTAGAGGATGGGTGAGTTGTTGAAACGAGATCAGGCTCTTGTAATGACTTAGTAAAAGTATAATGTGTTGGAGCTCCTACCTTGGCGCCAGTTTTCCCATCTACCTGTGAAGATCCAGGTTAGAATAGGTCTTCAGCATCCCATGCTTGTCGTAAGAGGCGACTAACAGGATCGAGTTGTCAGGCTCAATGACTTGGTTGAAGCATATCATCTCATCCCAATTGTAGGGATCGATGCGCATAATGTCAAACACTGGATTGTCTGGTCCAGATTTGATTATTTACAGACCGCTGTCATAAAGCTGGAATATTGCTAAGTGAAGTGTTAAACAAACAAACAAACAGATCTGTTCTCTATTGTCACGTTGTTGTTTACATCCCGACAATTAAAAGAGCCGGGTAAAAGCAGACTCACTGACTCCATGAAGATAGTTTAGGCAACGATGTAGTGGTGTAATAATAGTGGCGATTCCAAGGGGGTGGGGGCCCATTTAAAATTAGAAATGGTCCCCAGCGACAAAAAAAATAAATACCATCTTATTAGTGAAATGCCTGTGTACAGCTTTGATTTATTGCCAGTTGGACCTCCCACAGGAGGTTAAAAATAGACTTCACACTCTGTGGTTAGAAAAACCTGAACCCGGCCTTTGAACTATTTTACATCTTTTATAATTTAATGTAAGCTTGTAATCAAGTTTATCTTGATGACGTCTTGTGGAGGATGCCTTAAAACAGCACTCACACACACACTCACTCACTCACTCACTCCCTCACTCACTCCGTGTAGAGAATTTACTGGACAGTTTATTGCTGTGAGGAGCTGAGGGTTAATGTGTACATAAACTGTGACTAATTGCCAGCAGGTGCCTTTGTACAGGGTGTGTGCTTAAAGTATTCCCCATGTGCAGTTGGACCTGTTTTGGATTTGAAAAAAACCCTGCCAGAATCAAATATGCAGGGAAATATGACTCTTTCAGAAGGTGCAAAAATTCTATACTTCAAAACTATCAATCTGCATGCACTTTTTCACCCCGATCCTTGAATGAGACAGGTTTTCCAGAGTTCTGTTGCCTTATTGCTCTCAGGTTTAATAATCATGTGCATTTTGTATTAACTCAAATCCAGCAGTCTTCTTCAGGATATTGATCCGTTTCATGAATTTGTTAAGTTCTATCATCTGTTGTCTGTGATGCTGAGCTGATATCTTGCGGTCGGGCAGAATGTCGAAGGATGACATAGTGGTTGGGGTGTTTCATTCCCACGTTTTAGACACAGGTTCGATATTTGCAATTAGTGGAGTAGGTAGTTGGGGTATGAGATGGGTGAGTGAGTGAGTATGGTTTTACGCCGCTTTTAGCAATATCCCAGCAATATCTCGGCGGTGGACACCAGAAATGGGTTTCACACATTGTACCCATGTCGGGAATCGAACCCGGGTCTTCAACATGACGAGCGTATGCTTTAACCACGAGGCTACCCGAGGATATGAGATGGGATGTGGTTAATTTTGATTAAAGTGTCTTAATATCTAGTGGTTCCTCTGAGACGATCCATGAGACAGAGAAGCATTGAAATAAATCCCTGGCTGTCTTTGTGTACAATCATACCCGACGTGATAAATATGTAATTATGAACTAACTCAAGAGAAGAGCGGTTTGCCTGCTCCAAGTATCACCATACAGCACCTTTTTAAGGGACCTATGAACATCCAGGGTAGAATATGTCTTCAGCAACCCATGCTTGCTGTAAGAGGCGACTATGCTTGTTGTAAGAGGCGACTAACAGCATCGAGTGGCCAGGCTCACTGACTTGGTTGATGCATGTCATTGTATTCCATTTGTGTAGATCGATGCTCATGATATCAATCAATGGATTGTCTGGTCCAGACTCAGTTATTCACAGACTGCTGTCATACGGCTGAAATATTGCTGAGTGCAGCGTTAAACAACAAACAAACAAACTTTGTTACGGCTGATCACAAGACTGCAGGGTAATGTCTAACACCCATGCAGTGATGCACACTGTCAAGCTGATGCTAATCAGCTGATGAACACTCTCACCTGCCCTGGTGCTCACACCCTGCGTTCCACCGTGAGTCATCAAGCAACCTCCTTACTCTTCAACTGCACAAAAAATTGAAGGATATTATTTTAGCCTATTTTTGTTGCTTCCCCTCTGACTTGGCTGGTAGAGAGTGGAGGGAGGGGGATTCACAATGTTATAAACGTTTCCCTCGTTTGACTTGTGCTCACTCCTGGCGATTGTCCATGGCTTCTGTAGAATGTTGATACAAGCTTGCCGCTGCTGCCGATCAGGTTCATTGTAGACATGTGGGGTGCAGCATTTATACCAAACCTGCCGTTTCCTTAAAACAGCACTCACCCACCCAAATCCCACCCAAATCCCACCCACTCACTCACTCACTCACTCACTCACTCACTCACTCACTCACTCACTCACTCACTCACTCACTCACTCACTCACTCACTCACTCAGATGCCACAACTAGAGCTGTCAAAGCACCCCTGGCTCTCTGTTTCTTTGCTTATTGATAGTTTGGGTTTAGTAACTTTGTAATTAATGATGGATGTCCACCAAACTTTGAGTGAATAACGTCAAATGCTTTCATGTTAATGAGTGAGTAAGTTTTAAAAGAAGAGTGAAATACTTAGTCATGTTACCATAGTGAGTGAAATACTAAGTCGTGTTGCCATAGCGAGTGAAATACTAAGTCATGATGCCATAATGAGGGAAATACTAAGTCATGTTGCCATAGCGAGTGAAATAGTAAGTCGTGTTGCCATAGCGAGTGAAATACTAAGTCGTGTTGCCATAGTGAGTGAAATACTAAGTCATTTTGCCATAGTGAGTGAAATACTGAGTCGTGTTGCCATGGTGAGTGAAATACTAAGTTGTGTTGCCATAGTGAGTGAAATACTAAGTTGTGTTGCCATGGTGAGGGAAATACTAAGTCATGTTGCCATAGTGAGTGAAATACTAAATCATGTTGTCAGAGTATGTGAAATACTAAGTCATGTTGCCATGGTGAGTGAAATACTAAGTCATGTTGCCATGATGAGTGAAATACTAAGTCATGTTGCCATAGTGAGTGAAATACTAAGTCATGTTGCCATAGTGTGTGAAATACTTAGTCATGTTGTCAGAGTATGTGAAATACTAAGTCATGTTGCCATAGTGAGTGAAATACTAAGTCATGTTGCCATGATGAGTGAAATACTAAGTCATGTTGCCATAGTGAGTGAAATACTAAGTCATGTTGCCATGATGAGTGAAATACTAAGTCATGTACAAAAAGGTAGGAGATGATATTGAAGAAATAAAAAGTAAAAAGATGTATATATATTTTTTCAATCAAACATAACATTCTACAAAATGTAAAGGAGCGTTTTTTTCAGGAAGAAACTAAATGGATCGGGGTTTGACATGATCTTAATACGATACTTTGTGTTTCAGAGTATTCGCGGCTGACCCGCGTCCCGGCTGAGACTGTGCCGCTGTCCGACCCCATCTCTGCCACACGGGTGCTGTGTGGGGCCCTGATCATGCCCACCATTGCAACCATCGTAGGCAAACTCATGTTTGGGTCTGTGGAATCCAATTTCCAGAGGACTTTACTAGTGAGTTGATATATATTTCTGATGGGGCATTTGGGAAAATGTGAGCTTGGGGTGGCTGCTTCTGTCTTTGCATGTAATGTAAACACCTTCCTCGTGAAGCTAGTAATTGTTCGGGAGTCTTTTATATTCTTTTTAATGTATACATGGTGTATTTTACCTTTCATTATAAAGCCATTCGATATGTTTTGTTTGAATGTACATTTGCCATTTTCCATCAGTATGTGACCTCGCAATACGAGCATAAAAAATCTTGAAAATTAATGCGTAGATTCTTTTCAAACTTGGTGAACACTTTCTTAACCAAAAGGAGAGGTGCAGTGCTAAGTTTAATTTCAATATTCGGATTTTCTGAGAAATACAACTATTCATTTTTATTAGCTCACCTGGTGCAAAGGACCAAGGTGAGCTTATGCCATACCGTGGTGTCCCTCCGGCGTCCCTATGTTCACAATTTTTCCAAACGACTTCTTCTTCTGAACAACTCATTGGAAATTAACGAAATTTGACTGGAAGCATCGCTAGGTGGTGGGGAATAAAAAGTGTACAAATGGCAGCGCTGACCTCCCAGGGGACTGAGGGCGGGAGCCAAATAGGGGTAATTTGGCTATATTGCTTTAAACGACTTCTTCTCTGGAACTAAGGATAGATATCAACGATATATGGTTGGAAGCATTCTCCGGTGGTGAGGATTCAAAATTTTACAAATGGAGGGGCTGAACCCCCAAGAGGCTGAGGGGCGGGGCCAAATAGGGATAATTTGGCGTTAATGCTTCAAGCGACTTCTCTCTGGAACTTAGAGATAGATATCAACCATATTTGGTTGGAAGCATTCTCCGGTGGTGAGAATTAAAAATTGTACAAATGAAAGGGCTGATCACCCCCCAAGGGGCTGAGGGGCAGGGCGAAATAGGGGTAATTTTGCGTTATTGCTTTTAACGACTTCCTCTCTGGAACTAAGAGATAGATATCAACCATATTTGGTTGGAAGCTTTCTCCAATGGTGGGGATTCAAATTGGATAAATGGAGGGGCTGAGGGGCAGGGCCAAAAAGAGTTTATAACTTGGACACAGTTTAGATCCCCACCGTATAACCATATGTACAATTGCTGAGTTTTATGAGAGGATTGCACATATGCTACCAGGGCCCTCTTGCACAAAGCGATCTTAGCGCTAAGACTATTGTAAGCCGATGTTAAAGTATGGGAGTTACGATCATCTTAGCGCTAAGATCGCTTTGTGTAAGTGGGCCCAGGACTGTAGCTCTGTCCTGCAGTCTCAAAGGAGTTAGAACCTTGACCATAACATGCAAACTGATATTATCCCCACCCTATAATAAACAGATACATTTATACATATGTTTGTTATGAAGAGAATAATACATTTATGCCAATAGGATTCGCCCTTGGGTCCAACCTTGCCTCTGGAAACTTATATCCTTGATCATAACATGGAAACGGTTCAGATCTTTATGCTACATTTGTATCTAGAGGAGTACACGTTCATGCTGTCAGATTTGCCATCCACCCCTTTTAAATACTGACAGTCAAAATTAGGAAATATTTGTAGTGTTATATACATGTACAATGCAAATGTATATTTTGTCATGATTGCATAAGGGGGCACGGGTGGCCCAGTGGTCTAAGGCGCCGCGATTCGCTGTGCAGAGTTGCGTCCCTTGGGCACGCCAGAAACCTATGATCGTGGTTTCGAATCCTGGTTCGCCCCGATTATGTTTCTAGGTTTGTCAGCGCCATACCCGTGCTCGTGGGTTTCACCGAAGTGGTAAGCGTCTAAGACCTGCATCACTCTGGGCTTTCCTCCCACATTATACTGACACACCGCGATAAAACTGGAATACTGTTAAAAACAGCGTTAAACCCAACTCACTCACTCACTCATGATTGCGTAAATATCCAGGTGGGTGATACAGGCCCTATGGGCCTCTTGTTGTTACTCAGAATTCTACTTAAACATTTGTGCGACCTATAACTTGAAAACTACAGCATGGATAGCGAACAGTTGTCACATAAATAGAAGAGGTGCATTGCAAAGTATGATTTAGATATGTAGATTTTCTGAGAAAATATGAATTTTTAGAAGTTTTGTTTACTTTAACATTTGTTCAACCTATAACTTGTGAACTATTAAATGGATTCTTTTTAAATTTAAATTTAAGGAACACTTTCGTTAGATTTTGATATGTCTTTATTCTGATTTTTTATTTTTTTTCATGTTTTCAACTTCTGCCTGATTTGGTGTCAAGGAGATTCAGACTGGCATGGCGTGGGTATCTGCCTGACTTGCTGTCTGTTATCCGATAATGATTGACAGAATCTAGGCTGGAATCTCTAGAAGATCATAACGATTTCAGTTTACACGATAATGTATTTGTCGTATTAGACACCCCCATCCAAGCACTTTTAGACTTATAATTCTGCAATGAATCTCTATAAGCGCCCCGTACTAACCCCGAAAATGTTTCTCGTGTTTAACACATTTTTTACAGAAAAGTCAGCTGTGTAGAAGGGGTGCATAGCATTCATGCAGACATGTGAGCGTGTTTCCTTCACCATAATCACTCATTGGTCGATGTCAAATGATGACTCGTCAAACTGTTTCGTGCAAACAAAAACTACCTGACATACCAAATGCTGGGAATGTGTTTCAGAAGGACGACAGGTTTTCAGTCACCTGTCTCATTACCTGTTATGCCCAAAGTTTTACATTCATTGATGTTTTAACCCAATTTGAATATACATGTTGGTGGGGTACATGCTGAACTTACATGTGGGTGGAATGAACATGGGTGGTGTAATAGTGGGTGGGGTGAGAGTGGGTGGGGTAAGTGTGGTAGAGTGTGGGTGGGGTGGTGTAAGTGTGGGTGAGTGTGGGTGGGGTAAGTGTGGGTGAGTGTAGGTGTGGTGGTGTAAGTGTGGGTGAGTGTGGGTGGGGTGGTGTAAGTGTGGGTGGGGTGGTGTAAGTGTGGGTGAGTGTGGGTTGGGTGGTGTAAGTGTGGGTGAGTGTGGATGGTGTAAGTGTGGGTTAGGTGGTGTAAGTGTGAGTGTGGGTGGGGTGGTGTAAGTGTGGGTTGGGTGGTGTAAATGTGGGTGATTTTGGGTGGGGTGGTGTAAGTGTGGGTTGGGTGGTGTAAGTATGGGTTGGGTGGTGTAAGTGTGGGTGGGGTGGTGTAAGTATGGGTGGGATGGTGTAAGTGTGGGTGAGTGTGGGTGGGGTGGTGTAAGTGTGGGTGGGGTGGTGTAAGTGTGGGTGGGGTGAGTGTGGGTTGGGTGGTGTGGGTGAGAGTGGGTGGGGTGAGTGTGGGTTGAGTGGTGTGAGTGGGTGGGGTGGTGTGAGTGTGGGTGGGGTGGGTGGGGTGGGGTGGTGTAAGTGTGGGTTGGGTGGTGTAAGTGTGGGTGGGATGAGTGTGGGTTGGGTGGTGTAAGTGTGGGTGAGTGTGGGTGGTGTGAGTGTGGGTGGGGTGGTGTAAGTGTGGGTTGGGTGGTGTAAGTGTGGGTGGGATGAGTGTGGGTTGGGTGGTGTGAGTGTGGGTGGTGTGAGTGTGGGTGGGGTGGTGTGAGTGTGGGTGGGGTGGGGTGAGTGTGGGTGGGGTGGTGTAAGTGTGGGTTGGGTGGTGTAAGTGTGGGTGGGGTGGTGTAAGTGTGGGTTGGGTGGTGTAAGTGTGGGTGGATGGGGTGATCGTGGGTGGAGTGAGTGTTGGTAGGGTGAGTGTGGGTGGGGTGGTGTAAGTGTGGGTTGGGTGGTGTAAGTGTGGGTGGGGTTAGTGTGGGTTGGGTGGTGGATGAGTGTGGGTGGGGTGGTGTAAGTGTGGGTGAGTTTGGGTGGAGTGGGTGGGGTGAGTATGGGTGGAGTGAGTTGGGGTGGGGTGAGTGAGTGTTGGTGGGGTGAGTTTGGGTGGGGTGAGTGTGGGTGGGGTGAGTGAGTTTGGTTGGGGTGAGTGAGTGTGGGTGGGGTGAGTGAGTGTGGGTGGGCTGAGTGTGGAAGGAGTGGGTGAGTGTGGGTGGGGTGAGTTTGGGTGGGGTGAGTGTGGATGGAGTGAGTGTGGGTGAGGTGAGTGAGTTTGGGTGGGGTGAGTGAGTGTGGGTGGGGTGATTGTGGTAGGAGTGGGTGAGTGTGGGTGGGGTGAGTGAGTGTGGGTGGGGTGAGTTTGGGTGGGGTGAGTGTGGGTGGAGTGAGGGTGGGTGGGGTGAGTGTGGGTGGTGTGAGTGTGGGTGGTGTAAGTGTGGGTGGTGTGAGTGTGGGTGGTGTGAGTGTAGGTGGTGTGAGTGTGAGTGGTGTGAGTGTGGTAGGGTTGAGTGTGGGTGGAGTGAGAGTGGGTATGGTATCTATCCCCATCAAAGGTGTAGAAAAGGGCACTATTTCTGTTTACAGGGTGGTATAGCATTTATCGCCATCAAGGGTGTACAAAAGGTCACTATTTCTGTTTACAGGGTGGTATAGCATTAATTGCCATCAAGGGTGTACAAAAGGTCTATCGCCATCAAGGGTGTACAAAAGGTCACTATTTCTGTTTACAGGGTGGTATAGCATTTATCGCCATCAAGGGTGTACAAAAGGCACTATTTCTGTTTACAGGGTGGTATAGCATTTATCGCCATCAAGGGTGTACAAAAGGGCACGATTTCTGTTTTCACGGTGGTATAGCATTTATCGCCATCAAGGGTGTACAAAAGGTCACTATTTCTGTTTACAGGGTGGTAAAGCATTTATCGCCATCAAGGGTGTACAAAAGGTCACTCTTTCTGCTTACAGGGTGGTATAGCATTTATCGCCATCAAGGGTGTACAAAAGGCACTATTTCTGTTTACAGGGTGGTATAGCATTTATCGCCATCAAGGGTGTACAAGAGGTCACTATTTCTGTTTTCAGGGTGGTATAGCATATATCGCCATCAAGGGTGTACAAGAGGTCACTATTTCTGTTTACAGGGTGGTATAGCATTTATTGCCATCAAGGGTGTACAAAAGGTCACTATTTCTGTTTGCAGGGTGGTATAGCATTTATCGCCATCAAGGGTGTTCTCAAGATTTACTACAAGCAGCAGCAGTATCTCCGGCAGGCCAACCGCATCATCCTGGACTTCCCTGAAGAAACAACATGTGCAGCTCAGACGCCGCCACAGTGAGCCCGGCTCCAGGTGACACTGGAGCCAAACAAAAGCTCCATGGGACACTGGAGCCAAACAAAAGCTCCATGGGACACTGGAGCCAAACAAGTGGACTTTGTGTGGAGGGATACACGGATGATGTAGATATTTAACTTGTGATGTATATTTTGTAAATAATGATCATCAGGGACTGATCTAGTGACAGACATTGTCAAGTTTGAACTTGAGTGTACACAAACAGAAACACTGCCTTCTGTGAACAGACATGCAGACACAGGCATGTTTTGTGTGAACCCGTAATTTATCTCTGTCTTTTTCGACAAACTGACATATACGCAGACATAGGCAGAAACTTCAGAGACACCCATAATTAGTTCTCCCGACTACAGACATCAAGTCACATACACAACAAGAGGTTAACACATGGACACTGATTGATATGATGCCACAGCAGGATGCAGGGATGATCCACAGCAGGATGCAGGGATGATCCACAGCAGGATGCAGGGATGATCCACAGCAGGATCCAGGGATGATCCACAGCAGGATCCAGGGATGATCCTTAGCAGGATCCAGGGATGATCCACAGCAGGATGCAGGGATGATCCACAGCAGGATGCAGGGATGATCCACAGCAGGATCCAGGGATGATCCACAGCAGGATCCAGGGATGATCCACAGCAGGATCCAGGGATGATCCACAGCAGGATCCAGGGTGGCATGACCTCTTCCTTTCAATAGTTTTGTTGATTTGTCAATGATTGCTGCAAATTTTGTTTTTTGATTAGCCCTATTTCAATATTCCTAGATTACGATATACACATCAGCATAAAGACTGCTGTAAAGATATAAAGAATATTGTAAGAGAGACTCACACACATTCTGGAAGTGGTGGGAGAGTAAAAAACAAAACGTACAACACTATGGATAACAAAATGATTCATTGCATAAAGCGACGTTTAAATGTAGATTCGTACACTGTTATCAAGCTACACACACGCAAAAAGAGGGGAAACACACTCACACATAATCAGGCATGTCCTCAGACACACATAGACATGATCAACCACAGTCACACGTATTGAGCTACACACATGATCAGACACATATTAAGACACATATTAAGACACACAAATGATCAGACACATTAAGACACACACATATTCAGCTTTACATATTAAGACACACATGATCAGACACATATTAATACACATATATGATCAGACACACCTATTAAGACACGCACATGATCAGACAAACATATTAAGACACACATATTAAGACACATATTCAGCTTCGCCTATTAAGACACACATGATCAGACACATATGATCAGACACAGATATTAAGATACATGTACACCTATTAAGACACACATGATCAGATACATATTAAGACACACACATGATCAGACACACATATTAAGACATGCATGATCAGACACACATATTAAGACACGCATGATCAGACACACATATTAAGTCACACACATGATCAGACACACATATCAAGGTACACACATGATCAGACACACACCTACAAAGGCTGACATTTTGTGATATGCAGGACAGTATTCCTCCCTGTGTGGGGTTCCAAGTACAGCGATGGCTGCGTTGATAGTCCCGACTGTGAAAGATACAGACGAATGTGTCTTACACCGGAATATGTAATAGCACCTGACACAGGCATATCAATATTCAAGAGTCCTGTTGTTAGTTACTGACGTTTGTGGGCTGTGTATTTGTCTGTCACCTTTCATTGTATAACAAATAAAACATTGTGGGGGTTTTAACACCCATTTACAGAGAAAGAAGAAGTGTTTGGTCTTTATTCAGTGATAATCCCTTGCCAGACAATGGGAGGTGAGTATTGGTCCAGTTATTGTCCATCTGTCTTTCTCAAACACAGGATGAAAGGAGACTGTTGGAAATAGTTAGAAATATGCAGGGACTTTATGAATTAGCATTATGTTATCTTGCCTGTTGTTTCCCCCTGTGTCCATGTCGTTCGTAGCACCAGAGCAATTCTATGGAGGGATTTTTCATGCAAGAAAGACATGAGTTTGAACATGACTATTTTGGGGAGCATTATACAAGCTATATGTATCAAGTCAAAAATTAGGTTTATAGGATAATATTTACATTTTCATTTTTATCATGCTGTATTTAATGATATTTATGACATGGAGGTGTCGTAAAGGGGAATGTCAATATGTCTGGGGCTCGGCTGGCTTTGTGCCCTAACCCACTGAACACAGTTACATCCTTTAGCTACACCAGGATCTGCTGATTAAGAGATAAAAACATCTTGTTAGTCAACACCTTACCCCTGCTTATGGGCTGCACCATCTTGGTGAATTGTTATAGTCTTGAGTGTATAAAATCTGTGATTGTCTGGAACCTGTGTTGGTCTGTGATTGTCTGTGGCCTGTGTTGGCTTGTGATTGTATGGGCCTGTGTTGGTCTGTGATTGTCTGTGGCCTGTGTTGGCTTGTGATTGTATGGGCCTGTGTTGGTCTGTGATTGTCTGTGGCCTGTGTTGGCTTGTGATTGTATGGGCCTGTGTTGGTCTGTGATTGTCTGTGGCCTGTGTTGGTCTGTGATTGTGTTAGGCCTGTGTTGGCTTGTGATTGTGTGGGGCCTGTGTTGGTCTGTGATTGTGTGGGGCCTGTGTTGGTCTGTGATTGTGGGGCCTGTGTTGGCTTGTGGTTGTGTGGGCCTGTGTTGATCTGTGATTGTGTGTGGCCTGTGTTGGTCTGTGATTGTGTTAGGCCTGTGTTGGCTTGTGATTGTGTGGGGCCTGTGTTGGCTTGTGATTGTGTGGGGCCTGTGTTGGTCTGTGGTTGTTTTGGGCCTGTGTTGGTCTGTGGTTGTGTGGGCCTGTGTTGGTCTGTGATTGTGTTAGGCCTGTGTTGGCTTGTGATTGTGTTAGGCCTGTGTTGGCTTATGATTGTGTGGGGCCTGTGTTGGTCTGTGATTGTGTGTGCCTGTGTGTGCCTGTGTTGGCTTGTGATTGTGTGTGCCTGTGTTGGCTTGTGATTGTGTGGGGCCTGTGTTGGTCTGTGATTGTGTGGGGCCTGTGTTGGCTTGTGATTGTGTTAGGCCAGTGTTGGCTTGTGATTGTGTGGGGCCTGTGTTGGTCTGTGATTGTGTGGGGCCTGTGTTGGCTTGTGATTGTGTGGGGCCTGTGTTGGCTTGTGATTGTGTGGGGCCTGTGTTGGCTTGTGATTGTGTGGGGCCTGTGTTGGTCTGTGATTGTGTGGGGCCCGTGTTGGTCTGTGATTGTGTGGGGCCTGTGTTGGTCTGTGATTGTGTGGGGCCTGTGTTGGTCTGTGATTGTGTGGGGCCTGTGTTGGTCTGTGATTGTGTGGGGCATGTGTTGGCTTGTGATTGTGTGGGGCCTGAGTTGGTCTGTGATTGTGTGGGGCATGTGTTGGCTTGTGATTGTATGGGGCCTGTGTTGGCTTGTGGTTGTGTGGGCCTGTGTTGGTCTGTGATTGTGTGTGGCCTGTGTTGGTCTGTGATTGTGTTAGGCCTGTGTTGGTCTGTGATTGTGTTAGGCCTGTGTTGGCTTGTGATTGTGTGGGGCCTGTGTTGGCTTGTGATTGTGTGGGGCCTGTGTTGGTCTGTGGTTGTTTTGGGCCTGTGTTGGTCTGTGGTTGTGTGGGCCTGTGTTAGTCTGTGGTTGTTTTGGGCCTGTGTTGGCTTGTGATTGTGTGGGGCCTGTGTTGGCTTGTGATTGTGTTAGGCCTGTGTTGGCTTGTGATTGTGTGGGGCCTGTGTTGGTCTGTGGTTGTGTGGGCCTGTGTTGGTCTGTGATTGCGTTAGGCCTGTGTTGGCTTGTGGTTGTGTGGGGCCTGTGTTGGTCTGTGATTGTGTGGGGCCTGTGTTGGTCTGTGGTTGTGTGGGCCTGTGTTAGTCTGTGATTGTGTTAGGCCTGTGTTGGCTTGTGATTGTGTTAGGCCTGTGTTGGCTTGTGATTGTGTGGGGCCTGTGTTGATCTGTGATTATGTGGGGCCCGTGTTGATCTGTGATTGTCTGTGGCCTGTGTTGGTCTGTGATTGTGTTAGGCCTGTGTTGGCTTGTGATTGTGTTAGGCCTGTGTTGGCTTGTGATTGTGTGGGGCCTGTGTTGATCTGTGATTGTGTGGGGCCCGTGTTGGTCTGTGGTTGTGTGGGGCCTGTGTTGGCTTGTGGTTGTGTGGGGCCTGTGTTGGCTTGTGATTGTGTGGGGCCTGTGTTGGCTTGTGGTTGTGTGGGGCCTGTGTTGGTCTGTGGTTGTGTGGGGCCTGTGTTGGCTTGTGGTTGTGTGGGGCCTGTGTTGGTCTGTGATTGTGTGGGGCCTGTGTTGGCTTGTGATTGTTTTGGGCCTGTGTTGGTCTGTGGTTGTGTGGGGCCTGTGTTGGCTTGTGATTGTTTTGGGCCCGTGTTGGTCTGTGGTTGTGTGGGGCCTGTGTTGGCTTGTGGTTGTGTGGGGCCTGTGTTGGTCTGTGGTTGTGGGGCCTGTGTTGGCTTGTGGTTGTGTGGGGCCTGTGTTGGTCTGTGGTTGTGTGGGGCCTGTGTTGGCTTGTGATTGTGTGGGGCCTGTGTTGGCTTGTGGTTGTGTGGGGCCTGTGTTGGCTTGTGATTGTGTGGGGCCTGTGTTGGCTTGTGATTGTTTTGGGCCTGTGTTGGCTTGTGATTGTGTTAGGCCTGTGTTGGTCTGTGATTGTGTGGGGCCTGTGTTGGTCTGTGATTGTGTGGGGCCTGTGTTGGCTTGTGATTGTGTGGGGCCTGTGTTGGCTTGTGATTGTTTTGGGCCTGTGTTGGCTTGTGATTGTGTTAGGCCTGTGTTGGTCTGTGATTGTGTGTGCCTGTGTGTGCCTGTGTTGGTCTGTGATTATGTTGGGCCTGTGTTGGTCTGTGATTGTGTGGGGCATGTGTTGGCTTGTGGTTGTGTGGGCCTGTGTTGGTCTGTGATTGTGTGGGGCCTGAGTTGGTCTGTGATTGTGTGGGGCCTGTGTTGGTCTGTGATTGTGTGTGCCTGTGTTGGTCTGTGATTGTGTGGGGCATGTGTTGGCTTGTGATTGTGTTAGGCCTGTGTTGGTCTGTGATTGTATGGGGCCTGTGTTGGTCTGTGATTGTGGGGCCTGTGTTGGTCTGTGATTGTGTTAGGCCTGTGTTGGCTTGTGATTGTGTGGGGCCTGTGTTGGCTTGTGATTGTGTGGGCCTGTGTTGGTCTGTGATTGTTTTGGGCCTGTGTTGGTCTGTGATTGTGTGGGGCCTGTGTTGGTCTGTGGTTGTGGGGCCTGTGTTGGCTTGTGATTGTGTGGGGCCTGTGTTGGTCTGTGGTTGTGTGGGCCTGTGTTGGTCTGTGATTGTTTTGGGCCTGTGTTGGTCTGTGATTGTGTGGGGCCTGTGTTGGTCTGTGGTTGTGTGGGCCTGTGTTGGTCTGTGATTGTGTTAGGCCTGTGTTGGCTTGTGATTGTGTGGGGCTTGTGTTGGTCTGTGATTGTGTGGGGCATATGTTGGTTTGTGATTGTATGGGGCCTGTGTTGGTGTGTGATTGTGTTAGGCCTGTGTTGGCTTGTGATTGTGTGGGGCATGTGTTGGCTTGTGATTGTGTGGGGCCTGTATTGGTCTGTGATTGTGTTAGACCTTATTGGAGTGTATGTTACATGCTAATGAAGGATTGATTCAGTTTATTAAGATTATTTTAAAGTTGTTTGAACATGAATGAGACTCACACGCACACATGCAGAGACACGCATTTCTGCCAACCTGCCCTTCAGTTGAGCATCCAGTGGAGACACAACACTACATAATTGAATACCACTTATTTAATTGAGCAGCAATATTAACTGTAATTGCTTCATTGCATAGCGACATTAACTATGATTGCATTATTTGTTCCCAGATGATTAGATGGAAGTCAATTCAAACAACATTAAGCCATTCCGTCTCAGGCCACATGAAAAATACTTGTTTTCAGTGTGTGTACATTTACTTCACATGCACTTGTTGATATTACAAGACAAGGAGGACAAATCCGAACCATTTACTCTCACTCTTTACAAACAAGTAGCTGTGTACGATTTTTGACTGGTAATAAATAATCATGAATGTTCCAAATCTGAAAATATAATTATTATCAATATTTATTACAACCACCAGTCAGTCATGCGGATGTTTTTGAATTAATAACAATCAGTTCAAACGTTTGGTTAATTTTCCCCGTTTTCATATTGTAAGATTAGGAGGCTCTAGATTCTGCATCTCCTGATCACTGCAACACCTTCAGTTTCAAATGAAAATCTTTACTTCCGAAATAACATAAAACAGCTCTTATCTGATAACTTTGCAGAGTTGCGTCCCTTACACATGAAGGATCCACTGATGATTGATTCAATATATGGATTTTCCTTAAGTCAGCAGCATAGCCATGCTCGTGGCTTGGCCAATATTGTAGTGAGTGCTCAGTGAACTCCATGTGTATTTAGTTGCCGACTTGTGAAGATCTGGGGTAGAATGGGTCTTCAGCAACCAATGCTTGCCGTAAAAGGCGACTATGCTTGTCGTAGGAAGGGACTAACTGCGTTGGGTGGTCAGGCTGCTGACTTGGTTTATGCATGTCATCGTATCCAAATTGCGTGGAATGATCCTCATGAGTGAGTGAGTGAGTGAGTGAGTGAGTGAAAGTGCATTTGTCACAAGGGTTAATTGGTTCTTTTCAAATGACCCCTACCACATTGCAACTAGTATTTATACAGAGCTGTGCGCAACATGTGGAGTTCAGTGAATCTCACATCAGGATACAGCCAGCAAACATCCACGCAGGGAATCCCGAGTCCTCTCGGGGCACAAATGAAGGAACTAACAAGAACTTAAAAAAGCTAAACTCACCAATCATCGTAAACAGACGATTATGCACTAGATGTTGAATCCGAGATGTATCTGTTATGAGGGAATATTCAGAAAAATTACTGTTTCTAATTTGAATCTTGAGGCATAAATTCTCAAAATGTGGCAGTTCTCCTAGGCTGAACTGACACTTGTATCCTAAGCATATGGTCAGAAGAAAATTTAGACATGCTTCTGCCATAGGAAAATGTAGGTTGCCAGAATTTTCTTGTGGAAATGTCAGTGTATTTGAATATTTTGTTCATCACTTTGTGTCACGACTTCAAATAGTCACTTGGAGGTGAAAGTATGTCGAAGTCTTCGCTATGAATAATTGAACCTTTATGGTTTAAGTATGCTATCCCCTTGTGGCGCCAGTCGGCAAAGGAGCCGTGATTCGCTGTGCAGAGTTGGGTCCCTTGGGCACGCCAGAATCCTATGATTGTGGGTTCAAAATCTGGTTCGCCCCAATTATGTTTCTAGGTTTGTCAGCACCATACCCGTGCTCGTGGGTTTCACCAAAGTGGAAACGTCTAAGACCTGCATCTGTTCGGGCTTTCCTCCCTCATTAAGCTGACACGCTGCGATATAACTGGAATACTGTTAAAAGTGGCGTTAAACCCAACTCACTCACTCACCCTTGCATCATAAGTTCTGTAACGTGCAAGGTGATTTTTATTAAAAACCTGCTCTTAATGAAGTATTTATTGATTTTAAAATTTAATCTATACTGATGGAATATGATAATGGAACATATTACACGACCACTTATGAACAAAATGAGTGAAATGTATATTCAATTATAATTGTCTATGAGATGGTTCAATCTGTCACTGAAATATTTGTATCTCTGTTGAGTGGTGATAAACTTATATCACCCAGTTGTTGACATGGGTTAAAGATTCTTGGCACCATATAATTGGCGGTTGTCTGACCAGTTTGTATGGTCCCAACATTTTCCGCCAATTTTATTGTCTGCTTGTTACTGAGGACACTCTGAATGTTAACAAGTGACTGATCATGGTTTAAAATGGCTGTGCTTCTGTTTCCAGTACAAGTATTCCTACACGCTAGGAACTGCTGTACATTGTAATTGGTTAGAATTTCTTATGTATTGCATACCATTCCAGCATGTCTTGAACATGTTCGTCATTGGTTGTATCGACAAGAATGTAGTATGCCGGACACCTTCCGCCATTTTGAGCACGAGCTCATTCCTTAGTAACTGTTTCTATGTTTTTCAGACGCCATTTTTGTCGCCTCGCTTAAACAACAGGGTGTTTGGGGGGCTTGCCCCCTACTCAACGGTTTCAATTCAATGCTTTCGTAAATATAGGAAATTTCTAATTACCAAAGTAAATACAAAATACTTTATTAGTTGCATCAAGCAGACATGGCAGATTGGTGCCTGGTATAATGCATGTGTACCGGTTGTATAAAATAATGTTTACAATGTTTTTTTCCCATTATTCCCTCGGGCTCACCAGTCCGAACTATTTATTGTCCCATGTGTGGTCCGAGAAGGAAGTGGTAGGGTTCCAAATGGGTTTTTGTTTGAGAAGTAAGATCATGCAAGTGACACGAGAGATGGAATCTGATTGGTCCATAGGAGAGGCTTAGAAGGGACATAACTCGTAATAGCCACTGTTGGCACTACGATCGAGCCCAGTAATTCCAGCCTAGTTCGGCAAGGGTGGAAACTGGACTTTTTTAAGACAGTCAACTCTCTTGCCTCGGGAAGATGTATTCCCTCAGGCTCACCGGTCAGAACTATTTATTGTCCCATGTGTGATCTCAGAAGGAAGTGGTAGGGTGCCAAATGGGTTTTTGTTTGAGAAGTAAAATCACGCAGAATAAGCTTAAATTCTGTAATGAACAGAATATTTGATGATGGTTGTCAAATACACTGTCTTTAGAAACCTACTGCTACTTTTTCCTATTGTGTTGAAGAAATCTTTCTATCTCATTGTTACCTTTGAAGAATCCCGGTTCGCCCCGATTATGTTTCTAGGTTTGTCAGCACCATACCCGCGCCTGTAGGTTTCACCGAAGTGGTTAACGTCTAAGACCTTCATCACTTCGGGCTTTCCTCCCACATTAAGCTCACACACATGATATAACTGGAATACTGTTAAAAGCGGCGTTAAACCCAACTCACTCATTGTTACCTTCAAAGAGGTACTATCAAGTGAGACATGCTTGGAGGCTTTACAGCTGAATTATACAAACAGCCAATTACTTTGCATCTAATGTTGATTTTTTTTTACTGGTTAAAAGTCTTTATATTTTCGCATATAATGTTTAGCATAAACCCACTTCGTCTGGGTGTGTATCCTGACACATCTATGTGCAATGGCTTAGCCTGGTCTGCTGTGGGCCTCTGTGTCGCCACTACTTCAGCTGCCCGACTTAATTATCATTGATCAATTAGACCATTGGTAATGCCTCTGTCACAGCTGTGCACAAAGAAGGCAAATTAAAACAGTAATCATATTATTGATGTGTGTGTGCAACAATTTATGTTTTTCAATGTCATAAAGATATTTGTAAATAATGCAAAGATATTATCATCATATTATGACAGTATAATGTTTTGATAATAGTAGAAGAAGGGAAGAGTGGTCCCAGAGAAGTGTAATAATTGGTTGGGTAGTTGTTACAGTATCCACTTGTCACTCCCAGGGCCTGGATACTGTATCATTCCTTCCTGTATAACACACTACACTGTAGCAATACACTACAACACACTACACTGTAGCAATACACTACAACACACTACACTGTAGCAGTTCACTACAACACACTACACTGTAGCAGTACACTACAACACACTACACTGTAGCAAGACACTACAACACACTACACTGTAGCAGTACACTACAACACGCTACACTGTAGCAATACACTACAACACACTACACTGTAGCAATACACTACAACACACTACACTGTTTCTATACACTACAACACCCTACACTGTAGCAATACACTACAACACACTACACTGTAGCAACACACTACACTGTAGCAATACACTACAGCACACTACACTGTAGCAATACACTACAACACACTACACTCATTCATTCATTCATTCTACAGCTACATTACACTGTTAAAATACAACACACTTATAATGCACGAAAATGTTAAAATACAACACACTTACAATACACAATAATGTTAAAAAACAACACACTTATAATACACAATAATGTTAAAATACAACACACTTATAATACACAATAATGTTAAAATACAACACACTTATAATACACAATAATGTTAAAATACAACACACTTACAATACACAATAATGTTAAAATACAACACACTTATATTACACAATAATGTTAAAATACAACACACTTATAATACACTAAAATGTTAAAATACAACACACTTACAATACACAATAATGTTACAATACAACACACAATACACAATAGTGTTATAATACAACACGCTTATAATACACTAAAATGTTACAATACAACACACTTATAATACATTACACTGTTAAAATACAACACACTTATAATATACGAAAATGTTAAAATACAACACACTTACAATACACAAGAATGTTAAAATACAACACACTTATGATACACTAAAATGTTAAAATACAACACACTTATAATACACAATAATGTTAAAATACAACACACTTATAATTCACTAAAATGTTAGCATGTAACACACTTAAAATACATTATAATGTTAAAATAAAACACACTTATAATACACGAAAATGTTAAAATACAACACACTTATAATACATTACACTGTTAAAATACAACACACTTATAATACACGAAAATGCTAAAATACAACACACTTACAATACACATTAATGTAAAAATACAACACACTTACAATACACAATAATGTTAAAATACAACACACTTATAATACACAATAATGTTAAAATACAACACACTTATAATACTCTAAAATGTTAAAATACAACACACTTATAATACACTAAATGTTAAAATACAACACACTTATGATACACTAAAATGTTACAATAAACAACACTGATACAATACACTATACTTAAACTACATTACAATGTAACACTACAATTTTACAATACGCTACAATGTTACACTACAGTGTTACAATACACTACAATGTTACAATACACTAATCTGTTACAATACAATACACTGTTACAATACAATACACTGTTACAATACAATGCGCCTACAATACTTAACGGGGGCACGGGTGGCCCAGTCGTCTAAGGCGCCGCGATTCGCTGTGCGGAGTTGCGTCACTTAGGCACGCCAGAAACCTATGATTGTTGGTTCGAATCCCGGTTCGCCCCGATTATGTTTCTAGGTTTGTCAGCACCATACCCGTGCTCGTGGGTTTCACCGAAGTGGTAAACGTCTAAGACCTGAAACACTTCGGGCTTTCCTCCCACATTAAGCTGACACGCCGTGATATGAATGTAATACTGTTAAAAGCGGCGTTAAACCCAACTCACTCACTACAATACTTAACACTGTTGCAGTATTACACATTAAACTGTTTGATTGGCATTTTAGAAGTGAGCAGGTAATGTTCAGTGAGGAAAGATATTCTTGCTTGACAAAGGCATAAGGACCCTTTACCGAAACACGGCCTCATAACAGAATAAAGATGTTGCATTATACTGAAGTATAGGGTGCATATCCCCACAGCAGCTGGCTGACGTAGCACGGTGATGCTAGTTGCTAATTAGTGGGAGATGCTCAGCTTCTATTTATGTGGCGGTTTATAGTGGAACGAGATCCTACCTGGGTCATAGTGGAGGGTAATAATCAGTGAGACATGGAGATCAAAGACTTAACACTGAGAGTTACCATGGTAATTGAACACCTTCACAACTTAATCAACAATTCTTGGAACAAATGGGTGTTGATGGCTAGACCAAGTACCATTTTCAACAAGATGCCACTCCCAGTTGTCTTCCTGGCCGCATCACAGACAGCCTGACTACTGGGTGGTGTGACGTGCTCCGTCCCCATCTATGTCCTCACAAGGGGGCACGATTCGCTGTACAGAGTTGCGTCCCTTGGGCACGCCAGTAACCTATGATTGTGGGTTCGAATCCCGGTTCGCCCCGATTATGTTTCTAGGTTTGTCAGCACCATACCCGTGCTCGTGGGTTTAACCGAAGTGGTAAACGTCAGAGTCCGGCATCACTTCGGACATTAAGCTGACACGCCGTGATATAACTGGAATACTGTTAAAAGCGGCGTTAAACCGAACTCACTCACTCACTATGTCCTCACCCTCTCATGAGACCCCTGAAGATCCCGTGTAGAATAGTATGACACAGACACACTAAGCATGACACAGACACTTCAAGCACGACTAGCCACATCAAGCTTGACGCAGACACGTCAAGCAAGACGCCAACAAACATACATTTGTCCATGGCAAGTGCATATTTTGTTGCCGTTTTTCAACAACAGGTAGGAAGGGTGTTTATTTTGTATGCCGAGGATTACAACTAAATACCCCCGGCTCAGTGATGAGCATCTCCCATTGGGATGCTCACAAACTAAATCAAAGACCAAATGCAATCTTGTGGTATAAGAAATAATTAAAGCTAAACCAAAACATCTGGCTTAAATTGCTACACGAAGCGTTTGAGGTGATCTCCAACACATGTAATACCTAGAACTGCCTGCCGACACTAGCGTCTTGAACTGCCTGCCGACGTTGTAGGTATCGAATCGGCAGAAGAATGGCGGGCCCATCTGGCGGACTGTTGCTGCTCTAACGGCGCCGTTTCATAACGAAGACGTAGCCAACACGGACGATGTAGCCCGGAACGACATCAATGGCCAGTACACACATTCACTCCATGACATCATAATAACTTTCTTAAAGTTTCAATTTTACGGCTGTTGCAAAGGCTACAGCAAGTGTCTGCAAAACACTCTCTGAAAAAGCATTTATGGTAATTTCCGACAGTTTGGAACCGCAGGCAGTCAATCACCTGAACACAGATGGCCCAGTTTTCTGAACCTTTAAAACATCATAATTTGTGGTAGAAAATGAAATCATCATTCGCTGACTTCGCAACCACATAAATTGTCTGACGATGTGTTAACCTTGGAAGCATATGTTGCAGCTGACGAGCCTCTGGAGAACAGAACATCCTTACACGAAGTTTGTGGACAGCGTGTTAACATGATGATACAACACGAGATTAGACACCTACTGCTTGTCCTGGTGCGTGTTCCCCGGTATTCCATACTTGTCCTAATGCGTGCTCCCCGGTATTCCATGATTGTTGTGGCGCATGTTCCCCGGGATTCCATGCTTGTCCTGACGTGTGTTCCCTTGTATTCCATGCTTGTCCTGTTGCGTGTTCCCCAGTATTCCATGCTTGTCCTGTTGCGTGTTCCCTTGTATTCCATGCTTGTCCTGTTGCGTGTTCCCCAGTATTCCATGCTTGTCCTGTTGCTTGTTCCCCAGTATTCCATGCTTGTCCTGTTGCGTGTTCCCCAGTATTCCATGCTTGTCCTGGCGCATGTTCCCCGGGATTCCATGCTTGTCCTGACGTGTGTTCCCTTGTATTCCATGCTTGTCCTAGTGTGTTTCACAGTATTTTATGCTTATCGTGATGTGGGTACCCCAGTATTCCATGCTTATCGTGATGTGGGTTCCCCGGTATTCCATGCTTATCGTGATGTGGGTTCCCCAGTATTCCATGCTTGTCCTGGTGTGTGATCCCCAGTATTCCATGCTTGTCTTGGTGTGTGTTCCCCAGTATTCCATGCTACTCTTGAGGCATGTTCCCCAGTATTCCATGCTTTTCTTGGTGCATGTTCTCCAGTATTCCATGCTTGTCCTGGCACGTGTTCCCCAGTATTCCATGCTTGTCCTGGCACGTGTTCCCCAGTATTCCATGCTTGTCCTGGTGTGTGTTCTCCAGTATTCCATGCTTGTCCTGGCACGTGTTCCCCAGTATTCCATGCTTGTCCTGGCACGTGTTCCCCAGTATTCCATGCTTGTCCTGGCACGTGTTCCCCGGTAATCTATGCTTGTCCTGGCACATGTTCCCCAGTATTCCATGCTTGTCCTGGCACGTGTTCCGCAGTATTCTATGCTTGTCCTGGCACATGTTCCCCAGTATTCCATGCTTGTCCTGGCACGTGTTCCCCAGTATTCTATGCTTGTCATGGCGTGTGTTCCCCATTATACCATGTTCGTCCTGACGTGTGTTCCCCAGTATTCCATGTTTGTCTTTGCGCCTGTTCCCCAGTATTCCATGCTTGTCCAGACGCGTGCTCCATCCCATACCATGTTTCTATGCTAGGGAAGAGATGACGTTGTTTCATACTGTAGATGACGTTGTTTCATATTTCATTCGTTGTAGAGCCATATAAATAGTGTATCTGCCATCTGCATGTCTTACAAGGAAAATTGTTCCAATGTATAGGCTTATGAAAAAGATCTTTTCTCTCATGACCCGCTTGCCCCTCATATAATTTTTTTTTCAAATTCAAGGATTTCAGAACGTTTCAACATAAAATTCGCTTTTGCATTCGGTTCTGACTATTGCACCTCGAGCCGAGGGTAATGGCCAAAAGAGGAAACGTGGAGCGTTCGAATCACGTTCACCTTTTACATGTGTAACCTACTACAGAAATATATTTAAGAAACTAAAATCTTCCCTCCCTACAGCGTATGGTTTGAAAACACACATGTTCTTCTTACTGGTCGTATACAAGTACATATCGGAGTCCAGTCACTGTCCGGCAGAATAGCAGTCTTGTGTGTGTAGCGCTGAGCTTGCATTTACATATTTTAATGTCTTTGCAAGATAACTTCTATTGCTATTAGAACAGAGTTCAACCATTAATAAATGTAAGATCAACGTCCCGACACATGTTGTGCTGGCGATATTTTATTGTGCTGTACTTGTTTCAATCAAGTCCTTGATCTTTGGCCGTGAGATGTGTTTGTTTGTTGTTTGACGCCGCACTCAGCAATATTCCAGCTATATGACGGCGGTCTGTAAATAATCGAGTCTGGACCAGACAATCCAACGATTGACATTATGAGCATCGATGCACGCAAATGGAATACGATGATAGCATTAACCAATGTCAGCGAGCCTGACCACCCGATCCCGATTGCCGCCTCTTACGACAAGCATAGTCGCTTTTACGACAAGAATGGGTTGCTGAAGACCTATTATACCCCGGATCTTCACGGGGCGCTGTGAGAGCAAAGAATGAATGAGTGAGTTGTGTTGTACGCCGCTTTGAACAGTACGTCATTGATATCACGTGTCGGTGTGGGAGGAAAGCCTAGAGTGGTGTATAGACGTCGTCTTTGAGTGATGTCAGTAACATGAAGTGGAAGGACACTATGGGCACATGAATAAGGTGAGGTGAAATTGGGTTTAACGTCGCGTCCAAGATTATTGCACTTATATAACGACGTGCATGCACGTGTGTGTGTGTGTGTGTGTGTGTGTGTGTGTGGCTGCTTGTACTGGTCCGGACTGATGCCGATTTATAGTGCTAGCCCACTGAGATACCATGCCGCAGTTTAACAACTACAGCAAACTCGGCTTCGCTATACGTCGTCACCCTTCCCCGCCCTGTCACACACCCGCAGCAGTTTGTGTTTCTGAATTAGCCATGACACCAGTCTATATAATACGTTTATAGACACGACAGTTGTAGTTAAGAACGTTACTAGCTCGACCCTTGATAGTAAACTTGAAGTAAACTTCGATAAAGACTAATATTGTGATTTTTATAAAAGGATGACCTATTGCACTAAGAGAAAAGTGGACATTTAAGGCTGAATATATGAATATTGTCGTGGAATAGTATTCAGAAGTACATTAAACTTAATTAAATCGGTGTTAAATTTATCAACAAGAGCTTAGAAAGCTTTCTTTCAACTACAGTCGGTTGTACATGAACTTGGCGTTGTTACACCTCAAATTTTCTTTAAACCGTTTGATTGTCAAATACAGCCGATCTTATTGTATGGCGCAGAAATATGTGGCTGTAGAGAGTTTTATGCTATGGAAAAGGTTCAGCTGTTCGCCTGTAAAGTATTTCTTAATGTGGGCATGTCAGCTCCCAGTAATATGGTTTATGGTGAATGTGGGAGGTTCCCACTATAAATAACATCTTATACTCGATGCCTACGCTTTTGGCTGAAGTTATTATGTATATGTCTGAACATCGTTTGCCAAAGAAAGCTTATAATATGCTGGTATATCTTGATAATATTGGCAAGAACACATGGGCCTCCCGTGTGCGCTTAACTCTTTTTAATTATGGCTTGGGTTTATATGGATCTCGCAATCTATTGGTGACATGCATATGCTTTATAACAATTTCGTACTCGTGCTATAGATATGTTCCGACAGGATTAGTACTCTACACTTTCAGGAAGTTCGAGATACGACAAATATCGCAATATCAAGTCTCTCCTTGAACCAGTGTCGTATGTTTCAAAATGAAGATTCAAACATCTCCGCAATACCTTTCATACGCTTTAGACTTGGCCTAAATGATTTAAAAGTGAAGAGTGAGTGAGTGAGTATGGTTTTACGCCGCTTTTAGCAATATTCCAGCAATATCACGGCGGGGGACACCAGAAATGGGCTTCACACATTGTGCCCATGTCGGGAATCGAACCCGGGTCTTCGGCGTGACGAGCGAACGCTTTAACCACTAGGCTACCCCACCGCCCCTTAAAGTGAAGAAAGGGAGATAATAAATATTGGAAAGTCACTAATACCCGCCTGGCCATTTTCATGTACACTAATAACTGTATATGTCTGCTGTCAAACCAAAAATATAACTTACAACTACAAGTACCTCCATACATTGATCAAGCTTTTATGCTACGTCAGTTGTAGATGGTCCAGTCGCCTTTTATAAAATAAACCATTAAAATGAATTAATTGAATTGATACAGGATTGTGGCTCTTTAACAGGTCTAGAATTTAATAGCGAGTGTGTTGGGCTTAACGCCGCTTTTAACAGTATTACAGTTATATCGCGGCGTGTCAGCTTAATGTGGGAGGAAAGCCCGGAGTGATGCAGGTCTCAGACGTTTACCACTTCGGTGAAATCCACGAGCACGGGTATGGTGCTGACAAACCTAGAAATATAATCGGGGCGAACCGGGATTCGAACCCACAATCATAGGTTACTTGCGTGCCCAAGGGACGCAACTCTGCACAGCCAATCGGGGCGTCTTAGGCGACTGGGCCACCCGTGTCCCCTACCCACCGCCCTATAGATTGCTATTTTAACGTTTCAGGGGTTAAGGAGTTACGACAGAGGTAAGAGCGCTTTGTGTAGCTCGACACTTGATATCGGTTTTACGACTGAACTAAAATCAATTTTTGTAGCCAGCCCATCGATACAGGAGTTACGACAGCGCTAAGGTTGCTCTTTTAACGTTTTAGGGATTAAGGAGTTACGACAGAGGTAAGAGCGCTTTTTGTAGCTCGACACTTGATACCGGTTTTACGACAGAACTAAAATCACTTTTTGTAGCCGAGCCCATCGATACAGGAGTTACGACAGCGCCAATATCGCTTTTTAACTGGGCCCATGGATGTATGGAGTAACGGCAGTGCAAAGCTCGCTAGCTCCGATACTAACGTACTGGCTTATCTATGAGCAACATGCGGGAGGCAGCAGTGTTTCTGTGCTCAACTATGTCAGCTATGTGAATCTGGTGCCTCTGCCATCAAGACGCCCACTTACGTTCGAGCAGCACTTGACAGACGCCATCATAAACATGGGCTGCTTACCAGCTCACTACCTAGACTACTCCATTAAAGTGCAATCACGGCTGCTCGGTCTGTCAACGTATCTGCCAAACGTTGCTCAGTGTGTTCCAGACTTCGCCCTGCCAGTTGTGGTCCAACGGAAGTTATGTAATCCGGCAAATAAATGACCATGAGATCTGATTGTGTGCTTGTTGTGAAGCGCCGCACTCGGCGGGCTGTAAATAAGCGAGTGTGGACCAGACAAACCAGTGTTTGAAATGATGCGCAGCGTTCCTCGTCGTCGGGGTACGTTGTTTTTTTGTTGTTTGTTGTTTTACGCCGCACTCAGCAATATTCCAGCTATATGACGGCTGTCTGTAAATAATTGAGTCTAGACCAGACAATCCAGTGATTGATATCATGAGCATCGATCCACGCAATTGGGATCGATGACATGCATCAACCAAGTCAGCGAGCCTGACCACCCGATCCCGTTAGTAGCCTTTTACGACAAGCATAGTCGCCTTTTACGGCAAGTATGGGTTTCTGAAGACCTATTCTACCCCGGATCTTCACGGGTCTCGTCGGGGTATGATGACATGCAGGATTCAACCGAGTCACCAAACCTGATTTTCCGAGCCAGAAGTTGCTTCTTCCGACAAGCACAAGTTGCTAGGGACCAATTCAAACCCGGCGTCCCGTTGGGGTCGTGGATCAGTCGGCTGTGGTAGGTCATGTGACGAAAGTGAGTGAGTGGTTTAATGCCGCCTCGAACAGATTTTCGTTATATCACAGGGTCAACTTTTATTAGGATGGTTACATCAACTAAATGTAAACTTTCGTTGAACCAAATTGCGCTGTCATACGGAGAATATAACATCCACGATAATCCAGAGTACTATGTATCTATTCTATAATCATAACGAGCTCGATTCGAATAGCACGACGCTAGAAATAGCCGTCCAATTATGTTTGTTGTTTAACGCCACACTCAGCAATATTCCAGCTGTATGACGACGGTCTGTAAATAATCGCGTCAGCACCAGACAATCCAGTGATTGACATCATGAGCATTGATCCACGCAATTGGGATACGATGACTTGCATCAACCAAGTCAGCGAGCCTGACCACCCGATCCCGTTAGTCGCCTCTTACGACAAACATTGACGCCTCTTTCGACAAGGATTGCTGAAGACCTATTCTAATCAATCAAATTACTCTAACGGGCAAATGAGACGTGACCGTGGGTAGATGGGTGAGAAATGGAGGGGCACCAACGCTGGTGGTATGAGGCGACTGAATAGATGGGGTGGTCAGACTCGGTACTTGGTGGTGGATTGCATGACATCGTCGCTGACGACGACGTGGGTAGTTGCTCATAATATTAATCAGTGGATTGTCTGAAATATTGGTCAGTGGAGTGTAAAACAACCAACACTGACTCACTAACTCTGAAACGGTGCTATGATGACGAATGGATCCACGATATTTATCATAATGGGATGACCACATACGGGAATCATGTGATCCTTTAACCGGTCACATGACCACTAGCTAGTCACATGATATTAAAACCATGTTCACAGACACGACCCCCAGGAAGGGTCTTGTGACCCTTCAATCTGTCACATGACCACTAGCAGGAGTCATGTGGTTCATATCCACTGTCACATGATCACATGCATGTACGTTTTCAGAGTCTACAATTCTTCCCTGGAATGCATTTGGGTAAAAATCGGGGTTTTGAGGACCTATTCTTCCTCCGAGTCCTTACAGGAGATAAGCAAGTTACCTACAGTCCTCACGGGGAGACAAGCTTGAAGTCACATTCGACATCATAAGTTGTCACCTAATCTTGAGGGGTATATCGTGTGATGTACACAACATATGCCCTGAGGGATCGGTTGACAACGAACTTATCTGGCAGACATTTATCCATACATGTCTGAAGTTTCAGTGAGTAGAAAGCTCTGATTCAGACATTTTGACAGCTAGCAGACGACACAAATGAACTGAGTTACATCCCCTTACCCAATGCATTAGGAAAAACAGTGATATTTATGCAAGATAAGCAAGTTACCTACAGTGTTCTGATTGATTTCTCAGTGGGCTACACAAGCCGGCTACATGGAAAATAATTGCCTGCTCCTTAACCAATGAGAAGCTGGGATTCTAATGTGAGGTGAGATATAGAAAACAACACATCTGCAGTTAGTTGGTTTTATTTAAAAAACAAGCAGCACTTAGGTAGTACAGTGAAAATAGATCAATAATTCATGTTGACTATTGATAAATGCCATTACACAAATATATCACAAATGCTCGTACATACAGGTATGTGCAGCCAAATCAGGACAAGAATAATATGTTTTGCATCTTTGAACATGTAAACAGTAAAAGCCTGATCCTGACAAACCAAGGATCATGATGAGGAGGAATTGAACCCACAGTCAGTGGATCCTTGTAAGTTGCTCCACCTAGACCTCTGGGCCATCCATGCAACCTACAGCACCAAAAACAGCTACGCCAATCATGCCCCCTGCAGCACTATGTTACCCATGCCTCATTCATAACCCTAGATCAATGGGGAAACTGTGTCGCCTACGCCCTGTATCACCCTAGAGCCCTGAGCCAATCACTGGCCCTGATGTCGTGGGTACTGCCAGGGCACAGTTCGCCCAGAAGTCTAGGGTTCCGGAGGGGGCACGGGTGACCCATCTATAGTGCTGACAAACCAAAGACCAGAATTAGGGCACAGTGAAATGCAGCACCTTAGACAAATGGGCCACCCCTGTCCCGATAAACCAAGAAACATAATCAGGGCAAATCTGGGATTCAACACCAGAGTTCACAGGATTCAGGCACGCCTAAGGTACACAACTCTGCACAGTGAATTGAGACACCTTAGATGACGAAGCAACCGATCCCCCCTCTCACTCTGTGGCTGAACGCATAACTAATCGAGACTCACATCCGCCCTGCTTGGTGAAATGAATTCTATGCTACAAGACTAGTATACAGTAACATGTGACAATATGGATGCTGGGCTATATTCCACTAGAGGAAACATTGTCATTGAGCTGATTCATCTTCACTTCAAAACATAGTATTCTTTTTTTTTATGCTGCACTCAGCAATATTTCAGCTATACGGCAGCAGTCATATATATAATTGAGTCTGGACCACACAATCCAATGACTGATATCGTGAACATTGATCTACACAGTTCGGATACGATGACATGCATCAACCAAGTCAGCAAGCCTGACTACCAGATCCCAAAGTCATAATTTAAAACTATGTAACACAACTGTCCTCTGAATCATAACTCAAGTTTTTTAATAAAATAGGAGTAATAAATAATCAACACAAATAATGTCAGCTGATATCCTCGTTAAAAGCAACATGGAGCCTATCAATTCAGCAAACAATTGACTTAATTTACCACTTCACCTTATATTTTTATTTTCTATATCTAACTACAAAGGACATTTTAAGGCAATGCAAAATGACCACACAATTAGTTTAGTGACTTAAGTAAAAATAAAGTTTAGATCATGTTTCTGAATCAGGGCTGCAAGCAGAAAGAACAGTCAAAGGGAAGTAACTCTAGGCAATATTGCACTGTGATTGTGATACCAGCATTTCTTTTATCATGGTTATTTCACTGTAAATAATCATTTGGTTTACATAATCAAGGACTGACTAAGAACAAGTCAAAAGTAAGAAATATTTCCATATAACAATGATAAGCAGTAGGCTTCTCCTGCCCAGGCACATGCCACTAAGCAGAACACTACTGACTCCACAAAGACACACACAGTAGCAAGACACTGAGTCTCCTCACACATTGTTACACATGCTGTACACATGGCCACACACACATGCACTAAGGTGCATATCCGTACATACACTTTCTCGCAACACACCCAAACATAAACAGCAAGACACATAAATTTTTACAATCACACACACACAAACAAATAAAGCAGAAATCTTTATACATGTATGCAACACAACACTAATAATGAATAGATTATTCTGCATATATCTTAGTCAAACAATATATGCTGACAAGACAATCCCACATAGCCACCAAGATAGGACAATCCCACATAGCCCCCGGGACAGGACAATCCCAAACAGCCTCTATGACAAGACAATCCCACACAGTCTCTATGATAGGACAATCTTATAAAGCCTCCATGACATGACAATCCCACATAGCCTCTATGACAAGACAATCCCACATAGCCTCTATGAAAAGACAATCCCACATAGCCTCTATGACAAGACAATCCACCACAGCCTCTATGACAAGACAATCCCAAACAGCCTCTGACAAGACAATCCCACATAGCCTCTATGACAAGACAATCCCACATAGCCTCTATGACAAGACGATCCCACATAGCCTCTATGACAAGACAATCCCACATAGCCTCTATGACAAGACAATCCCACACAGCCACTGAGACAGGACAATCCCACACAGCCACTGAGACAGGACAATCCCACACAGCCACTGAGACAGGACAATCCCACACAGCCACTGAAACAGGACAATCCCACATAGCCACTGAGACAGGACAACCCCACATAGCCACTGAGACAGGACAATCCCACATAGCCACTGAGACAGGACAATCCCACACAGCCACTGAGACAGGACAATCCCACATAGCCACTGAGACAGGACAATCCCACATAGCCACTGAGACAGGACAATCCCACACAGCCACTGAGACAGGACAATCCCACACAGCCACTGAGACAGGACAATCCCACACAGCCACTGAGACAGGACAATCCCACACAGCCACTGAGACAGGACAATCCCACACAGCCACTGAGACAGGACAATCCCACACAGCCACTGAGACAGGACAATCCCACACAGTCTCTACAGTCTCCAGACACATGTCCTAAGTAGTCTGGTAATATCAACCCAACACAACTGATCAGGATTAAATACACAGAGGCCTATTTTCTGTCACTACCCAATATCAACTTCTGTGAAGCATTAGCAATAAATACTAAGTTCTCTCACAGAGAGTCACTGTCAATAGAGGAGCGTCTCTGATGGGGGTGGGTGGGGTAATGGTCTGTGTTGGTGTGATGCTGGGGGTAGGGTCGGGATAATAATGAGCACTATAACACACATTTGAGGGCTGGCCCTGGCAGAGGTCACTGATAAATGATAAGCGATATACACTGTTGCTCTTTTCAGATCACCATAACATGAAGGGCAGGCTTAGTGTGGGAAAAGGGTGGGGTTGGGATTGGTTCAGCTGGGAAGTAAGGAGGGATGGTGGTTGTGGAGATATGACATATGCACTGATGTTCTTTTCAGATAACCACACTATAGGAGAAAGAATTTATGGATGTCAACTTCTTTATCACGAGGAACAAGTTGACATCCATAAATTCTTTCTCTTATGTGTATCACTTCTAAATGCCATCCAAAGACTCACCACACTATGCCAGGGAGGGATAATGGTAGTGTAGAGGTGCTGGGGTTGGGGGTTGGGGGTCGGGGTTGGGGTTAGGGTTTGGGTTTGTGTGATATGATCAATATCTATGCAGTGAGGACCTTTGGGAAGTGACATCTTCCCGAGGCAAAGGAGTCAATTTTAGAGTCAAGTATAGTTTCCACCCTTGCCAAACTTTCTGAGTTCGAATGTAGCGCCACCAGTGGCCATTACGAGTTATATCCCTTTTTTGTCCCTCCTATTGACCAATTAGATTCCACCTCTCATATCACATGCATTTGCTTCAAACAAAGTGGCTGTCCTCAGTTCAGATCTGATCGATAATCAAGATCTTTATTATATATAATGGGTCTTACCTCGTGAAGTGCATCAGATCATTTGTGCACCTTGATCAAAAACATGAAAAGATTTGGAAAATATCTGCTGACGCTGAGCTGGTGGTACACATCCTTCGCAAATCCTGCAATTGACTGAAATCTACACAGCAGTTTACGAACTGGATGTTGATTTCGTTACGCTATTTTGATTGGACTATGCATAAACCCTTTAGTCCAGCCAAAATATAACTCCATAATTCCAGCTTAGTTCAGCAAGGGTGGAATCTGGACTTTTAAAGTCAGTTAACTCCCTTGACTTGGGAAGATGGGAGGGACAGCGGCAATGTAGAGGTTGGGGTGGTGTCAAGGTTGGTTCTGTGAGGGAGTGGGGATTGGGATAGTGGAGGCCTGACCAATACACATACACTGTTGAGCTTTTCAAGCAACCACACTAGCAGGAGCTGGGCCAGGGGTGGAGGTGGTTGCAGATGTGTTAGATGTTGTTGCAGTTGGGGTTGTAGAGGGGACATTGGGGGAGTAGGCTGGGGGTGGCGGCAGTTGCCCTATGAAGGAAACGTCGTGACTGTAGGGAGACAGTAGAGAGTGCAGGTCGTCGCAGTCGTCCAGCAAGTACGGCTGAGGGCGGGGCTCCTCGTGGAGAGGGTATCGGCGCAGGCAGTTGCAGGCCACAGCAAACACGGACACACTTCCTGCTGCCGAGATAAGGTAGAAACTGACATCAAAGGACACCTCTACTTTCTTGTTGTCCCCTTGAAGCTGCTGTACTTGTGTCGTGATGAAATAGCACAGGATGTTCACAATCACACAGATCACAACTGCAACACAAGAGTTAATGTATAATACAAGAGAGAGTGAATCATACAAGAGTGAGTGAGTGAGTGAGTGTTTGATTGTTAGTTGCTTAACATGGCACTCAGCAGTATTTCCAGCTATGTGATGGCGGTCTGTAAATAATCAGGTCTAGACCAGATGTTTAGATCATGAGCATCAATCCACACAATTGGGATATGATGACATGCCATCATCCAAGCCACTGAGTCGCCTTTTATGATAAGGGGATGTGGTAAGCCATACAAAAATGACAGAGGATCATACAAGAGTGAGTGAGCGGATCATACAAGAGTGAGTGAATCATAGCATGCAGTGATATGTGCATCCTCACTAGAGCGTAGTGTTGTGCATCTTCCCTCACATGTAGAGTTATGCATCTTGCGTATAGTACATGTGTATTGTGCATCTTCCCTAGTGTGTAGCATCGTGCATCTTCCCTCATGTTTGGCATTATCGTGCATCTTCCCTCATATGAAGAGTTAGGCATCTGGTGTATAGTACATGTGTATTGTGCATCTTCCCTAGTGTGTAGCATTGTGCATCTTCCCTTGTATGTAGAGTTAGGCATCTTGTGTGTAGTACATGTGCATCGCGCATCTTCCCTCATGTTTGGCAGTATCGTGCATCTTCCCTCTTATGTAGAGTTATGCATCTTGCGCATAGAACATGTGTATTGTGCATCTTCCCTAGTGTGTAGCATTGTGCATCTTCCCTCATGTTTGGCATTATCGTGCATCTTCCCTCATATGAAGAGTTAGGCATCTGGTGTATAGTACATGTGTATTGTGCATCTTCCCTAGTGTGTAGCATTGTGCATCTTCCCTCATGTTTGGCAGTATCGTGCATCTTCCCTCTCTGTAGAGTTAGGCATCTTGTGTGTAGTACATGTGCATCGCGCATCTTCCCTCATGTTTGGCAGTATCGTGCATCTTCCCTCTTATGAAGAGTTAGGCATCTTGTGTGTAGTACATGTGTATTGTGCATCTTCCCTCATGTTTGGCAGTATCGTGCATCTTCCCTTTTATGAAGAGTTAGGCATCTGGTGTATAGTACATGTGTATTGTGCATCTTCCCTCATGTTTGGCATTATCGTGCATCTTCCCTCTTATGAAGAGTTAGGCATCTTGTGTATAGTACATGTGTATTGTGCATCTTCCCTTGTGTTTGGCATTATCGTGCATCTTCCCTCTTATGAAGAGTTAGGCATCTTGTGTGTAGTACATGTGTATTGTGCATCTTCCCTCATGTTTGGCATTATCGTGCATCTTCCCTCTCTGTAGAGTTAGGCATCTTGTGTGTAGTACATGTGTATTGTGCATCTTCCCTCATGTTTGGCATTATCGTGCATCTTCCCTAGTGTGTAGCATTGTGCATCTTCCCTCATGTTTGGCAGTATCGTGCATCTTCCCTCTCTGTAGAGTTAGGCATCTTGTGTGTAGTACATGTGTATTGTGCATCTTCCCTCATATTTGGCAGTATCGTGCATCTTCCCTCTCTGTAGAGTTAGGCATCTTGCGTATAGTACATGTGTATTGTGCATCTTCCCTAGTGTGTAGTATTGTGCATCTTCCCTCATATTTGGCAGTATCGTGCATCTTCCCTCTCTGTAGAGTTAGGCATCTTGTGTGTAGTACATGTGTATTGTGCATCTTCCCTCATATTTGGCAGTATCGTGCATCTTCCCTCTTATGAAGAGTTAGGCATCTTGTGTGTAGTACATGTGTATTGTGCATCTTCCCTAGTGTGTAGCATTGTGCATCTTCCCTCATATTTGGCAGTATCGTGCATCTTCCCTCTCTGTAGAGTTAGGCATCTTGTGTGTAGTACATGTGTATTGTGCATCTTCCCTAGTGTGTAGCATTGTGCATCTTCCCTCATGTTTGGCAGTATCGTGCATCTTCCCTCTCTGTAGAGTTAGGCATCTTGTGTGTAGTACATGTGTATTGTGCATCTTCCCTAGTGTGTAGCATTGTGCATCTTCCCTCATATTTGGCAGTATCGTGCATCTTCCCTCTCTGTAGAGTTAGGCATCTTGTGTGTAGTACATGTGTATTGTGCATCTTCCCTCATGTTTGGCAGTATCGTGCATCTTCCCTCTTATGAAGAGTTAGGCATCTTGTGTATAGTACATGTGTATTGTGCATCTTCCCTCATGTTTGGCAGTATCGTGCATCTTCCCTCTTATGAAGAGTTATGCATCTTGTGTGTAGTACATGTGTATTGTGCATCTTCCCTTGTGTTTGGCATTATCGTGCATCTTCCCTCTTATGAAGAGTTAGGCATCTTGTGTGTAGTACATGTGTATTGTGCATCTTCCCTTGTGTTTGGCATTATCGTGCATCTTCCCTCTTATGAAGAGTTAGGCATCTTGTGTGTAGTACATGTGTATTGTGCATCTTCCCTCGTGTGTAGTATCGTGCATCTTCCCTCTTATGACGAGTTAGGCATCTTGTGTGTAGTACATGTGTATTGTGCATCTTCCCTCGTGTGTAGTATCGTGCATCTTCCCTCTTATGAAGAGTTAGGCATCTTGTGTGTAGTACATGTGTATTGTGCATCTTCCCTTGTGTTTGGCATTATCGTGCATCTTCCCTCTTATGAAGAGTTATGCATCTTGTGTGTAGTACATGTGTATTGTGCATCTTCCCTTGTGTTTGGCATTATCGTGCATCTTCCCTCTTATGACGAGTTAGGCATCTTGTGTGTAGTACATGTGTATTGTGCATCTTCCCTCGTGTGTAGTATCGTGCATCTTCCCTCTTATGACGAGTTAGGCATCTTGTGTGTAGTACATGTGTATTGTGCATCTTCCCTCGTGTGTAGTATCGTGCATCTTCCCTCTTATGAAGAGTTAGGCATCTTGTGTGTAGTACATGTGTATTGTGCATCTTCCCTTGTGTTTGGCAGTATCGTGCATCTTCCCTCTTATGAAGAGTTAGGCATCTTGTGTGTAGTACATGTGTATTGTGCATCTTCCCTCATGTTTGGCAGTATCGTGCATCTTCCCTCTTATGAACAGTTATGCATCTTGTGTGTAGTACATGTGTATCGTGCATCTTCCCTCTTATGAAGAGTTAGGCATCTTGTGTGTAGTACATGTGTATTGTGCATCTTCCCTTGTGTTTGGCATTATCGTGCATCTTCCCTCTTATGAAGAGTTAGGCATCTTGTGTGTAGTACATGTGTATTGTGCATCTTCCCTCATGTTTGGCAGTATCGTGCATCTTCCCTCTTATGAAGAGTTAGGCATCTTGTGTGTAGTACATGTGTATTGTGCATCTTCCCTTGTGTTTGGCATTATCGTGCATCTTCCCTCTTATGAAGAGTTAGGCATCTTGTGTGTAGTACATGTGTATTGTGCATCTTCCCTCATGTTTGGCAGTATCGTGCATCTTCCCTCTTATGAAGAGTTAGGCATCTTGTGTATAGTACATGTGTATTGTGCATCTTCCCTCATGTTTGGCAGTATCGTGCATCTTCCCTCTTATGAAGAGTTAGGCATCTTGTGTATAGTACATGTGTATTGTGCATCTTCCCTCATGTTTGGCAGTATCGTGCATCTTCCCTCTTATGAAGAGTTATGCATCTTGTGTGTAGTACATGTGTATTGTGCATCTTCCCTTGTGTTTGGCATTATCGTGCATCTTCCCTCTTATGAAGAGTTAGGCATCTTGTGTGTAGTACATGTGTATTGTGCATCTTCCCTCATGTTTGGCAGTATCGTGCATCTTCCCTCTTATGAAGAGTTAGGCATCTTGTGTGTAGTACATGTGTATTGTGCATCTTCCCTTTGTTTGGCATTATCGTGCATCTTCCCTCTTATGAAGAGTTAGGCATCTTGTGTGTAGTACATGTGTATTGTGCATCTTCCCTTGTGTTTGGCAGTATCGTGCATCTTCCCTCTTATGAAGAGTTAGGCATCTTGTGTGTAGTACATGTGTATTGTGCATCTTCCCTTGTGTTTGGCATTATCGTGCATCTTCCCTCTTATGAAGAGTTATGCATCTTGTGTGTAGTACATGTGTATTGTGCATCTTCCCTCTTGTTTGGCATTATCGTGCATCTTCCCTCTTATGAAGAGTTATGCATCTTGTGTGTAGTACATGTGTATTGTGCATCTTCCCTTGTGTTTGGCATTATCGTGCATCTTCCCTCTTATGAAGAGTTAGGCATCTTGTGTATAGTACATGTGTATTGTGCATCTTCCCTCATGTTTGGCAGTATTGTGCATCTTCCCTCTTATGAAGAGTTAGGCATCTTGTGTGTAGTACATGTGTATTGTGCATCTTCCCTCGTGTTTGGCAGTGTTGTGCATTTTCTGTGTGTAGAGCCCTGTGTTACCCTCTTCGGGGTTGCATGATCGAAAAGTGCATTCCGACTTTCACTTTCTCCAATCTGGTAAGCGATGCTCTGATTGGTCGAATGAAAGGTCTTCTGACATGACCTGTAACGGGATGTCGTCAGAGATCCGATTAGAGGTGGCAAGAACTAAGATCTGATTTTTATTAAACCGAGTCAGGGCATCTTAACTTGTTCTGTGTACCTGTGAGAATGCTGAAGATGGCATTGCGATGTAACATGCGGAAGGTCCTCTGCGTGGGCCCAGTCAAATCCAGCAGGAAGGCGATGAGGCTACAAATGACTGCGACACAGGAGGCAGCTATCACCCACTTGAACACCATCACTGCCTTTGTGGTCACACAGTTGGCCATTACTGGGGAAACATTCAAACACAGCAGTAGAGAATTAGCAAAGGAGTCCAAACTAAGCGCCTTGGCAGGCAAATTAGGATTCTTATTTTTCATAAATTCAGAGGAAAATACATTGTACAGTAGAACACGGAATGAACTACAAGGGACCAGAGAAATCAGTTCGTTATATCCGTTGTTTGTTATACACGTTTTCGCTCGGAAACGTCTGCCATCTTGGATAAGACAAAACACAATACACGTAATTGCAGTGTTACACGTGAAATCTTCATGCCCTAATTTCACTGCAAGTTCGTCAGCTTTGGTCTTTCTTGGTTTTTATGCCAGCATCAACAGCATTAATACTTCTCAATTTCGTCAGTGACACTTGACACTGAGTGAGATTTCTCAGTTCGCTATACACGTCACTAATTAGTGATAGATGGGCTTGTCGGTGATCAGATATCAGTTTGCTGTATCCGTTAGTTCGCTGTAGAGAGTTCGTTATATATGTAAATTTTATATGATATTATATCAATGTATATAGGAGATAAATGGGGAATTTTTTAACAGTTCGTTGTATCCGTTTGTTCGCTATATCCGGGGTTCGTTATATCCGTGTTCTACTGTACTTGAACCTCTTGTTCCCTTGTTAAATAGAACCCCACCTTTTGTCACTTCAGGCCTACCAAAGATACCCAGTAGAGAGCTACCCAACTATGGAATATGTTCACACTTTAAATAGATATAGCCACACAAATTACAAACAAAGACACAAGATAAAGTTTGCATCGTAGTGATATAGAGAATCTCACCCAAGTGTCGTTTGATATCAAATGTATCAACATGAGTCGATAAACTTTTATCGACGAGTGTAGATATACTTGATATCAAAAGACCCAAGGGTGAGATTCTATTTATCATCAAACATCATTCTTCCAACTTTTTCAGTTTGTAGACAGTAATAAGATGTGTCTTAAGTGTTAAAAGTACAGCTAACAGCTTCAGTAGCAGAGCCATTAGTGATGTCCTTTGATTGTAACGTCATGGTATCCAATGATGTCACAATCGTCTGAAAAGCAGTGTGATGCAATTTCATTGCTGCGATATCTACAATGTAGTTATCGCTTGATCTCACCCAAGCAATATCTGCTGTGTGGGCCAGTTTTGGATGATACAAGTTTGTTGCAAGTGTGTCTTTCTTTGTAATTTGTGTGGCTATTTCTATTTGAAGTGTGAACCTATTCCTTAGTTTAGTAGCTCTCTGCTTACTGTTTCCCTTACTAAAGCGAGTGAGTACGCTACTTCATACTCCATCAATATCACAGCAGGGGACTCCAGAAATGGGCTTCACACATTGTACCCATGTGGGGAATCGAACCTGGGTCTTCGGCATGACGAGCAAACACTTAAACCACTAGGCTACCCCACCGCCAAATCACTTACTAGAAAGAATGCAGCTAATGCCTTAAACATGTAAAAAGGTTCAGCTATCTTCAAAGATTTTGTGCATTTTAATTCATTGGTTAAATCAGCATTAGAAATTGACACTAGTCCTGTAGTCCCGGCCAAACTGCCTAATAGTTAAGATATAACAAGGACTAGTAGAAATTTGGCATTTTTAACGGTTTTGCTATATGTTATCATTGTAAGGACTAGTGGACTAAAAATGTTAGTTTCTACCGCTGGTTACCACAAGAATGTTCACCTGGCATGTATCTTACCATCTAGCATGCTGGGCCCATACTGATATAAAACACTAGAACCTTCATCTGGATATGTGCCCGGCGCTATAAAATGTCCACTATAGAAGAACTGAAACGCTCCCAGGAAGTGCAATCCTCCCCGCGGTCTCTGGATGAGGCTACAGAGTCCATTGTAGATAGACACCCATTTGGGTTCCGCCAAGGCCACACACAGAATCACAATAGTTATCATGTTACAAACGGCTCCAGCAAAGTTCCGTTCACGCTGTTTGAAATTACAGTGTGAATGGCGTCGACTGCGACTCTGGCCATCGCTATGACGACTGCGTGATCGGTTGCTTGAGCGACTTCTTCTTGATGTCGACTCCCGACTTCGAGTTCTCCCTGAACTCCGTGAACTTGGCATAGTGGGTAGTCTACTGATGCATACCTGTCAAACAAGAAAGACAAACTTCATTACTAGAAACATATCAAGTGAGTGAGTGAGTGAGTTGGGTTTAACGCCACTTTTAACAGTATTCCAGTTATATCACCACGTGTCAGCTTAATGTGGGAGGAAAGCCCGAAGTGATGCAGGTCTAAGACATTTACCACTTTGGTGAAACCCACGAGCACAGATATGGTGCTGACAAACCTAGAAACATAATTGGGGCGAACCAGGATTCGAACCCACAATCATAGGTTTCTGGCGTGCCCAAGGGACACAACTCTGCACAGCGAATCGCGGCGCCTTAGACGACTGGGCTCCCTGTGCCCCCGAAACATATCAAGGTGTGCCAGAGGCATAAAGGCTATTTTGAATATTCATAATAGTTTGACTCATGACAAGAGCGCCGACTCACTTTCAGTATTATTTCCTGGTAGTCAGAGCAACGTTTTATGTTTGCTTGTTTGACTAACGTCGCACTCAGCAATATTCCTGCTATATAATAGCAGTCTGTACATAATCAAGTCTCAACCAGACAATCCAGTGATTGATACCAATAACATTGATCTACGCATTTGGGATATGATGGCATATGTCAACCAAGTCAGCGAACCTGACTGCCTGATCCCGTTAGTCGCCTCTTACAAGGAGAATGGATTTCCAAAGACCAATTCTCACCCACTATCTTCAGAGGATCAATGTCTCAGGAGCAAACACAACTTGACCAGGGGTCAAGCTTCAGATTCATGTTACCGTAAGTCCCCATGGTCCCTGGTCTGGCAGCCTAACTTTGGTGGCTGGTGATCTATGGCTCACTTTTATTATGTATTGTAATGAATATTCATATTTTAAGAATATATGCTAGCTTCAAATACAAATCTATGATACTCTAGTTGTATTACTGTCCATTGTCAACAGATTTTTATAAACTTTAAATGTATTTACTCGATATATAAATTGGTCTCGTCACAATATGGCTGAAATATTGCCGATGTGACACTCTTTACTGTGACTGTTGACCGTAATTGTTAATAGTTGGTGACCATGAAAAATATCTGGTTTGTTTTTACACAACTACATTAACAGTAATAGCTTCTTAGCCATCTCAGGGCACCTTCTTGACCCTTCATCAGGTGAATACTGAATAAGCATAACGACTTTACACAAGGTGGGATTAATGGATAAAGGTAGGTATATAATGAGGAAGCCAATGGCATTAATGGCAGAGAAACCAATAAAGTACAATGAAGATGTAGTGATGGGGCTGGGTGTTGTAACAAAGAGTGAGTGTGTGAGTATGGTTTTACACCGCTTTTAGCAATATTCCAGCAATATCACGGTGGGGGACACCAGAAATGGGCTTCACACATTGTACCCATGTGGGGAATCAAACCTTTGGCGTGATGATGAACACATTAACCACTAGGCTACCCCACCGCCCCTGTTGTAACAAAGAACTGACTTTGGTAACAATATAATAACAACACAATCAAGATGTCCCTTTGCGTTTATTGATAGGGATAAAGCACAGTAGAGTACAGCCCCTTCTAATTATTCGGACACCACTGACATTCCAAGATCACACTAGCTAGTCTGACCACCTCGATTACTTATTCCAAAAGCTTGCTTCCATTTTTCTCGTGGACAAAGATATGCGTCAAACACCAAGTCTTACCTCATAATTACCCAACGGTAAGAGTGAACGAGTGAGTTGGTTATACCATCGCTTGGAACAGTATTGACTTATTAAATGATAAGGTTATTTAGTGTTACAATGAAGTCAAGTTGTGTACTTTGGCAGGTTGTGTCCTAACGCTGCCGAAGACCTGGTCATGACAGATCCTCTATTGTGGAATTGCCGAAGTCAGACACCAACTCGAAAAGATGACAGTTCTTATCTATTATTATCGCAAATAACCTCAGGAATGTATTGTAACACGTCCTCATACATACAATTGCTGGTTACGTTTCTAAGCAACAGTACAAATCAATATACCTCCAAATTCTTCTCCTGTCGCCAATTTTTCTTACATCCTTCGCAGAGTTATCTTTGGAAACCGGAAGGAGATCTTCGGTTATGTTCGGCTATTTCCGTCAAATCCTTGTCGGCTTGTGCCGGTGCGCGGAATATAAGATTTTGTTTGTTTGTTGTTTAACGCCGCAGTCAGCAATATTCCAGCTATATGACGGCGGTGCGGAGATAAGAACAGGGAACATATAATATGTACTCTCTGATACGAGGCAAATTCATCACAGCAATTTGCGGGGCACCACCCTCACCCTCACCTCACCCCATCCCCAGCACATCTAGATCTATAATAAATTACCAGTCCCTTATGTCAGAGGCAATGCAGATGTGTTAATTATTTCCAGTAGACATGTTTATCATGGTCACTGTGTCAGGTGGATATATAAAGTAATTTCTGTGATCAAATGGTCTTCGATAAAGTTTTTACCTAATTTTTAGAAAGAAATCGGATTCATGCCGCATTACCAAGATATTGTGTTGATTACGGCTAATTAGGCCGGCTAATTTAGGCCCGAAAATAACAATTGATTACACCATTACATACGTAACATATGTTACACTTGGGATTACACGTCTAGTACTGTTTGGGATGGATTCCCATCAGGGATTTGAACCCACATCCTCAGAATAAGGCACTCAACGCCAGCACACATAGTCAGCGACGTAATTAACCCACTCAGCCTAAAAAATGGAAGTCCGACAACTGGTAGTCTAGATCCGCTACTTTAGTTCCCTTCCAGTGGCCCGACACCCAGGCCGTTATCATACTCGGAATTGTTTTACACTCGGATAGTCCCCCCCCCCCCCCCCCCCCCCCAAAGTGCTAGAATTTGTAATTTACTAAGAGTGAGTGAGGTGGGTTAAACGCAGCTTAGAATAGTATTCTAGTTATGTCACGGCGTGTCAAATGTTGGAGGATAGTTTTTTTTCATCAATGGTGGTAAGCCCATCTATTGCAGTGCGTAATATAGAATTGCAGATTTGGTGTATAAAAAACCCTACATATGATTTTCACGCCTAGTAATAAAGAAAAAAAACAGGGGGAAACACAAGAATGTGTGACAAAAGAGCCACTAAACTCAGAATTCAAACATTTTTCAGAATTAAGTATTTTGGGGTTCGGGTGTGTGGGTGTGGGGTGGAGGGGGTTGTCATCAAACTTAATTCGACATCGAACTTTTGAACTGGTCCCTTACTGAGACTGTATAATCCCCCAAATTAAGATATGTGGAGAAACCCTGCGTCAAATTCTTATATCGGTATTTAAGGCAGATGTTGAAAAAACGGGTGTCGCAGACATGCAATATAACAATGGTTGTGTAGCTCCAAAGGATAAGTGTGGTTTAACACTGGGGCTGGGACGAGTCCAAATTTACTACCCGGGTACCCACCACGCTATTACCCGACCCTACCCGGATACCCGCTATATGTCTCAAGACTTGGGTGTAAAAAGTCCGATTGGGAATTGTTTGACCGTAGCCCTGGTAAAATGTATTTAGATACACATATAAAACGATCTGGTCATGCATACACTGACGTTGACTGAAATATTATCTTTATTCAAACCTATACAGGTCAGGATGAAAGGGTGCATAGTCAGAAAGAAATGCGAACATTAGTGACTTGTAACCATAGAGTTTTAGATATGTGTTGTCCTTAAACAATGTATCACGTGACTAACGGTAGTTCTGTGGGTACCCGGGTCCTACTCAGTACCCACCCGACCCGAGTTACCCGTCCCAGCACTATTTAAAACCGCCTTGAACAATATTTAATGGCAGATTGACGCGAGAGGAAAACCCGAAGTGATGTCGGGGAATTGTGGATTCAAACCTACAAGAGTAGGTTTCTGACACACCTAAGGGGAGTAACTCTGTTTTACGAACTGAGGAACCTTAGACAACTGTGGTCTTATACACAGGTATGTACTACCATGTTGAAGCCTGTGGTCTTATACACAGGTATGTACTACCGTGTTGAAGCCTGTGGTCTTATACACAGGTATGTACTACCGTGTTGAAGCCTGTGGTCTTATACACAGGTATGTACTACCATGTTGAAGCCTGTGGTCTTATACACAGGTATGTACTACTGTGTTGAAGCCTGTGGTCTTATACACAGGTATGTACTACCATGTTGAAGCCTGTGGTCTTATACACAGGTATGTAGTACCGTGTTGAAGCCTGTGGTCTTATACACAGGTATGTACTACCGCGTTGAAGCCTGTGGTCTTATACACAGGTATGTAGTACCGTGTTGAAGCCTGTGGTCTTATACACAGGTATGTACTACCGTGTTGAAGCCTGTGGTCTTATACACAGGTATGTACTACCGCGTTGAAGCCTGTGGTCTTATACACAGGTATGTAGTACCGTGTTGAAGCCTGTGGTCTTATACACAGGTATGTACTACCGTGTTGAAGCCTGTGGTCTTATACAAAGGTATGTACTACCGTGTTGAAGCCTGTGGTCTTATACACAGGTATGGACTACCGTGTTGAAGTCTGTGGTCATATACACAGGTATGTACTACTGTGTTGAAGCCTGTGGTCTTATGCACAGGTATGTACTACCGTGTTGAAGCCTGTGGTCTTATACACAGGTATGTACTACCGTGTTGAAGCCTGTGGTCTTAAACACAGGTATTTACACCCATGTTGGAGCCAGTGGTCTTATACACAGGTATTTACTCAAACGAACACTCAATGCCATTTAGACAACATATACAACAAATGTTATATTTGGGATAACACTTTTTGGGGTGGTACTTTTTGGGGCTGACTCCCTGTTTGTGTGCTGGCGATTAGGTGCGTTACTCTGGCAGTGTAGGTTCGAATCCCGGACGGGACTCAACCCCCAAAAGTACTAGAATCTGTACTTTACAAAGAAAGTGTTATCCCAAATATAACATTCGTTACATTTGACCACTTTCTAAATGTCATTGTGTTTCATACGAGGGCTGACTGAAAAGTTCTAAGCCTAAGTGGGATATCTCAATCGGATTGAAACAAACTTTTGCCACACACAAGTACAATCATTTAATGAATCATAGACATAAGAACTGCAACTGTAGTGTTATTATTGTCTTTGTACCAGACCATCTTGTGAACCTACCCATTGAAATCTCCAGAAATGGCCAAAACTGGCTATAGGGCAGTCATCAAGTACCTGCAACTGAAAGGGCTAACTCCAACACAGATACATGCTGACATGGTCTCCACTTTAGGGGATGATGCCCCTTCCTTTTTCACTGTAAAGAAGTGGGCTGCGGAATTCAAGCGTGGCAGAGAGCCTTGACGATGACCCGCGTCCAGGAAGGCCTTCAACAGCAACCATTCCGGAAAACATTACCCGGGTGCATGACATGGTGATGGCTGATCGACGATTGACCACTCGACATATTGCCAGTGTTGTGGGCATCTCTCATGAGAGGGTTGAGCACATTATCACCACCGAGTTGGGAATGACAAATGTTTCTGCAAGATGGGTGCCAAAGCTCTTGACAGCGGATCAGAAACGTGTCAGATTCCTGACGTCCCGTGACAATTTATGCCGTTTTGAAGCAGATCCCGATGATATTTTGGCCCGATTTGTAACCATGGATGAGACCTGGATTCATCACTTTCAACCAGAAACCAAAATTCAGTCTAAACAATGGAAGCATCCGGAATCACCAGCCACCCCAAAAGCCAAGTCGGTTCCTTCTGCTGGAAAGGTGATGGCTTCAGTCTTTTGGGATTCCAAGGGTATTCTGCTGATTGACTATCTTGAAAAAGGCCAGACTATCAATGGCAGATATTATGCTGACCTACTGAGACAGTTTCGTGAAGCTATCAAAGCTAAGCGACGGGGAATGCTCACTAAAGGAGTCCTGTTCCACCAAGACAATGCTCCTGTTCACAAATCGGTGGTTGCCATGTCAGCGATCCATGATTGTGGCTCATTGACCATCCCCCTTATTAACCCGATTTGGCCCCGTCAGACTTCCACCTGTTTCCCAAAATGAAAAAGGAACTAGCCGGTCGCCATTTTCCTAGTAATGATCACGTCATTTCCGCCGTGGATGACATTTTTAGGGTGGCTGAAGAAAATTTCTTCTTGACCGGCATCCAGGCCTTGCAGCATCGCTGGCAAAAGTGTGTAAACCTGGAAGAGGACTATGTGGAGAAATAAATGAAAACCATCGACTTGGTACGGGTCTTTCACAGTTAGGCTTAGAACTTTTCAGCCAGCCCTCGTAGCTTTCGGCCATGTCAGAGGGGTACGCAAAGTACGTGATCAAGACTACCAGTTGTCGGACTTTCTTTTTTTGTGGAAGCCTCGGTGTCTGAGTGGGTTGGGTCGCAGACTTTGTGTGCTGGCGATTAGGTGCCTCATTCTGACAGTGTGGGTTCGAATCCGGACGGGACTCAAGTCTCAACCCAAAAGGTACGAGAATCTGTACTTTACAAAGAAAGTGTAATCCCAAACATTTGTTATATTTCCTCAAACGTTGGAGCCTGTGTTCTGATACACATGTATTTACACCCGTGTTGGAGCCAGTGGTCTGACACACACGTATATACGACCATGTTGGAGCCTGTGACCTTATATACACATGTATTTACAATGATGAACCATAGAGAAAGGTTGGTTGGTTTGTTGTTTAACGCCGCACTCAGCAATATTCCAGCTATATGATGGCGGTCTGTAAATAATCGAGTCTGGACCAGACAATCCAGTGATTATTATCATGAGCATCGATCCACGCAGTTGGGATCGATGACATGCATCATGCCAAGTCAGCGAGCCTGACCACCCGATCCCGTTAGTCGCCTTTTACGACAAGCAAAGTCGCCTTTTACGGCAAGCATGGGTTCTACCCCGGAATCTTCACGGGCCACTATAGAGAAAGGACTGTGGCCTATTGTATCACACTCTGTAGAGAGGTTTGTGACCTATTGTATATCACTATGAAGACAGGCATGTGGCTTATTGTATCCCACTGTGGAGACAGGCATGTGGCTTATTGTATATCACTATGAAGACAGGCATGTGGCTTATTTCACACTGTGGAGACAGGCATGTGGCTTATTGTATCACACTGTGGAGACAGGCATGTGGCTTATTGTATCACACTGTGGAGACAGGCATGTGGCTTATTGTATATCACTATGAAGACAGGCATGTGGCTTATTTCACACTGTGGAGACAGGCATGTGGCATATTGTATCCCACTGTGTAGACAGGCACGTGGCTTATTGTATCACACTGTGGAGACAGGCATGTGGCTTATTGTATCACACTGTGTAGACAGGCATGTGGCTTATTGTATATCACTATGAAGACAGGTATGTGGCTTATTGTATCCCACTGTGGAGACAGGCATGTGGCTTATTGTATCCCACTGTGGAGACAGGCATGTGGCTTATTTCACACTGTGGAGACAGGCATGTGGCTTATTGTATATCACTATGAAGACAGGCATGTGGCTTATTTCACACTGTGGAGACAGGCATGTGGCTTATTGTATCACACTGTGGAGACAGGCATGTGGCTTATTGTATATCACTATGAAGACAGGCATGTGGCTTATTTCACACTGTGGAGACAGGCATGTGGCTTATTGTATCACACTGTGGAGACAGGCATGTGGCTTATTGTATATCACTATGAAGACAGGCATGTGGCTTATTTCACACTGTGGAGACAGGCATGTGGCCTATTGTATCCCACTGTGTAGACAGGCACGTGGCTTATTGTATCACACTGTGGAGACAGGCATGTGGCTTATTGTATCACACTGTGTAGACAGGCATGTGGCTTATTGTATATCACTATGAAGACAGGCATGTGGCTTATTGTATCCCACTGTGGAGACAGGCATGTGGCTTATTTCACACTGTGGAGACAGGCATGTGGCTTATTGTATCACACTGTGGAGACAGGCATGTGGCTTATTTCACACTGTGGAGACAGGCATGTGGCTTATTGTTTATCACTATGAAGACAGGCATGTGGCTTATTTCACACTGTGGAGACAGGCATGTGGCTTATTGTATCACACTGTGGAGACAGGCATGTGGCTTATTGTATCCCACTGTGTAGACAGGCATGTGGCTTATTGTATATCACTGTTGAGACAGGTATGTGGCTTATTGTATCACACTGTGGAGACAGGCATGTGGCTTATTGTATCACACTGTTGAGACAGGAATGTGGCTTATTGTATCACACTGTTGAGACAGGCATGTGGCTTATTGTATCACACTGTGGAGACAGGCATGTGGCTTATTGTATATCACTGTTGAGACAGGTATGTGGCTTATTGTATCACACTGTGGAGACAGGCATGTGGCTTATTGTATCTTACTGTGTAGACAGGCATGTGGCCTATTGTATCACACTGTGGAGACAGGCATGTGGCTTATTGTATCTTACTGTGTAGACAGGCATGTGGCTTATTGTATCACACTGTGGAGACAGGCATGTGGCCTATTGTATCTTACTGTGTAGACAGGCATGTGGCCTATTGTATATCACTGTGGAGACAGGCATGTGGCTTATTGTATCACACTGTGGAGACAGGCATGTGGCTTATTGTATATCACTGTGGAGACAGGCATGTGGCTTATTGTATATCACTATGAAGACAGGTATGTGGCTTATTGTATCACACTGTGTAGACAGGCATGTGGCTTATTGTATCACACTGTGGAGACAGGCATGTGGCTTATTGTATCACACTGTGGAGACAGGCATGTGGCTTATTGTATCACACTGTGTAGACAGGCATGTGGCCTATTGTATCACACAGTGTAGACAGGCATGTGGCCTATTGTATCACACTATGGAGACAGGCATGTGACCTATTGTATATCACTGTGGAGACAGGCATGTGACATATTGTATTTTACTATGTAGACAGGCATGGTGCCTATTGTTTCACACTGTGGAGACAAGCATGTGCCATATTGTATCTTACTATGTAGACAGCCATGTGGACTATTGTTTCACACTGTGTGAAAGGCATGTGGCCTATTGTATCACACTATGGAGACAGGCATGTGGACTATTGTATCACACTGTGTGAAAGGCATGTGGCCTATTGTATCACACTGTGGAGACAGGCATGTGGACTATTGTATCTCACTGTGGAGACAGGCATGTGGCCTATTGTATCACATTATGGAGACAGGCATGTGACCTATTGTATATCACTGTGGAGACATGCATGTGGCCTATTGTATCTTACTATGAAGACAGGCATGTGGCTTATTGTATCACACTGTGTAGACAGGCATGTGGCTTATTGTATCACACTGTGGAGACAGGCATGTGGCTTATTGTATCACACTATGAAGACAGGCATGTGGCTTATTGTATCACACTGTGGAGACAGGCATGTGGCTTATTGTATCACACTATGAAGACAGGCATGTGGCTTATTGTATCACACTGTGGAGACAGGCATGTGGCCTATTGTATCCCACTGTGGAGACAGGCATGTGGCTTATTGTATCCCACTGTGGAGACAGGCATGTTGCTTATTGTATATCACTATGAAGACAGGTATGTGGCTTATTGTATCACACTGTGGAGACAGGCATGTGGCTTATTGTATCACACTGTGGAGACAGGCATGTGGCCTATTGTATCTTACTATGTAGACATGCATGTGGCCTATTGTATCACACTGTGTAGACAGACATGTGGCTTATTGTATATCACTGTGTAGACAGGCATGTGGCTTATTGTATCCCACTGTGGAGACAGGCATGTGGCTTATTGTATCACACTGTGTAGACAGGCATGTGGCTTATTGTATCACACTGTGTAGACAGGCATGTGGCTTATTGTATCACACTGTGGAGACAGGCATGTGGCTTATTGTATATCACTGTGGAGACAGGCATGTGACTTATTGTATATAACTATGAAGACAGGTATGTGGCTTATTGTATCACACTGTGTAGACAGGCATGTGGCTTATTGTATCACACTGTGGAGACAGGCATGTGGCTTATTGTATCACACTGTGGAGACAGGCATGTGGCTTATTGTATATCACTGTGGAGACAGGCATGTGGCTTATTGTATATCACTATGAAGACAGGTATGTGGCTTATTGTATCACACTGTGTAGACAGGCATGTGGCTTATTGTATCACACTGTGGAGACAGGCATGTGGCTTATTGTATCACACTGTGGAGACAGGCATGTGGCTTATTGTATCACACTGTGTAGACAGGCATGTGGCCTATTGTATCACACAGTGTAGACAGGCATGTGGCCTATTGTATCACACTGTGGAGACAGGCATGTGGCCTATTGTATCACACTGTGGAGACAGGTATGTGGCCTATTGTATCTCACTGTGGAGACAGGCATGTGGCTTATTGTATATCACTATGAAGACAGGTATGTGGCTTATTGTATCACACTGTGTAGACAGGCATGTGGCTTATTGTATCACACTGTGGAGACAGGCATGTGGCTTATTGTATCACACTGTGGAGACAGGCATGTGGCCTATTGTATCACACTGTGTAGACAGGCATGTGACCTATTGTATCACATTGTGGAGACAGGCATGTGACCTATTGTATCACACTGTGGAGACAGGCATGTGGCCTATTGTATCACACTGTGGAGACAGGTATGTGGCCTATTGTATCTCACTGTGGAGACAGGCATGTGGCTTATTGTATCACACTATGGAGACAGGCATGTGGACTATTGTATCACACTGTGGAGACAGGCATGTGCCCTATTGTATCACACTGTGGAGACAGGTATGTGGCCTATTGTATCCCACTGTGGAGACAGGCATGTGGCTTATTGTATCACACTATGAAGACAGGCATGTGGCTTATTGTATCACACTGTGGAGACAGGCATGTGGCTTATTGTATATCACTATGAAGACAGGCATGTGGCTTATTGTATCACACTATGGAGACAGGCATGTGGACTATTGTATCTCACTGTGGAGACAGGCATGTGGACTATTGTATCTCACTGTGGAGACAGGCATGTGGCTTATTGTATCACACTATGGAGACAGGCATGTGGACTATTGTATCACACTGTGTGAAAGGCATGTGGCCTATTCTATCACACTATGGAGACAGGCATGTGGACTATTGTATCACACTGTGGAGACAGGCATGTGGACTATTGTATCTCACTGTGGAGACAGGCATGTGGCCTATTGTATCACACTATGGAGACAGGCATGTGACCTATTGTATATCACTGTGGAGACAGGCATGTGGCCTATTGTATCTTACTATGTAGACAGGCATGTGGCTTATTGTATCACACTGTGGAGACAGGCATGTGGCTTATTGTATCACACTGTGGAGACAGGCATGTGGCCTATTGTATCACACTGTGGAGACAGGCATGTGGCCTATTGTATCACATTGTGTAGACAGGCATGTGGCTTATTGTATCCCACTGTGTAGACAGGCATGTGGCTTATTGTATCACACTGTGGAGACAGGCATGTGGCTTATTGTATCTTACTATGTAGACAGGCATGTGGCCTATTGTATCTTACTATGTAGACAGGCATGTGGCCTATTGTATCTTACTATGTAGACAGGCATGTGGCCTATTGTATCTTACTGTGTAGACAGGCATGTGGCCTATTGTATATCACTGTGGAGACAGGTATGTGACCTATTGTATATCACTGTGGAGACAGGCATGTGGCCTATTGTATCTTACTATGTAGACAGGCATGTGGCTTATTGTATCACACTGTGGAGACAGGCATGTGGCTTATTGTATCACACTGTGGAGACAGGCATGTGGCCTATTGTATATCACTGTGGAGACAGGTATGTGACCTATTGTATATCACTGTGGAGACAGGCATGTGGCCTATTGTATCTTACTATGTAGACAGGCATGTGACATATTGTATTTTACTATGTAGACAGGCATGTGGCCTATTGTTTAACACTGTGGAGACAGGCATGTTGCTTATTGTTTCACACTGTGGAGACAAGCATGTGACATATTGTATCTTACTATGAAGACAGGCATGTGGCCTATTGTATCACACTGTGGAGACAGGCATGTGGCCTATTATATCACACTGTGGAGACAGGCATGTGGCTTATTGTTTCACACTGTGGAGACAAGCATGTGACATATTGTATCTTACTATGAAGACAGGCATGTGGCCTATTGTATCTTACTATGTAGACAGGCATGTGGCTTATTGTATCACACTGTGGAGACAGGCATGTTGCTTATTGTATCCCACTGTGGAGACAGGCATGTGGCCTATTGTATCACACTGTGGAGACAAGCATGTGACATATTGTATCACACTGTGGAGACAAGCATGTGGCTTATTGTATCCCACTGTGGAGACAGGCATGTGGCTTATTGTATCACACTGTGTAGACAGGCATGTGGCTTATTGTATCACACTGTGTAGACAGGCATGTGGCCTATTGTATCACACTGTGTAGACAGGCATGTGACATATTGTATTTTACTATGTAGACAGGCATGTGGCCTATTGTTTCACACTGTGGAGACAGGCATGTGGCTTATTGTTTCACACTGTGGAGACAAGCATGTGACATATTGTATCTTACTATGAAGACAGGCATGTGGCCTATTGTATGACACTGTGGAGACAGGCATGTGGCCTATTGTATCACACTGTGGAGACAGGCATGTGGCCTATTGTATCACACTGTGGAGACAAGCATGTGACATATTGTATCTTACTATGAAGACAGGCATGTGGCCTATTGTATCACACTGTGGAGACAGGCATGTGGACTATTGTATCTCACTGTGGAGACAGGCATGTGGCTTATTGTATCACACTATGGAGACAGGCATGTGGACTATTGTATCACACTGTGTGAAAGGCATGTGGCCTATTGTATCACACTGTGGAGACAGGCATGTGGACTATTGTATCACACTGTGGAGACAGGCATGTGGCCTATTGTTTCACACTGTGTGAAAGGCATGTGGCCTATTGTATCACACTATGGAGACAGGCATGTGGACTATTGTATTACACTGTGTGAAAGGCATGTGGCCTATTGTATCACACTGTGGAGACAGGCATGTGACCTATTGTATCTTACTATGTAGACAGGTATGTGACCTATTGTATCACACTGTGTGAAAGGCATGTGGCCTATTGTATCACACTATGGAGACAGGCATGTGGACTATTGGATCTCACTGTGTGAAAGGCACGTGGCCTATTGTATCACACTGTGGAGACAGGCATGTGGCCTATTGTATCACACTGTGTAGACAGGCATGTGACCTATTGTATCACACTGTGTAGACAGGCATGTGACCTATTGTATCACACTGTGTAGACAGGCATGTGACCTATTGGATCTCACTGTGTAGACAGGCATGTGGCCTATTGTATCACATTGTGTAGACAGGCATGTGACCTATTGTATCTCACTGTGTAGACAGGCATGTGGCCTATTGTATCACATTGTGTAGACAGGCATGTGACCTATTGTATCACACTGTGGAGACAGGCATGTGGCCTATTGGATCTCACTGTGGAGCATGTGACCTATTGGATCACACTGTGGAGACAGGTATGTGGCCTATTGGATCTCACTGTGGAGCATGGGACCTATTGGATCACACTGTGGAGACAGGTATGTGGCCTATTGTATCACATTGTGTAGACAGGCATGTGACCTATTGTATCTCACTGTGTAGACAGGCATGTGGCCTATTGTATCACACTGTGGAGACAGGCATGTGGCCTATTGGATCTCACTGTGGAGCATGTGACCTATTGGATCTCACTGTGGAGACAGGTATGTGGCCTATTGGACCTCACTGTGGAGACAGGCATGTGGCCTATTGGATCTCACTGTGGAGCATGTGACCTATTGGATCTCACTGTGGAGACAGGCATGTGGCCTATTGGATCTCACTGTGGAGCATGTGACCTATTGGATCTCACTGTGGAGACAGGCATGTGGCCTATTGTATCTTACTATGTAGACAGGCATGTGACATATCATATCCAAGCACGGAGACAGGCATGTGACATATCGTATCCAACCACGGAGACAGGCATGTGATGATGGGAACATGATTCCCCAAAGACAATAATTCAATAAAAATAATGCCCTCTGTAATATAAAATTTATTCCACGAGTCTTGAATATTGGTAACAATGGATAATAAGTGTACAGTTTTTGATTTAACAGACTTATTTACATATCTACAGTCATTCATTCACCTCAGAACTTTCATGTAAACAAAGAGCAACACTCTGAAATGTAAGTGTTTAAGATTGTGGAGGTTTGTGTGGATACTCAAGGCAGACACGTATCACAATAATCATAAGCTTGTGGTTGGTTTTATAATTAGCAGTCACAAATTATTCATATAGAACTGTGAACAAGACAAATCGATGTAACCAGAAATATCAGATGTGCTGTCTGTATATATACATCCTGGAGGCATCAGCTGAGTCAGTAGACACACATCACATCCTACCTACTGGCTTACAGAGACATAGTGACAAAAAGTAGAGTGAGTGAGTGATTCCATGAATACCCTGGCGTAATAATAAAACAGGTTTTAGATGCTACATCCTACTGGCCTAACACATTGGTAAGGTAGTCTACAGAGACCTTGGGAGGAAGTTGTCTACAGAGACCTAGGCATGGGGTTGTCTACAGAGACCTTGAGAGGAAGTTGTCTACAGAGACCTAGGCATGGGGCTGTCTACAGAGACCTTGAGAGGAAGTTGTCTACAGAGACCTAGGCATAGGGCTGTCTACAGAGACCTAGGGATGGGACTGTCTATTGAGACCTAGGGGTGGGTTTGTCTGTAGAGATCTAGGGAGGGGGTTGTCTACAGAGACCAAGGGAGGGGGTTGTCTACAGAGACCAAGGGAGGGGGCTGTCTATAGAGACAGGGAGGGGGCTGTCTATAGAGACCTAGGGACGGTGATGTCTACAGACCTAGGGGTGGGGCTGTTTACAGAGACCTAGGGAGGGGGCTGTCTATAGAGACCTAGGGACGGTGATGTCTACAGACCTAGGGGTGGGGCTGTTTACAGAGACCTAGGGAGGGGGTTGTCTACAGACCTAGGGGTGGGGCTGTCTGCAGAGATATGAAGGTGGAGATGTTTTCTGAGACATAGGTTGGGGCTGTTTACAAAGACCTACAAGTGGGGGTGCTTACTGAGACAGAAGATTTTGGATGTTTACCGAGGCCTTGGCTGGGAATGTTAGACCTGGGCATTGAGAGAGGTTTATATTTACTGAGACTTAGGGTGGGGAATGTTCAATGAGACCTAGTTTCTACATTTAAGGTTGTGTCAATGTGTGTCACCTGTATGATGATGTGAGTCACCGGTATAGCTTCATATGTGAGTCACCTGTATGACTTCATATGTGAGTCACCTGTATAACTTTACATGAGTCACCTGCATGACTTCATATGTTAGTCACCTGTATGACTTCATATGTGAGTCACCTGTATGACTTCATGCAAGTCACCTGTATGACTTCATATAATAGTCACCTGTATGACTTCATATGTGAGTCACCTGTATAACTTCATATGTGAGTCACCTATATGAAACCAATGTGAGTCGGATGTATGACAATCAATGTAAGTCACATGTCTGACTTCAAGTGTGTCATCTGTATGACAACAAATGTAATTATTTGTGATCTCAGGATGACACAACAATTATATATGTGACATAGTTTGTTGATCCGGGTCAATGGGGAGCTTGCAACATAAAATGTTTACAAAAATGCAAAGGTTAATAAATATGCAAACTAACACAGCCTTCATCACACACAGTGTGAAAAGTGTTAACATGACAGCAACAGAGTGGGGTAGATATAACAGCAAGATATATCCAAGCTACCATGGCCTGCCAGAGAAATGTAAAGCACTGGAAATTAACAACAGCCTCAAAATTGTAAAAGTCTCAACAGACATGGAATGTAGGAAGACACTACTGGCTGGCTCAATCTTGCAGAAGTATTAAAGTACTCACGGAAATGAAAAAAAACCTGTTTTTTCGATCTCAGATTTTAAATAAATGCAGTTAACATACAAAATATATAAATATTCAAACAACTCAATTAGTACTAATTGGGCCTTGGCACAAATACAGCGTATCAAAGGTTTTTATGTCTTTTTACACGTAAAAGTGTGTAAAAATATGAACAAAACAGACTATTGTGAAACTGAGCATAACCAGGTGTTAGTAGATCAAGGTGAATGTCCATGACCTATGACACCTTGACGACAGGTGAAAACAGGTGCTTGAAACCCACATGCATGTGATTTGTCAGTGGTTAGTGATTTGGTAGTGGCATTGTGGGATAGTGAATCATCGTCAAAATATCAGAACGTAAAAGTAACATATTCCCTTCTCAAACAACAACTTACATGTCATTATTATTATGTACATAAACATAGCTGTTATTTTTATTGTTGTTTTGATAACTTTTTTCCAGGCTAATTTGCATAATGCCTATAGCCTGCTTCTGCCATGTCAATTTTATTTTTGAATGTTGAAAGTGCCTACAAATTACCTCCTGTAAAGTCGTTTGTATTGAGCACAGAGATAAAACTAGCTAATCCAGACTAGTACTATTCCAGTTGTTTTGTTATTTCGTATTTACATCTACGTAATGCTTTGTGTCGATTATTAAATCCAGCAAAACTGGTTTTTTTTCATTTCCATGAGTACTTTAGTGTAGCAAGTCCATGTCCCAAGGCAATCAGAACAATCACTTCACCAGCTTCCACTACACACAAAATACAGCAACACCTGAATGTTGAGACTACTCATGTGTTGACAACACATCTTTCTTCTGGCCATCTAATAGCAGTGGGACAATACACGATGCATCGGTAGATCCCGATTTTTTACTTCTCGATACAAGTATCGATCACAATTGCACTCAAAGTAAAAAGTATCTATTCTTACCTTTAATAAATGTTACACCAAACACTTATTACAAGTGAAAACATAAATATTTTCATCAATTGCTCCATACTTGACACTGCCAACCGTAAATTGCATTAAATTTTCAATTTCAAATTAACTTAACTGCTACTTCTACTTAATGAAATATAATTCTAAACTTGACAGGACATCGAGTTCGTGTTGGTAGTCGATGGTTTGGCAATATTCCAGCAGATTCTGTCATCCTTATTAACACACACAGACATTTGAAGTGAAAATCTAGAAACACATCAGCCAGTGTGTCATTTGGGGTTTCAATTACCACTTTTTAGTAGGGACGTAATCATATATATCGCGATATCGATAAATTTATAATGTTGATGCTGTATCAATACAAATTTATGAAAAATGATGCTGATAATTCCCTGCATATGTAAAGATTACCATGGTTAAGATGGACAATAAAAAGGCAGAAAATTCAAATTTTGACATTTAAGGATCAACCTAGTTCAAATTTAGCAATTTTAATAAGTTGATTAATTGCAGGTTTAGATAGAATTTCTTTATCTATTCATATCCAGAATAACTGCTTAATTTATTAATCGATATATCATGATATTTTTGAGTCGATATATCGATACTAAACATGCCAATCAATGACACGCCCACCTTTAAGTAGTTTCAAGACCATCTGTCTTTAAATTGGAGTGGGTTTGTCCTTCAAACAGATAGGTGTTAGGACAATATGATATAACTGCGAAACAAGAGTCGATACAATTATTTTGTCAAAAGTGTTTTTTTTCTGTTTTCAGTTTTGTACAGTCTGTTGTAGATCAACAGATAAAAAATAAAAGGTCTGGTAATGAAACTGGATCCTCAACATGACAAGTGCCAAGTTTTCACGCATCTGATTGTCTAACCTATCCTCACCTTACTCTCATATTGTAGACAGTCTCATCACAGGCATAGCAATTCCTGTCATTGTGTTGCCATGGCTACGCGATCTTAGGTCCCTTAACCTGCTAACTTACATAACAAAAATCTTGAAAAGAAATTCTCCTGACTATATCATATGAAAATATAGTTCTATAAACATGACAACATAACATGATCATGTGATCACAACCAACAATAAAAAATAGAACAACTTGTGGATTCAAATTTTCCAGATCTTCAACATGTTCATCAGTCAATACAGATTCAATGTATATATACACATTATCACACTTCACGGGGGATTGGTTCTCAATATATACAGAATATATATACAATTCAGGCCATATTATAAGGAATGTAACAATAGTGGGAGCGGTGATGATACATATTGCCCTACAGAGAGGACAGTATGATACATATTGCCCTAAAGAGAGGACAGTATGATACATATTGCCCTAAAGAGAGGACAGTATGATACATATTGCCCTACAGAGAGGACAGTATGATACATATTGCCCTAAAGAGAGGACAGTATGATACATATTGCTCTAAAGAGAGGACAGTATGATACATATTGCCCTACAGAGAGGACAGTATGATACATATTGCCCTAAAGAGAGGACAGTATGATACATATTGCCCTACAGAGAGGACAGTATGATACATATTGCCCTAAAGAGAGGACAGTATGATACATATTGACCTTAAGAGAGGACAGTATGATACATATTGCTCTAAAGAGAGGACAGTATGATACATATTGCCCTAAAGAGAGGACAGTATGATACATATTGCCCTACAGAGAGGACAGTATGATACATATCGCCCTAAAGAGAGGACAGTATGATACATACTGCCCTTCAAAAAAGACAATATAAGACATATTGCTCTAAACAGGGTACAGTACCCCAGATATTGCTCTAAACAGGGTACAGTACCCTACTTGTGGCTATAAACAGGTGACAGTACCCTACATGTGGCTATACAGAGGGTACAGTACCCAACATTTGGCTATACACAGGGTACAGTACCCTACATGTGGCTAAAAATAGGGTACAGTACCCTACATGTGGCTATACACAGGGTACAGTACCCTACATGTGGCTATACACAGGGTACAGTACCCTACATGTGGCTATAAACAGGTGACAGTACCCTACATGTGGCTATACACAGGGTACAGTACCCTACATGTGGCTATAAACAGGGTACAGTACCCTACATGTGGCTCTAAACAGGGTACAGTACCCTACATATTGCTCTAAACAGGGTATAGTACCCTACATGTGGCTATACACAGGGTACAGTACCCTACATGTGGCTCTAAACAGGGTACAGTACCCTACATGTGGCTATACACAGGGTACAGTACCCTACATATTGCTCTAAACAGGGTATAGTACCCTACATGTGGCTATACACAGGGTACAGTACCCTACATGTGGCTCTAAACAGGGTACAGTACCCTACATGTGGCTATACACAGGGTACAGTACCCTACATGTGGCTATAAACAGGGTACAGTACCCTACATGTGGCTCTAAACAGGGTACAGTACCCTACATATTGCTCTAAACAGGGTATAGTACCCTACATGTGGCTATAAACAGGGTACAGTACCCTACATGTGGCTCTAAACAGGGTACAGTACCCTACATATGGCTATAAGCAGGGTATAGCACACTACATATGGCTATAAACAGGGCATAGTACCCTACATGTGGCTATAAACAGGGTACAGTACCCTACATGTGGCTCTAAACAGGGTACAGTACCCTACATATTGCTCTAAACAGGGTATAGTACCATACATGTGGCTATACACAGGGTACAGTACCCTACATGTGGCTCTAAACAGGGTACAGTACCCTACATGTGGCTATACACAGGGTACAGTACCCTACATGTGGCTATAAACAGGGTACAGTACCCTACATGTGGCTCTAAACAGGGTACAGTACCCTACATATTGCTCTAAACAGGGTATAGTACCCTACATGTGGCTATAAACAGGGTACAGTACCCTACATGTGGCTCTAAACAGGGTACAGTACCCTACATATGGCTATAAGCAGGGTATAGCACACTACATATGGCTATAAACAGGGCATAGTACCCTACATGTGGCTATAAACAGGGTACAGTACCCTACATGTGGCTCTAAACAGGGTACAGTACCCTACATATTGCTCTAAACAGGGTATAGTACCATACATGTGGCTATACACAGGGTACAGTACCCTACATGTGGCTCTAAACAGGGTACAGTACCCTACATGTGGCTATACACAGGGTACAGTACCCTACATGTGGCTATAAACAGGGTACAGTACCCTACATGTGGCTCTAAACAGGGTACAGTACCCTACATATTGCTCTAAACAGGGTATAGTACCCTACATGTGGCTATAAACAGGGTACAGTACCCTACATGTGGCTCTAAACAGGGTACAGTACCCTACATATGGCTATATACAGGGTACAATAACCTCCATATGGCAATAAACAGGGAACAATACCCTACATATTGCTATAAGCAGGGTATAGCACACTACATATGGCTATAAACAGGGCATAGTACCCTACATGTGGCTCTAAACAGGGTACAGTACCCTACATATTGCTCTAAACAGGGTATAGTACCCTACATGTGGCTATAAACAGGGTACAGTACCCTACATGTGGCTCTAAACAGGGTACAGTACCCTACATATGGCTATATACAGGGTACAATAACCTCCATATGGCAATAAACAGGGAACAATACCCTACATATTGCTATAAGCAGGGTATAGCACACTACATATGGCTATAAACAGGGCATAGTACCCTACATATGGCTACAACAGGTTGCAGTACCATACATTTGGCTATAAACAGGCTTACATCGTGTTTTGACAAGGTAAGCACTTATTTTACTATAAAGTCAGATCAACATCATAAAACTGCCTGGTATTATACAAAGGTATAGTATAGGTGTGCAGAGATTATTCAGTCATGTTTGCAGATGAGATGGTCCTCCCCAACTTGGCAAAAACGCCCTCGCAGTCATCACTAAAGCAATGGTAATGTTCTAAATATGTAACCAAAAATTAATTCTCCCTTGCCTATTTCTTTTCCAAAGGCCTCTGCCTGTGGCCATTATAAATTGATTCTTAGATTTTCATCCCCACCCGACTCCCTACCAAACACCCTGCCTCACGTCGTATTACAGTCATCAGCACCTACAGGTGAAGAAACTCACGACATGTGTCCTTCTTTCCTTACTTGATAAAATACACACTGTACAAAGTCTGTGCAGGCTTCCTGTAAATCGCATCCGTCAACAGTTAATGTATCCTCGGATCATAGGTCTCGGACATCATAGATTTTCGGACATCATAGGTTTTCGGACATAGGTTTTCGGACATCATTCGTTTTCGGACATCATACGTTTTAGGACGGCCATGCTTATCCTGGTGTGACGTCACACAGACATTGCAAATACTTGGATCATGGCCTATTTTTAAGATAAAGTTTTTCTTTTATAACTGAGTGAGATGTTTTACAGTTGTTCTTGTAATTATTATGAGAAAACTATGAATGTTTCTTAAGCATACGAAAACCCATTACACAGAGATATACTCCTGACTCATACTTAAAAAAATCATATCTTAATTTAATAATCAATTTATTGTGACCTATTCATGAAAATCCTGTCATATATATTCATGACCATCAAATGCTTCTGTCCACCCTAATCCCTTATAGAATGTACATGTCTGTGACACATCTCTTGTAACATGAATGTGAATGTGTGCCGGCTCTGGCCAACGTAACTGTGGCTGTATTCCCTGTAAGACCTAGCCCATCACCCGAGACTGGCTTCTTGCTAAGCACTGACACTGAGAGACTGAGCAGCAGCTGATTCCTGTGGGGCGGGTGTGACCCCTGCTGCTGGTGTGTTGGGGGAGGGAGAATATGGGGGCGGGGAGACGTTGGGGGGTGGGGCGGTCTGCTGGTCGTACATGGCAGCCAGAGACTCCATGTCATCACATTCATTGAGGCGCTGGTATGAGACATCCTCGTGCAGGGGGTAGCGTCGGAAACAGTTACACGCCACGGCAAACACGGAGGCACTTCCTGCCGCCGCCACCAAGTAGAAACTGATGTCAAATGTGACCTCCACGTGATCCTGCTTTGTCTTCTTCTGGATTTGCTCAACAAGGAAGGATATCCAGTAGCAGAACAGGTTGATGACCACACACAGGGTCACTGAAACATGTGAAACATGCATTATTACCAACACACAGGGTCACTGAAACATGTGAAACATGCATTATTACCAACACACAGGGTCACTGAAACATGTGAAACATGCATTATTACCAACACACAGGGTCACTGAAACATGTGAAACATGCATTATTACCAACACACAGGGTCACTGAAACATGTGAAACATGCATTATTACCAACACACAGGGTCACTGAAACATGTGAAACATGCATTATTTCCCACAATGGATCACTGAAACATTTCAAACATGCATTATTTCCCCCACACAGGATCACAGAAACATGTGAAACACATTGTTAACCATGCACAGCGTCACTGAAACGTGTGAAACACATTGTTAACCATGCACAGGGTCACTGAAACAAGTGAAACATTGATAATGATGCACGGGGTCACTGAAACATGTGAAACAAATTGTTTACCATGCACAGGGTCACTGAAACATGTGAAACACATTGATAGCATGCACAAGATCCCTGAAACATGTGAAACACATTGTTAACCATGTACAGGGTCACTGAATCATGTCAAACACATTGATAATAATGCACAGGGTTACTGAAACATGTGAAACACATTGATAACCATGCACAAGATCCCTGAAACATGTGAAACACATTGAACCCACACATAGTAAGTTAAAGTCAAAGGTACAGCATAGCCATGGTATATGACACATGGTGTACTTCTCATGCTTAGCAAGGTTAGCACATGGTCAGAATGGCCTTCGCAGAATAATATTTACTTGTAGTTACCAAGGTACAATAGCCTGTTCTCGTTCTAGCCAGGTTTCCGTGTACTGCCACCTACCTGTAATGATGCTGAAGATTGCATTACGGTGAAATCTTTGCAGAACTCTCCCGGACGGCCCTGTTAGGTCGAGGAGGAAGGAAGCCATGCAGATCATAATCGTCAAGAAACTGAAGAAGATGACAATCTTGAAGAGCAGCACCGACTTGCTGTCCACACAGTTGATCAACACTGGAATGACAGTTTCCATGGCAACAGTCAGTACTAGGTTCGCCTGTTTGGGTCATTTTAATTAAACACACTATTGTGATGCCACTAATGCAATAGTGATTGGTAATATCCTGGCCTTATTTACCAATAACATGAGAACAAAGCATAACCATGATAATGCAACTGCATTGTGACACAGCTGATTCATTTTGTATCAAAGAAGTATGGCCTATCCTGTCCAACTCATGGCTTTTCACGTTGGTGATGACAAGATGAAACAAAAACATGTAAAACGCTGAATGTCACTTTGTTTTACATATAATAATGTCAGATGAAGATATTTTGTTTTGTGTCTGTTTGTTGCTATATTCCAACTATGTGACAGCAGTCTGTAAATAATAGAGTCTCGACCACACAATCCAGTGATTGACATCATGAGCATTTATCCACACAATTGGGATATGATAACATGCGAGCCTGACCACCTGATCCTGTTAGTCGCCTCTTACGACAAGCATAGTCGCCTTTTACGGCAAGCATGGGTTGCTGAAGATGTTCTACCCCGGATCTTCACGGGTCTCAAATGTAGATAACTACCATTCATGCAGTTCTCAAATCAAGATGGCTGTCTTGAACAATAATTGGTTCATTATTAGAACAGCACTGTATTTCTGGTATACAACTGTGTACTGTAATCATGGTAATACACGTTTCAATTGATACATTTTGAAATATTTTTTCTGTGTTCCATTAGCAGATTAGGGAGCATCCATTTGATTTATAGCAGGGGGGGTGGGTGGGGTTGCCAACAAACAAATTTTTGGCATATCATTTCTGAACGAAATGTTCATTCAAAAAATCTTCCCACCTTCCCAAATAGTGAGTAAACAATATATAACAAGTTTGGTTATTATTTGTATTGCTTATCCTACACAGAAATTCATTCACAAATTGATTGACACAATGGCGGAATCATGGAAGTGATTTTTTCTCTCACATTGTTATCTCCCCTGAATGCATGCTAACTAAAAGGCAGCAAATGACCATATTTAGTGTTTAGAAAACAGAATTTGTCCATCGTTGTCAAACACTTTAGCTCCCGTTTCATAATAAGTATCGCTATAGTTTAGAGTTTGTAACTGGTGATCATTATTAACTGAGATGCAGTGCTTAAACATTATTCAACATATAAATGCTAGATTGGCATACATAACATAAACTGTGTGGTACAAGAGTTTAAACCAATTAAATCAAACATTCTAAGACTGCCAAATGGACTGATTCATAAGTACAGTCACTCTTTAAGTTCTTATTGAGAAACACAAATAGAGGAAGGGATGTCTGTATCAAATTACAATCATGACTATGACACTAGCATGCCTATGATAGATATACGTTTGTTTGTTTGTTGTTTAACGCCGCACTCAGCAATATTCCACCTATATGACGGCGGTCTGTAAATAATCGAGTCTGGACCAGACAATCCAGTGATTAATATCATGAGCATCGATCCACGCAATTGGGATCAATGACATGCATTAACCAAGTCAGCGAGCCTGACCACCCGATCCCATTAGTCGCCTTTTACGACAAGCATAGTCATCTTTTACGGTAAGCATGGGTTGCTGAAGACCTATTCTACCCCGGAATCTTCATACACTGAGAGGTTGTCAAAGTGATTACAGATGCTAAAATGATGACTACCTTCATCTGGATCTGGACCAAAATGGTAGTGTATAGACTTGTCTGATTGCATGGTAACCAATTTGCCGCTGTAGAAAAATTGGTTGACACCAAGAGAGTGAAGATATCCATTCTTTGTGTCTGCCAAACTGCAGCCCCCTCCTCGGAGCGATATCCACCGGGGTTCAGCCATTGACACACACAACAGCACGATCGTTATCATGCTGCACACTGCTGCCGGGTAGTTTCGCTCCTTGAGCTTGAAGCGAAAACGACTCTGACTCTGACTCTGTGAATGGCTTCTTGATTCTCGGTGTCGGGTACGAGATCTTACTCTGGATCGATTTCGCCTTGTGCCACCCTCGCGATTTCTCCCTGAACTCCTGCTTGTACTTGTACTTGACGGCATTGTTGCAAAAACGTGAGAAATTATTTCCTCACTTTTAGAATTGATAGTTTACGTCAACGGCCCATACAGATTGTAAGGAGTTATAAACAGGATATGATATCAGAAAGTAGATATGCTCAAACCACTGACACAGTAAAGACTTGAGTTAATGACGTGACTTCAAAATAGTGGGAAGATCTGTCAGTTGTCTCCCTCACTCTGTCATGAAGAGTTTTAATCATGACACGCCCTAAATAACTTATTCACAGGGAGGCACGTATTAAAACCCAATTTAACAGCGCTTCCGGGTTCCTTAAAAACACCACGCAGAGTCTGTCTGAATCGTTGGAAAATTGTTGAAGGTTACAATAAAATTCGTACAACATTAATTTTCCATGTAGACCATTACATCAGATTTTCCATATAACAAAATATGAATCGTCGTTGTTCCGAGAATAAAGCTGTCACTATTTCGATCTCGTTCAGACAGAAGAGTGGTGTCCCTCAGCTGAGTGAACCCGGAAGTAAACAAAGTGATGACCGTTATGACCTCGATTATACATTCACTTGAAACCGTATGCTGGATAAACGGTTGACGCACCTTGAGGCGGAATATTCCGAACGTTACCGAAGTTTTCATTGTTTACCGAAAAATGGCCGCCTCCACAAGTGATGGAGGCCAAACTCACATCATTGATAATTTGGAAACAGCGTTTCAGGTTAAGACGCGCGATATTTCTTTTCTGAAATCCCCAACAAGTTATATGTTGAAGGAAAGATTGGATGCACGTCATCAGGGCACAATTTAATCATTTCCACAGTTCATGGAGTGCACTTTCGCTAATATCAGCCATGCCCATAAATAAAAGGGACCAATGGATAACCATGCTAACAAAGTTAATTGAAAATCACTTGTATGAACTAACCGAAGAACTTGGGGCCCCAGAAGTTCTCAATAATTGTGATTGAAAAGCCCTAAACCAAATAACAATTATACATGGCTCCCTTTTCTCAAATACAGGGCCTTCACTAATCCTAACTTCTCCATTATGTGACATTGTCTGTGGCCTCTCTGGCTTTCTATGTGACAGTGGTTAGTACATCATTTTAATTGAAACACAAACAAAATAATAATTAATAATGCCAGATGTGAGAAAAGGATCCTATGTCCTAACTGTATAAACTAAACTACTGCAGATTTGTGTTAGTTTTGTTTGGGTCCATTTTTACAAGGGGCCATTTTATCAATAACCTGATGTTGCAACATAAAATATATCGTCGGATCATGGGTTTTCGGACATCATACATTTTTGGATGGCCATTTTTATCACAATTACTCGCGCTTTAATGGTGTCTGTGTGTCTATGTATCTGTGTGTGTGTGTGTGTGTGTGTGTGTGTGTGTGTGTGTGTGTGTGTCTATGTATCTGTGTGTGTGTTAGTGTTAGCATCATACAGACATTGTAAATACTCAGTTGATGGCTTGTTTTTAAGAGAAAGTTGTCTTGATGTGTTTAACAGTTGTTCATGTGATTAGAGTGAAAACTAGGACTGTTTCTTAATATATTGCAAAATATCACATTTGTCATGTATCAAAAAAGCGTAATGTTAATATATCGACACAAATTCACAAACTGAAGGAGTATACAACATGAGTGTCACTGGTGTGGGTGAAACTCTTGTTGATTAATGATAGTCCATTCAACATATGTTAAAATGTTGAATTCGCATGTTTATCTCCTTAGAGTCACTCACTCTACGTGTTGTTTCATACACCTGAACATGATTTACTAACTCAGTAGATGTATTGACTTTCCTGTGTATAAAGTCAGTCTTATTAGGATTCAAATGATATGGAAATAGACTTTTCAGATAAATTTATATGTTCTGCAGCCACAATCTATCATTAAAAAACCCAACAAACTATGTAGAGTAAAAACCCCTGTTATATGATTCTAATTAATATTCGCCTTAGTGAGTGAGTGAGTTTGGTTTGATGCCGCTTTTAACAGTATTCCAGTTTCATCACGGCGTGTCAGCTTAATATGGGAGGAAAGCCCGAAGTGATACAGGTCTCAAGACGTTTACCACTTTGGTGAAACCCACGAGAACGGGTATGGTGCTGACAAACCTAGAAAGATAATCGGGACAACACGGGATTCGAACCCAAAATCATAGGTTTCTGGCATGTCCAAGGGACACAACTCTGCACAGCGAATCATGGCTCCTTAGACTACTGGGCCACCAGTGCCCCCAATATTCCCCTGGACATGTGGTAAACAATAGTTATGTGAAATATGTGGCAGTAAGAAGTTTCCTTCTTTTGTCTTGCTATTGGATTGCTTATCTATATTTCGGAATTATTTTTTGAAAATGACTCACATGTTGCAAATGCAAATATGCTCATAATGACCTTTCTGGGATAAACTCATTAAATATTTGTGTTGAAGACATAAGAATGTTGGTTTCACCTTTCATTGGGATTATGTCTGCCCCTATGAACACAAGATTCAGCAAACAAAAACAAGGGACAGTGGAGCGTCAATTTGACAACTTGGGCAGATTGTGCAATGGAAGCTTTGGGTAAATTATCCAGTGGACCCTTTGGGTACATACCTCTATTTTGATAAATATCCTGGACCTATTTGCCACAAAAGGTTTTTTTCAGATGGGACATCACTATCTCCCTTTTTACCAACTGGGAGAACATCTACTTCTTTATTCAAATTAGCGCTGCATGATTAGAGGAGGATTGCACTAGTCCTGCCAACTTGAAGCTCGGCTAGGTTAAAGAGTTCATGAGCCAACACATTACCATGGCAACACTGATGCTATCACAAATAATAAGGACTGTGTTCTATGTTAAATATGCTCAAATGATCTATACTGGAGATTTATGCATTATGATTGTCAAATGTCACAGTAAGAAGCTTTCAAGAAAAGATGGTACAGTGGTCATTGGTAGAACATCTTCGTGTATCAACTCCATATTATGATGATAAATACTTTTGACCGATATTCTACCATGTGCTATCTTCTTTGTATGATGGTAAATACACTGAAAGTCTGTCCCCAAAACTTTGTGCCAACTAGCCCGAACATACCTACATCATTGGCATTAGATTTTAGTGTTAACATATGGACTATTAGTATTATTAGCTGAGTTTACCAGACTGAATAGAAATTTACTAGACATGGAATTTGGACCAGTGGCTAAAGTCGCAGACTGCTCTGAACCCATTCACTACCACAGCCATGTTTTGACTCAATGACATTGTTGTTTTTATTCTCAAAATAGCCGCCCAATCAACTAACACCCGTATGTGAGATAAATTCTAACTTACTGGTGAAAGAGATGGACATGGGACACCACTTCCCAAATACAGCTATGATAGCAAATGGGTCCACTGTATTATTCAAACAGAATGGAGATTACCTTATTCGACGTAATAAGCGCCCCGCTCTAAAAGGTGCCCACAGCGATATTTGCTAATATATTGGCTAGTGAACAATCCCAATTAGCACCCCTTCGATTGATCAATGTACAAAAGACTTACTTATTCGCGTATATATATTATTATAATACGCACTCTTGTGTTATATGCATCCATAATTATGGGCAATTAAATTCTGGAAAAATATATCTGTCTTATGTAAACATTTCAGGCTGTCAGCATAAACCACGAAATTTATCTTTCAACTCTGATTTTTTCACCCAAATAATATTCTAATAAGAGCCCCTTATTTCTAATTTTGAGAGGGCCCTGGGCGTCTATGATGTCGAATACGGTAAATTACACTATGTATTGGTATATTGAGGATGATTGTGGAAAGATTGATCCTAATTGTGTATTTTGGGTTTCAGAATTGTCTTGCCTTGGTCACTACCCAGGAGCATTTCAATGTTGTTGATTCCGAAGAGACGAAGACAGGTGGGTATTCATGGGGAAATCAAATCTTTTGATTAAGAAAAGAATAATATATTTAATATTTCTACTAATTTATGTTACGATGTACTTAGTATGTTTTGTGTTGATGTACATATATCTGAAACTTTTAGATACATATTTCACTCAAGTTAAATACCATATGTCTCTGTTCTGGGTGCACTGGTTTGGTTTGAATCCAAGAGGTGACTAAATGGTCAGGTTGTCTGCGGCATTGACAGAACATTCATCCACTAACTTACTGTGACCTTCACCACTTTTGGCTTTCCAGCCGATTGCACAATCAGGGATAGAAATTAACACTAGCCCGCTAGCCTGATCCATCTGATCTCACTATTCAGGCCAGTAGTCGAGTAGATTTTTAAGGTTAATTTCTATCCCTGATTTTAATAGAATTTCAAGGGCAGTATAACACCTAAGATCAACGTCATACAGGAAATACTGTTAAAGCCTACAAGACATGAGATTAAAATAAATGCATAAATGGCAGAGTTCTGGCATGTGATAATATGGGTTTCCCAATATGGCTGCAACTACGACATACGAACAGGCAGACGAACAGGCCAAGACAAAAACTCATGTGGGATATTTAGTTTGGTAAGCTATAGAGATTATAATAGTATCCCAGGTGATGTGTTCGTGTTTCGTGTTGCAGGGGTGGACCACACAATATCCAAGTTCCTGGATCTGGCTCGTCAGACAGAGGCGTACTTCCTGAGTCAGAGGCTCATCATGTCCACGGAGAAGCCGGAGCAGGTGCTGAAGGAGGTTTGTGTCCCTGATGATGTGGAGCAGTGTGGCCACTAGGGTTGGGACGGGTAACTCGGGTACTCAGGTCGGGTGGTTCCCGATTAGTGGCTACAGTGGCTGTGTTATTGGATTTATAATAATCACACATTCTTACTGACATGCATTCACCCATAGGGGGGGCGTTTGGGTAGCCTAGTGGTTAAAGTGTTCACTCATCACGCCGAAGACCAGGGTTCGATTCACGACATGGGTACAATGTGTGAAGCCCATTTCTGGTGTCCCCCACCGTGATCATGGTGATATGCTGGAATATTACTAAAAGCGGAGTATAACATCACTCACTCACTCACTCACTCACTCACTCACTCACTCACTCACTCAGGCGGTTGGGTAGCCTAGGGGTTAAAGCGTTCATTCGTCACACCGAAGATCTGGGTTCGATTCCCGACATGTGTGAAGCCCACCTTGATATTGCTAGAATATTGCTAAAAGTGCCGTAAAACTAAACTCACTCACCCACTAACTACATGACATGGTCACTGTTTCAGGACATCGCCGACCTGAAGAGTGAGATTGAGAGAAAAGAGAAGCTGATAGAAAAACACCATGAACGTCTACAGCACTGGCAGAACCTCCTCCGCAACATGCCTGGCACTGGCACCCCCCAGCAGCCCTCGCTTCACCAGCAGCAACCCCCCCAGATGCAACAACCTCCCCCTCCCCAGCCGATGCACCCACAGCAGCACCCAGGCATGGCCCCGTACCCTGGCCCCCCCATGCCAGGTGCCGTCCCTCAGCCTTTCGTCATGCCTCCGCCTCAACCCCCACCAGCATACCAACCAGGGCCCCTAGCTTACCTGGAACAAACCATGTCCAACATTGGTATGCCTGATCGAAGATAGCGTGTGTTATATCACGTCCAACATTGGTATGCCTGATCGAAGATAGCGTGTTATATCACATCCAACATTGGTATGCCTGATCGAAGATAGCGTGTTATATCACATCCAACATTGGTATGCCTGATCGAAGATAGCGTGTTATATCACGTCCAACATTGGTATGCGTGATCGAAGATAGCGTGTGTTATATCACGTCCAACATTGGTATGCCTGATCGAAGATAGCGTGTGTTATATCACATCCAACATTGGTATGCCTGATCAAAGATAGCGTGTGTTATATCACGTCCAATATTGGTATGTCTGATTGGAGAGTTTATGTGTGTTGTCAAGTCCAGCATAGGAACCGGTATCTGAGATAGAGTGAGTTATTTCATTGAAACATTGGCATGCTAGAACGGAGAGAGCATATTCCATGTCTTGTTCCACATGGGTCTACTTGATGTCCCACTGTGGCTAATTGGAGGTAGCATATACTATTTCATACCTGCAACTCATGATGGCAAACACTGACATGAACTGGAGCCGAGACAGTGCATCAATTGCAGTCAGTGTCTCTGAACAGCGATGTGCCTAACCTAGGCCCACATCAGCATGCAAACTTTGAGAAAACATTGTCAATATTAGGATTGCATTTGGAGACAGTATACTAGAAGAGACGATGTCAACAAACACTGACAGTGATATTCCCACCCTGTGTGTGTCCCTGCATCAAACAGCCTCAACTACAGGCTCGTAGGGCCTGCAGTGTTATAAGTTATACTTGTGAAGACAGTGCTCACACAGCCTGGTAACGAATAAAGTGGATAATTTCGTTGTGTGAAATGTTACACATTCTATACTGAACACAAAAAGTTAGGGATCACGAGTATTTCGGGGGATATTTTTATGAAATTGTGTCGTCACTCTTCACTAGAAAACAAAATCCAAAAAAATATTCATGATCCCTGACATTTTGTGTTCAGTATAGATGCAATGTTATATGACAAATGTTACGTGAGACAGACGGCATACTGGCGAGTCTGATACTTGACAGTAAGGATTTACTTGAGCTGGTGATGCACCGACAGGAATCATGTGTGAAACTTCAATAAATGACATTATTCAGGAATTATTGGGTTTTGTTTTGTGTTCTGCCAGTGATGTCTAGGACCTCAACGCTGTTTCACTTAGTCTGTCATACATACCCTGAAATACATATATCTAATACAGCCAATGCAAGTTTATTATTGTCAGAAGATCCAGAGTCTCTGGACTCCTTTTGATAAAATCTTAAGATAATTTAACCTTTTTCTTCTGTAAAATAGTTCATTTCACAGACTAGATGTTAGTCTACACTTCACTGGACAGTAGACTATGTTTATAACAAACATGCTTATGATGAACTGACGGATATAGCGAACATTTTTTGGTGCGTTCCCATTGCTGTATATATGGTTATAATGAACAAGTTAGTGGTCCCTTTAATTTTTTTATGACTGTAGTTTACTGTACATGTCTACATACCATAATCACACAAGTCATTTACGAACATTGTACTTGTTATTTTATTAAAATCATAACAATAACATATACAAATGTACATTTACAACAATGAACACAAGTTCTGTGACACTTAGTGGAAAAACAGTCACAGGTCTATTGTTTACTGACATCAAGCTCAACTTGTTGATTTGATTGTTCATTTGATCTTTGTGCCACCCCCTCACAAGAGCTATGTCTTTAAACCTGACCCTTTTTCACTTTTTCCTTGACATGTTTGCAGAATTGTTAATGATACGGTCAATAAAGCTAAACTGATTATTATTTTATTCTGAAATGACCCAAATTATCCCAACCTTATAATAAATCTGATCTTTCACTCCGATACAATACATCTGCATGAAGATCCGAGGACACACCCCATAGAATGTCACATCAGGTTGACCCTGAGCAAAATAATGGCTGCATGGGTTCTTGAGCTGTCAACTTTGTAAACAATTTTCAGGTTCCCCGACCATTAGCAAGATTCCCCATCCATTCGCAAGGTTCCCTGACCATCTGCAAGGTTCCCTGACCGTTAGCAAGGTTCCCTGACTGTTAGCAAGGTTCCCTGACACGTAGCAAGGTTCCCTGACCAGTAGCTAGGTTCCCTGACACGTAGCAGAGGTTCCCTGACACGTAGCAAGGTTCCCTGACCATTAGCAAGGTTCCCCGACCGTTAGCAAGTTTCCCCAACCAGTAGCAAGTTTCCCTCACCTTAAGCAAGGTTTCCTGACTGTTAGCAAGGTTCCCTGACCATCAGCAAGGTTCCCTGACTGTTAGCAAGGTTCCCTGACCAGTAGCAAGGTTCCCTGACTGTTAGCAAGGTTCCCTGACCATCAGCAAGGTTCCCTGACCATCAGCAAGGTTCCCTGACCATCAGCAAGGTTCCCTGACTGTTAGCAAGGTTCCCTGACCATCAGCAAGGTTCCCTGAGCGTTAGCAAGGTTCCCTGACCGTTAGCAAGGTTCCCTGACTGTTAGCAAGGTTCCCTGACCATCAGCAAGGTTCCCTGACTGTTAGCAAGGTTCCCTGACCATCAGCAAGGTTCCCTGACCATCAGCAAGGTTCCCTGACCATCAGCAAGGTTCCCTGACCGTTAGCAAGGTTCCCTGACCATCAGCAAGGTTCCCTGACCATCAGCAAGGTTCCCTGACCATCAGCAAGGTTCCCTGACCATCAGCAAGGTTCCCTGACCGTTAGCAAGGTTCCCTGACCGTTAGCAAGGTTCCCTGACCATCAGCAAGGTTCCCTGACCGTTAGCAAGGTTCCCTGACTGTTAGCAAGGTTCCCTGACCATCAGCAAGGTTCCCTGACCATCAGCAAGGTTCCCTGACCGTTAGCAAGGTTCCCTGACTGTTAGCAAGGTTCCCTGACCATCAGCAAGGTTCCCTGACCATCAGCAAGGTTCCCTGACCGTTAGCAAGGTTCCCTGACCATCAGCAAGGTTCCCTGACCATCAGCAAGGTTCCCTGACCGTTAGCAAGGTTCCCTGACTGTTAGCAAGGTTCCCTGACCATCAGCAAGGTTCCCTGACCATCAGCAAGGTTCCCTGACCATCAGCAAGGTTCCCTGACCATCAGCAAGGTTCCCTGACCATCAGCAAGGTTCCCTGACCGTCAGCAAGGTTCCCTGACCGCCAGCAAGGTTCCCTGACCATCAGCAAGGTTCCCTGACCATCAGCAAGGTTCCCTGACCGTTAGCAAGGTTCCCTGACCATCAGCAAGGTTCCCTGACCATCAGCAAGGTTCCCTGACCGTTAGCAAGGTTCCCTGACTGTTAGCAAGGTTCCCTGACCATCAGCAAGGTTCCCTGACCATCAGCAAGGTTCCCTGACCATCAGCAAGGTTCCCTGACCATCAGCAAGGTTCCCTGACCGTTAGCAAGGTTCCCTGACTGTTAGCAAGGTTCCCTGACCATCAGCAAGGTTCCCTGACCATCAGCAAGGTTCCCTGACCGTTAGCAAGGTTCCCTGACTGTTAGCAAGGTTCCCTGACCATCAGCAAGGTTCCCTGACCGTTAGCAAGGTTCCCTGACCATCAGCAAGGTTCCCTGACATGTAGCAAGGTTCCCTGACCAGTAGCTAGTTTCCCTGACACGTAGCAAGGTTCCCTGACCAGTAGCAAGGTTCCCTGACCATTAGCAAGGTTCCTGGGCTTGTAAAAAGTTTCCCTGAACTTTAGCAAGTTTCCCTGACCTGTGGAGACCTCATTCCTGTACCCTGTGTGTGCATGCCAAGCTAAATACAGAACAAAATATACCTGCATGGTCAGTAATGACATCAGAAGCTGTCTTTGAACATCTATATTAATTTTGTAAGGTTATTCTAGTTGAGTGAGTGAGTGAGTTGGGTTTAACGGCGCTTTTAACATTATTCCAGTTATATCACGGCGTGTCAGCTTAATGTTGGAGGAAAGCCCGAAGTGATGCAGGTCTAAGACACTTACCTACCCCCTCGGTGAAACCCACGAGCATGGGTATGGTGCTGACAAACCTAGAAACATAATTGGGGCGAACCGAGATTCAAACCCACAATCATAGGTTTCTGGCGTGCCAAAGGGACGCAACTCTGCACAGCGAAACGCGGCGCCTTAGACGACTGGGCCACACGTTGTCCCTTTTCTAGTTGAGAGCATGAAGGGGTGGAACAATCTCATTAAAATCAGATTTTTACTCTGATACGATGCTTCCCTGTGTGGAGATCTGAGGACACTTTCATAGGTTGGGTCAGGTGAAGTTTTCAACAGCACATCACCATGGGGGGCTTTTTTATTCTTGGAATGAGTGAGTGAAGCATTCAGACAAGCATATCTGATTTCTTCTGAGTGTTTGTTTGTTCTTTAACACCACTCTCAGCAATATTCCATTTATATGATGGCGGTCTGTAAATAATCGAGTCTGGACCAGACAATCCAGTGATTGACATCATGAGCATCGATCTACGCAATTGGGATATGATTAAATGCATCAACCAAGTCGGCAAGCCTGACCACCTGATCCTGTTAGTCGCCTCTTATGACAAACATTATTTGCTGAAGGCCAATTTTCACGGGACGTATCTTGAGTGATTGAGGATGGTTTTACACCGCTTTTATCAATATTCCTGCAAATATTACTACGGGAGTCACATACCCATGTAGGGAATCCAGTATCTTCGATGTGACAAATGCTTTAACTACTAGGCTTCCCCACCGCCCCACTATATTTTGAAAATGAAAATATTCAGGGAACTATACAATTATGTTGTGGATCTTGTACACAGAATGTTGTGTCATCTACACCCAAAAGAGTGAGCTATATATGGACATATCTTTGTGTTCTGCGTTTTCTTTGTGTGTTGCTAAGATCAAGAAACCACACATCCTTCATTTACCATGGACGTTGTGGTCAAAGTTTGCTCAGGGTTCCTCTCATGCACCCTCCTATGGCCATGTCCTCAGACCTCCACACAGAGGGCTGTAATATCGGAGTAGCAGATCGGAGTTTAATGAGATTGTGGGTGGAATGTCCATGACACAGAAACTCTCAATCATGTAGAAACCTGGCGTAGCAGTCACACCAACTCCCAGTCATGACGTGCTGCGTGGAAAGTGGAGATGCAGTATGTCAGACTGGGAGTTAAATCCCTGAGAGGAAGACGGAGTAAAAAAAGCACATGGAATCCTGTGAATGTCCTGTTGATGTTCTCTAAAGTCCTCCAGATAACATGTCCTGACGTTGTGAAAGTGAGATGAATGTCCTATTGCTGTCTTGTGACTGTCCTCAGTACGTCTGTAGAAAGTCATGTGGGTATCATATGGATGTTGTCTTGTGATTGTCCTTGAAAAATGTTGTGAATGTCCTTGATAACTCATGTAAATGTCCTTGTCAAGTCTTGTGGATGTCCCATTGAAGTTAAATGTCCTATACGTCCTGTCCCGCAGTTAATCTCCTGTGAACATCCTGTGAATATCCTGCACTGTCGCAGGGAGAAAACATTCACCACATTTATCACACAACAGCCTTAAAATCCTTTAAAATAAATCTGGGTATCAACCACATCAGTTTGTAAAAGAATTCTGAGTGTGTGCCATCGTCATAACAACCGGAGGCCATTTTCTTCCTGGTTCAACTGATAGGTGGCAGTTCTCCACGTGAGACCGTTTCCTGTTGGTGTGTGGCATGATGGGAGGAGGATGTGCCGCCAGAAGGACCTGGAACTGATAAGATGGTGTACAACAGTTACCATGGTTATATACCACAGGTCTAATGATGAACCAACAGACCAGCAAATAAATTCTTTTTTTTATTCCCTTAGATGAAGAAACTTGAATGATTGCTGTAACTTTTTAAATAATTTTTAAGGTAACATGCATGAAATACTCATATCCCCTGCCAATATGACATGTCAGATTGTGTGCAAATAAATCTTTAAAAATCCCAAACTATCAAAAAGCACCAGTTCACCATTAGACCTACCTATGTGCCAAGTTTGGTTAAGATATCGATTATGGTTTTTGAGTTCTGCTACAGAAATTAACCATGATGGACTGAAGGACGAATAGACAGCACCCATTCCTATATCCCCCTTCCACTTCATGGCGGGGGACAAAATACCAGAGTAAACACAAATTATATTAAAAAGTGTCGGCAAGTACTTGGCAAAACAGAAGCAGCTATGCCACTGCCATTTCTAGAAGTCCGGAACATCTCACATACCCACATTTCATTGTATACCTTTGTGAAATGATGCCTGCTGCAACCTCAGGACAGATTCAAGTACATGTCCCCTCCCTATCATACTGAGGATTGTAAAGACATTTCCACTGTAATGACATACTTCTGGTTTGGCCAAGTAAAAGCTTAATGCAAGACAAACAGAATCTCACATGCTTGTAGCTAGCTTCATAAGACTGCTGCATGCCCTTCCATTCAAATGGCTACCCTTCTAGTTTGGGAAAACATGTCTCATGCAAGACCGTTTTAAAGAGAAAATCTGATACTTCCAGCTACCTTGATGAGAAAGTGATGCACACTTCTGGCTGAATGATATCACTTCCAGTGTGACTTTGAAACAGATATCCATTGCCTCCAACAAAGCGAAATAAGAAAGTACAGAATAACTTCATTCCCCCATTTCAGAACCTCATGCTTCTAGCTACCTCAATGCCCTTTTGGTTTAATCACCTTGACCTTCAATTTCAGCTTTTTAGTTATTGGAAATAATTCTGAGTGTATGACCTTGAGAGTGAATTTGAGCTTCAATATCATGTGGAATCATTTCAAGACTATTAACTGGTTATCCCTCAAATATGATGTTCCGAGGCCGAATTCAGTGCAACAACAATAAAAATAGCAGATGCTATTCATTGAAAGTAGGTCACTGTGACCTGTCATCACGTATCATATATACATTCTGAAATAATATACAAACATGTATAAGACTTAATACATGTATGACACATTTGAGGGAAAATGGCAAACATATTTTGCGAATGACCTTCACTGTGACCTTGACCTTAATATATATGTCACTCGTGACCTTTCCTGATCTCTGCCCTGCCTTCAGGAAGACCACATTTCATTGACCTACAGTAAATCCTTGAATTAGACACTAAACAAACCTTTTTTTTCAGGCTAAGGCCATGAAGATGACCTTGACTTTGACATGACATATCAGGACATGAAGTACACTGTATTTGCAATAATTTTCAACACCTGAAAGTTAAGATAGGTATTCTGTGAGCTAACCGTGGTAATCACATACTTGCAAAGGATGCCAAGTCAGCAATACAGACAAACAAGCACCAGTGTTGTATTCCTTCAATAGAGTACTATTGATCCTTTTACAGAAACATCTTACCTGTCCTTTTCTATTCCCAGGAAGATTTTCCAGTTCTCCACAAATCCAAAGTCATAAGGATTTTTGAAAATCTGCAAGGGAAGAGTATTTGAATATCATTTTCCGAAAAAGTAAGTAATGAATGGAAAGAGAAATTTTGTTGAAAGGCACACTACCAACAGAGCAAGGGTGTGTTGGTCAAACGCCTCCAAGTCCTGCTCTTTAGTCCACTCTTGACATAACAGGGAACCTCATAGAATATTGCTGTGCGGGCATAAAACAAACCAACCAACCAACCAAGAAAAAAATAACTTATAAAAATCCTGATTTTGAACACAATAACAATTGTTTCCAAATTTGTTTGCCAAAGGCACTTAGTTAGGAGTCCTAGATAAATCTCTGTACATGAGACGACAGATGAAGGAGACCCTACCATGCCCTTCTTCCTCAGCCTCTTCCTCTCCTTCTTGTTGATGTGGACCTCGACGCTGGTCTCCGCGGTGCTGATCATGCGGGCGTGCCAGACGGTGAGGAGCCCGAGAGCAATGCAAACCCCTGTACACAGCAGGAACTCGAAGATGATGGCGTTGTGGATCCACTGCCCCTTCAGGTCTGGCTGAAACTCGTCCATGCTGCTTGTCAACATGTCTGCCCCGGTCACAGGCACCTCGGGTGTCACCTGCTTTCACAAAACATTTAGCGATATTAATACACAATCTGAAAAATATGTCTCTGAGACTGAAATACTTTCTAGTTACTTCTGCCAGTGTCATTGTGCCAACCCTCTGAGAAACGTGCTGCAGTGTAACATGGATACCCCACTAAGACACATTATACCGACTGCAAACCGACCAGTCCTTGTTTTATCCCGTTAATGTCAAGCGTCAGACAGGGTAACACCAAGTACCATCTTTTAACGCCTTTTTGGTAAGGTACGGCCAGTAGATCAAGCCAGCAACGTTCCACTCTCCAAGCAAATGCTCCATCCACTATACCACAGAGATGGTTGCAAAGGCCAGATCATGCCTACGACCTTCCACTCTCCAGGCAGATGCTCTATCCACTACACCACGGAGGCGGTCGCATGGCTAGCAGATCAAGCCAACGACCTTCCACTCTCCAGGCAGATGCTCTATCCACTACACCATAGAGGCCGTCGCACGGCCAGGAGATCCAGCGAACAACCTCCCACTCTCACAGCAGATGCTCTATCCAATACACCACAGAGGCGTTCGCAGGGCTAGCAGATCAAGCCAGCGACCTCCCACTCTCCAGGCAGATGCTCTATCCACTACACCACAGAGGCGGTCGTAGGCCTGTAGATCAAGCCAACGACCTTCCACTCTCCAGGCAGATGCTCTATCCACTACACCACGGAGGCGGTCGCACGGCCAGGAGATCAAGAGAACAACCTCCCACTCTCACAGCAGATGCTCTATCCAATACACCACAGAGGCGTTCGCAGGGCTAGCAGATCAAGCCAGCGACCTCCCACTCTCCAGGCAGATGCTCTATCCACTACACCACAGAGGCGGTCGTAGGCCTGTAGATCAAGCCAACGGTCTTCCACACTACGAGGAGATGCTCTATCCACTAAACCATGGAGGTGGTCGCATGGCCAGGAGATCAAGCCAACGACCTTCCACTCTCCAGGCAGATGCTCTATCCAATACACCACAGAGGCGGTCGCACGGCCAGGAGATCCAGCGAACAACCTCCCACTCTCTCAGCAGATGCTCTATCCAATAAACCACAGAGGCGGTCGCACGGCCAGGAGATCAAGCCAACGGCCTTCCACTCTCCAGGCAAATGCTCTATCCAATACACCACAGAGGTGGTCGCACGGCCAGACATCAAGCCAACGACCTCCCAATCTCCAGGCAGATGCTCTAGTCAATACACCACAGAGGCGGTCGCACGGCCAGACATCAAGCCAACGACCTCCCACTCTCCAGGCAGATGCTCTATCCAATACACCACAGAGGTGGTCGCACGGCCAGACATCAAGCCAACGACCTCCCACTCTCCAGGCAGATGCTCTATCCAATACACCACAGAGGTGGTCGCACGGCCAGACATCAAGCCAACGACCTCTCACTCTCCAGGCAGATGCTCTATCCACTACACCACAGAGGCAGTCGCACGGCCAGGAGATCAAGCGAACAACCTCCCACTCTCACAGCAGATGCTCTATCCAATACACCACAGAGGCGTTCGCAGGGCTAGCAGATCAAGCCAGCGACCTCCCACACTCCAGGCAGATGCTCTATCCAATACACCACAGCCAGCGACCTTCCGAATTGCAGTATTTAAAGTATGTGTGAGTGTTTGGTTCTAAATACAATTCAGCATGGTTAAATCTATAAGTAACAAGATCTACACAGTATGTTTATCTCCTGAGCCTATGAATAAATGTTTTTCCCTCAGACCCTGAAAACATGTGACAGAAAAACTTTGGTTGGGATGATTTTTCTCTGCATTCTACATAAAACCTGAGGTTGGTTTGTTTTGGACACTCTGATAGACTTTGCAACAGAAAATTAATGGTTAACCTTTAACAAAGTTGATAAATAGAAATAGAAACATGCAGCGAATATTATCACTTTTGGATGTTACCTTTCTCGAGGTCCACGCTTCCCAGGCGAGATTCACCGGATAAAGTATCCCAGGAAACACAATGTCCTGAAACAGACACATTCTGTCACAGAGACAAGTACTGCAAACTATCGCCATGGCAACTCTTGGCAAAAGGGCATTCCGGCTCAGAACTGGTTCCCCCATATCTCATGCTTGTCGCCCGGGCCAAATAATGTCGGGATTAAGGAGCAGACTATGTGAGTCTGACTTTGTTGATTGCATGTTATACCCTGAGTCTATCTGGATTGTTACAACCTCTGTCTGTCACTGGCTTGCTGGGTTAAGATCTTATTTATATTACACCTTATTTACATGGTTAAAATACATTCTGGAGGAGGTTCTGACAGGTAGCCATGTGCTCCTGTGTCACACCACAAGTGAGCATGGTTTTACACTGCTTCAAGCAATATTCCAGCCATACCAAGGCGGAGTACACCAGAAATGGGCTTCACACAGTGTACCCATGTGGGGTCTTTGGCACGACGAGCTAACACTTTTACAACTAGACTACCCCATCGCCCCTACAACACAAGTACCAACTCAGAAAAAAAATACAAGCTTTACATGTTGCTTGTATACCAGGGCCTCATTCCACAAAGCTATCGTAGCACTAAGGTGATTGTAACTCCCACACTTTAACATAGACTTACATGTTGCTTGTATACCAGGGCCTCATTCCACAAAGCTATCGTAGCACTAAGGTGATTGTAACTCCCACACTTTAACATAGACTTACATGTTGCTTGTATACCAGGGCCTCATTCCACAAAGCTATCGTAGCACTAAGGTGATCGTAACTCCCACACTTTAACATAGACTTACATGTTGCTTGTATACCAGGGCCAAATTCCACAAAGATATTGTAGCACTAAGGTGATCGGAACTCCCACACTTTAACATAGACTTACATGTTGCTTGTATACCAGGGTCTCATTCCACAAAGCTATCATAGCACTAAGGTGATCGTAACTCCCACACTTTAACATAGACTTACATGTTGCTTGTATACCAGGGCCTCATTCCACAAAGCTATCATAGCACTAAGGTGATCGTAACTCCCACACTTTAACGTAGACTTACATATTGCTTGTATACCAGGGCCTCATTCCACAAAGCTATCGTAGCACTAAAGTGATCGTAACTCCCACACTTTAACATAGACTTACATGTTGCTTGTATACCAGGGCCTCATTCCACAAAAATATCGTAGCACTAAGGTGATTGTAACTCCCACACTTTAACATAGACTTACATGTTGCTTGTATACCAGGGCCTCATTCCACAAAGCTATCGTAGCACTAAGGTGATTGTAACTCCCACACTTTAACATAGACTTACATGTTGCTTGTATACCAGGGCCTCATTCCACAAAGCTATCGTAGCACTAAGGTGATTGTAACTCCCACACTTTAACATAGACTTACATGTTGCTTGTATACCAGGGCCTCATTCCACAAAGCTATCGTAGCACTAAGGTGATTGTAACTCCCACACTTTAACATAGACTTACATGTTGCTTGTATACCAGGGCCTCATTCCACAAAGCTATCGTAGCACTAAGGTGATTGTAACTCCCACACTTTAACATAGACTTACATGTTGCTTGTATACCAGGGCCTCATTCCACAAAGCTATCGTAGCACTAAGGTGATTGTAACTCCCACACTTTAACATAGACTTACATGTTGCTTGTATACCAGGGCCTCATTCCACAAAGCTATCGTAGCACTAAGGTGATTGTAACTCCCACACTTTAACATAGACTTACATGTTGCTTGTATACCAGGGCCTCATTCCACAAAGCTATCGTAGCACTAAGGTGATTGTAACTCCCACACTTTAACATAGACTTACATGTTGCTTGTATACCAGGGCCTCATTCCACAAAGCTATCGTAGCACTAAGGTGATTGTAACTCCCACACTTTAACATAGACTTACATGTTGCTTGTATACCAGGGCCTCATTCCACAAAGCTATCGTAGCACTAAGGTGATTGTAACTCCCACACTTTAACATAGACTTACATGTTGCTTGTATACCAGGGCCTCATTCCACAAAGCTATCGTAGCACTAAGGTGATTGTAACTCCCACACTTTAACATAGACTTACATGTTGCTTGTATACCAGGGCCTCATTCCACAAAGCTATCGTAGCACTAAGGTGATTGTAACTCCCACACTTTAACATAGACTTACATGTTGCTTGTATACCAGGGCCTCATTCCACAAAGCTATCGTAGCACTAAGGTGATTGTAACTCCCACACTTTAACATAGACTTACATGTTGCTTGTATACCAGGGCCTCATTCCACAAAGCTATCGTAGCACTAAGGTGATTGTAACTCCCACACTTTAACATAGACTTACATGTTGCTTGTATACCAGGGCCTCATTCCACAAAGCTATCGTAGCACTAAGGTGATTGAAACTCCCACACTTTAACATAGACTTACATGTTGCTTGTATACCAGGGCCTCATTCCACAAAGATATCGTAGCACTAAGGTGATTGTAACTCCCACACTTTAACATAGACTTACATGTTGCTTGTATACCAGGGCCTCATTCCACAAAGATATCGTAGCACTAAGGTGATTGTAACTCCCACACTTTAACATAGACTTACATGTTGCTTGTATACCAGGGTCTCATTCCACAAAGCTATCGTAGCACTAAGGTGATTGTAACTCCCACACTTTAACATAGACTTACATGTTGCTTGTATACCAGGGTCTCATTCCACAAAGCTATCGTAGCACTAAGGTGATTGTAACTCCCACACTTTAACATAGACTTACATGTTGCTTGTATACCAGGGTCTCATTCCACAAAGCTATCGTAGCACTAAGGTGATTGTAACTCCCACACTTTAACATAGACTTACATGTTGCTTGTATACCAGGGCCTCATTCCACAAAGCTATCGTAGCACTAAGGTGATTGTAACTCCCACACTTTAACATAGACTTACATGTTGCTTGTATACCAGGGCCTCATTCCACAAAGATATCGTAGCACTAAGGTGATTGTAACTCCCACACTTTAACATAGACTTACATGTTGCTTGTATACCAGGGCCTCATTCCACAAAGATATCGTAGCACTAAGGTGATTGTAACTCCCACACTTTAACATAGACTTACAACAGTTGTAGAGCTACGTAGAATGGGTCCCCGCCATTCTGTAATCAACACCAACTGAGTGCACAAACTAAACGCATCATGACAATGCCGAGTTGGGCACTTGAAGATGTTTACAATGTAGTCAGTCAGAAAGTTAGGAATGGTTAGAAGATTAAATCTGTTTGTTGTATAATATCACAATATTCCATCTATATGACAGTGGCCTGTAACTAATCGTGTCTGGACCAGACATTCCAGTGACTAATATTGTCAAAAATGACAGGGTATGATGACACGCTATCAACCAAGTCACTGAGTCTGACCACTGATCCGTTTGGTCGCCTTAGTCTGTCTCCTGAACCCCAGAGACTAAACAACAAAATGAATCAGAGTCAAGTCTAGCATTATCTGGCAAGTCTAGACTGCCTCAGGCCTGAAATTAAGCATTATTCTGGGCTCCATTTGGATTTTACTTTACTTTACTTTTACACGTGAACGTGCCTTGGGCATGCTTCAAGTTGGTACGTCAAGTAGAGTCGTTGCACAACGGTTTCAATGCCATCATTCAACAGTCCTCAGGCTACTGAGCAGATACCAGCAGACAAGAACCACCAGAGATCGACCAGTTGTGTTTGTAATATTTCAAGATTTATTGCTGGTGCGTTTTCAATGCTGTTCAGTATATATATATACAGTAAACTACGGTTATAACGAATTCAAAGGGACTACTAATTTCAATTTGTTATAACCGTAGTTCGTATTAACTATATGCACGACATTTATACAGCAGATGGACAGGACCAAGAGATAGTTTGTATTCGTCAGTTCGTCATAAATGTAGTTTACTGTATTTAAATAACATAACTTTATTTCTGGGACTAAAATTCAGTCATGGTTGCCTCTTACAACCAGAATAGTTACCTGGGCACCTATTCAAACCAAGAATCCCCCGAGGGTTTTAAAAATTTTGAAGTTCAGCAGCAAGATGGCCGTACAGACTAAAATGAATATGGAACAGCTGAAGTATTGCTGTGTTAGCAACATTCAGTTCACTGCCTGGGAGTGTGCTTACCTTGCTGCCGTAGAAGTGCTGTTTGAAGAGGTTGTAGCCGACGCTGCTGACGTAGATGGTGCCAGACCACATGTACACACAGAACATGAAGAAGTAGCGGTGGTTGTAGAAGCCGACGCAGTTGTTCAGCCAGGCTGGGGGGTTGAGGAAAACGAGCTGGAGGAGAACATGTATGGGAACAGGGAGACATAGCCATTCCCTTGTCAAGAGTCAGCAGTATAGTTGGTTGGTTGGTTGGTTGGTTGGTTGGTTGTTTAAAGCCGCACTCAGCAATATTCCAGCTATATGACGGCGGTCTGTAAATAATCGAGTCTGGACCAGACAATCCAGTGATTGATATCATGAGCATCGATCCACGCAATTGGGATCGATGACATGCATCAACCAAGTCAGCGAGCCTGACCACCCGATCCCGTTAGTCGCCTTTTACGACAAGCATAGTCACCTTTTACGGCAAGCATGGGTTGCTGAAGACCTATTCTACCCCGGAATCTTCACGGTGTGAGCAGTATAGGTCTGTATAAATGTGTGCTAGGATAACACTGAGAGGTTCATGTTAGTAAATAATGGTCCCTTGCAAGTATAGAATAGCATACATTTCGCATAAGATTCGTCCCTAGGGAGAACTATACATCATGTGAGAAGGTCAGGTGTGCACATGTGGTCAATATGCGAAAATAAGGACAGCAATTGTTATACCTCTATTAAGAATCTTGCAATTCCATTGGTTAATCATGTGATGAAACAATGTACCCTAATGTGGACCCCCCAGAATATTGACCTCATCTTCCTGAGGCAAGGGAGTAAACTGACTATGAAAGTCCAGTTTCCACCCTTGTCAAACCTGGCTGGCATTTCCAGGCTCGATTGTAGTGCCACCAGTTACTATTACGAGTTTTGTCCCTTCTATGTCCCTCCTATTGACCAATCAGATTCCACCTCTCATATCGCTTGCAATTGCCCCAAACAAAATTGAGGCGTCCAGTCATGACGATCTGATCGATAATCAAAATCTATATTGTAACAACAAGGGCCTTATCTCACGAAGTGCATCAATTCACTTGAGTACCTTGAAAAATATGAAAACATGAAAAGATTTGCAAAATATCAGTCGATGCCCATTGGGCAGTACACATGCTCTGCAAATGCTTCAGTCAACCAAAATCTCCATGTTGAAATCCATATTGTTTACAACCAGATATCTAGTTCCTTACACAATTTTGAAAGTAACTCCGGAATTCCAGTCTTGTTTGCCAAGGGCGAAAACTGGACTTTTATAGTCAGTTAACGCCATTGCCACTGGAAGATGTACAATCTCATTAAAATCACATCTTAGTTCTTGCTACCGCTAAACAAAGATCTGAGGACATCCCATTACGGGTCATGTCAGAACGACCATCGATTTCGTCAAGCGATTTTGATCGGACTATGCATAGACTTGTTAGTCCAGCCAGAATATAACTATAATGCCAGCCTAGTTTGGCAAGAGTGGAAACAGGACAGTCAGTTAACTCCCTTGCCTCGGGAAGATGGATTCCGGCCTGTGTGGAGATTGACTCGGTGAAAGGATACGACAGTGATGATCCATCTTCATTACGCACTGGCGGCACACGCTGCAATGGTGTGTGCGAGGAGGCTTGGGGGAGATGCATTTCTTGCAGATGGAGACAACTTCTGGCAGGTTCTGCACACACAGAGTCAGGTAGTAAGCAACATTCTAGGGATACTTACAATCTGCGGAATTTGAAACTATAGCTTTACATAACCCTTTTTATAATTGGATCAATATAACAAAGTTATTACATCTGGAAGGCATCTGATGAAGTGTCCTTGCATGTAACAGTGGCATGGTGTACTTACATCTGGAGGGTGTCTGGTGTACTTACATCTGGGGGGTGTCTGGTGTACTTACATCTGGAGGGTGTCTGGTGTACTTACATCTGGAGGGTGTCTGGTGTACTTACATCTGGGGGGTGTCTGGTGTACTTACATCTGGAGGGTGTCTGGTGTACTTACATCTGGGGGGTGTCTGGTGTACTTACATCTTGAGGGTGTCTGGTGTACTTACATCTGGAAGGCATCTGGTGAAGTGTCCTTGCATGCAACAGTGGCATGGTGTACTTACATCTGGAGGGTGTCTGGTGTACTTACATCTGGAGGGTGTCTGGTGATCTTACATCTGGAGGGTGTCTGGAGCTGGTATACTTACATCTGGAGGGTGTCTGGAGCTGGTATACTTACATCTGGAGGGTGTCTGGAGCTGGTGTACTTACATCTGGTGGGTGTCTGGTATACTTACATCTGGAGGGTGTCTGGTGTACTTACATCTGGAGGGTGTCTGGTGTACTTACATCTGGAGGGTGTCTGGTGATCTTACATCTGGAGGGTGTCTGGAGCTGGTATACTTACATCTGGAGGGTGTCTGGGGCTGGTGTACTTACATCTTGAGGGTGTCTGGTGTACTTACATCTTGAGGGTGTCTGGTGTACTTACATCTTGAGGGTGTCTGGAGCTGGTATACTTACATCTGGAGGGTGTCTGGAGCTGGTATACTTACATCTGGAGGGCGTCTGGAGCTGGTGTACTTACATCTGGAGGGTGTCTGGTATACTTACATCTGGAAGGTGTCTAGAGCTGGTGTACTTACATCTGGAGGGTGTCTTGGGCTGGTATACTTACATCTGGAGGGTGTCTGGGGCTGGTATACTTACATCTGGAGGGTGTCTGGTATACTTACATCTGGAGGGTGTCTGGTATACTTACATCTGGAGGGTGTCTAGAGCTGGTGTACTTACATCTGGAGGGTGTCTTGGGCTGGTATACTTACATCTGGAGGGTGTCTGGTATACTTACATCTGGAGGGTGTCTGGTGTACTTACATCTGGAGGGTGTCTGGAGCTGGTATACTTACATCTGGAGGGCGTCTGGAGCTGGTGTACTTACATCTGGAGGGTGTCTGGTATACTTACATCTGGAAGGTGTCTAGAGCTGGTGTACTTACATCTGGAGGGTGTCTTGGGCTGGTATACTTACATCTGGAGGGTGTCTGGGGCTGGTATACTTACATCTGGAGGGTGTCTGGTATACTTACATCTGGAGGGTGTCTGGTATACTTACATCTGGAGGGTGTCTAGAGCTGGTGTACTTACATCTGGAGGGTGTCTGGGGCTGGTATACTTACATCTGGTGGGTGTCTGGTGTACTTACATCTGGAAGGTGTCTGGGGCTGGTATACTTACATCTGGTGGGTGTCTGGTGTACTTACATCTGGAGGGTGTCTGGGGCTGGTATACTTACATCTGGTGGGTGTCTGGTGTACTTACATCTGGTGGGTGTCTGGTATACTTACATCTGGTGGGTGTCTGGTATACTTACATCTGGTGGGTGTCTGGTATACTTACATCTGGAAGGTGTCTGGAGCTGGTGTACTTACATCTGGAGGGTGTCTGGGGCTGGTATACTTACATCTGGGGGGTGTCCGGGGCTGGTGTACTTACATCTGGGGGGTGTCTGGAGCTGGTATACTGACATCTGGAGGGTGTCTGGTGTACTTCCATCTGGAGGGTGTCTGGGGCTGGTGTACTTACATCTGGGGGGTGTCTGGTGTACTTCCATCTGGAGGGTGTCTGGGGCTGGTATACTGACATCTGGAGGGTGTCTGGGGCTGGTGTACTTACATCTGGGGGGTGTCTGGTGTACTTCCATCTGGAGGGTGTCTGGGGCTGGTATACTGACATCTGGAGGGTGTCTGGGGCTGGTGTACTTACATCTGGGGGGTGTCTGGTGTACTTACATCTGGAGGGTGTCTGGTGTACTTACATCTGGGGGGTGTCTGGTGTACTTCCATCTGGAGGGTGTCTGGGGCTGGTGTACTTACATCTGGGGGGTGTCCGGGGCTGGTGTACTTACATCTGGGGGGTGTCTGGAGCTGGTATACTGACATCTGGAGGGTGTCTGGTGTACTTCCATCTGGAGGGTGTCTGGGGCTGGTGTACTTACATCTGGGGGGTGTCCGGGGCTGGTGTACTTACATTTGGAGGGTGTCTGGAGCTGGTATACTGACATCTGGAGGGTGTCTGGTGTACTTCCATCTGGAGGGTGTCTGGGGCTGGTATACTTACATCTGGGGGGTGTCCGGGGTTGGTGTACTTACATCTGGGGGGTGTCCGGGGCTGGTGAAGCAGGCCATGATGTAGTTGAAGATGATCATGAGAAGCAGCCAGTGCCCAAACACCAGGTGAAACACAGTAGCTGCCATAGACTCGTAGTAAATATGTGGAAGCAGACACACATAGAAGATGGCCACTACCATCGTCGTCAGGAACACAACCATTGTTACCATAATCTGAAATATTAAGACAAATATTATACTGAAATGTGTTTTTACTCATAAAAAGAGATGTCTTCCCCTGTTTTGATTCATTAGTTCAATTTGTTACTACATAGAAAATCTCATCCGAGTTTCTTTTGATATCAAATTTATCAACGAGTGTTGATATAATTGATATCAAAAGACACAAGGGTGAGATTCTATTTATCATCAAACAATCATTCTTCCAAGTTTTTCAATTTGTAGACAGTAATAAGCAGTGTCTAAGTGTAAAAAGTACTGCTAACAGCTTCAGAAGTAGAACCATTAGTGATGTTATTTGATTGTGACGTCATGGTAACCAATGAAGTCACAATGGTCTAAAAAGCATTGTGATGCAATTACATTGCAGCGATATCTACAATGTAGATATCGCTTGATCTCGCCCAAGCATATTTCCTGTGGGAGCCAGTTATCGATGATAAATGTATAAATCTGCTTGCAAATTTGAAAAACAATAATAGTGAGTGAGTATGGTTTTACGCCACTTTTAGCAATATTCCAGCAATATCATGGCGGGGGACACCGGCAAATGGGCTTCACACCTTGTACCCATGTCGGGAACCGAACCGAGGTCTTCAGCGTGACAAGCCAACACTTTAACCACTAGGCTACCCCACCTCCCTGAAAAACAATAATAGGAACATACAATCTCATTAAAATCAGATCTTAGATCTCGCTACCGCTAAACAAAGATCTGAGGACATCCCATTACGGGTCAGATCGACCTGGCGCGAACTTTGACCGACCAATGGAATGACCAATCAGAAGGTAGCTTCCTCGTGCTTTACGGCACTAATTTCAAATTGGCAACTACGCTTTCGAAACATATTTTGACAAATTCTCGATTACAAATCTGAAACCTAAACAAAAGAACATTCTGGAGTGGCTAATAGATGGTCTATATTGTATGTATTCAGTCGTTAAACCCGTAACTATCTTTCGGAATACCCCGTGTTAAAGTTTTCAAAATTGCATGTTTAGAAATCACAATCCGACTGTCACTTTCATAATTTGGTAAGCGACGCTCTGATTGGTCAGATGAAAGGTCGTTCTGACGTGACCCCTAATGGGATGTCTTCAGATCTTTGTTTAGCGATAGCGAGAACTAAGGTCTGATTTTAATGAGATTGAGGAACATATAGCCTGGAAAATGGTTTCATGCAAGATGGATAGACACAGAGAAAAAGTCTTACCGGACCCATATACTTTGCAAAATGATCCACACACCAAAACATTGGTTCCATCATTGCGTCTGTGGCAGTGTTACAAGAGTTATGGTCATTGTAAAACAGACTTTTGTACACAAGTGACCACCATTTCCTGTGCCTCTTGACCCACGCCCACACGCGAGATGGACAGTGGTGCACACGCCACGTGATACGGCCCATCAGGAGGACAGACCGTAGCACAAACATTTGCTGCTTCCTGAAGAGATTCGTCAGCTACAACTGAAACGAGAGAATAAAGTATGACAACATCATCTCTAATTTAGTGATTCCTATAGGCCTGACTTTCATAATGCAATTTATTTTGCAATAATGATTTATGTATTGCGATACGTACCACACTATATTGCATTCTTTCATCTGTAATTTGATTTTCTGATCATGTTTTCGTTTTTTTGTCCAAAATGGAACCATACACTGGAATTTTCCAGCACATTTTTTTACAACTTTGCTGACGTCCACAAGTGAAAAAAACCATTATAAACAGGAAGCTGGTCACGAAACGTTTTGCTTTTTCGATCACACGAATCAGTTGCTAATTCCATCATTTTAGTTTTGACTTTACACTTATGTCAACTTTGCCAACAAGATGAAAATCTGCATGTTTTTTAATAGGAAATATACATATTGTAATCATTGGTATTTAACATCATGGCATATCTCTATAATTACTGTCAATAACTATTAGAGGCTCTCTTGTACCATATGCTTGATACAGACGTCATATGGCAGGTTTCTGTCATATAGATATTTCCTTTACATATAGCTTTTTATTCGTGAAAATTCAGATAATTGTCCCCTAGAACATACACTTTCAATATAAACTAAAAAGTGATACATAGAAACACAACAGTGGGTTCTAACACCGTTATCAAGCAAGTTACCATCACTTGCTTGATAACAGTGTTAAAACCTCCACCCAAACGTCACTCCTAATTGTAATAAAGAAGTTGTTCATCCATATATCTTATCATTACTTAAATGATAATGATACTTTGAAAAACACTAATTTATGACATGTGGATATGGTCACAATAATTGGTTACGTTGCACACCAGTCCATAGGCGAATAACGTCAATACGTTTATATAGTCATAAAGTGTCATCTCACGTGAATTTGACCATAACATCGCTAACGACTTCCAAACACGTGACTTTCAGACGCAGATTGACGCATTCGTCACCAGGCTTGATATTGACAAGATCAATGCTGTTAAACGGGCATCCAGGCATCTGCCACCTTCACTGCCAAATGCAGCCGTGCAAGTGCAGAATTAAATAATGTGACAATTTCTACTAACTGTAACGAGAGCATTGAATGTAGACGAATACCTTCCAAATCATCTTTGTCGATGATTGTGTCACATTGTCCGTTGTCTTTTACAACTACAAGTTCAGAGTAGTTCTACTGCTTCTCAATATTTCGAGCACGAGATGAGGAAGTAGGTTACGTCCCTTTGTGTACAAGATTTCAAGCTCCTCACAGTGATAGCCCGTTCGCGGAGCTCTCTATACGAGAGTGAAATGGTGTCACGCGCTGTATAGGAGCTTGACAAGAGTTTTCAAGCTCCTCAACATCGAAATGGTAACGATAGTGTCACGCGCTGGGAAGGAGCTTGACAAGATTTACCACTCGGAAAACTCTCGGCCTCTTCCGGGAATGTATTTGGCCCATTCCAGGTATTAGCTGGGGTGAGTGAGTAAAATGTGTTTTTCACGTCGCATCGCCGAGAAGTCACTTCAAGTGTTTGCAACTTCTCCTCCATCACTGAAAAGACGGATGGAACAAGGCGGTACCATCTCTAAACGAGTGATTGTCAAGTGTCGTGCTCTATTCGTACTTTTGTGTTTTTATGTATTAATAAAAACACATCAAGTGTATTGGACAATTTGTTGAGCGGCACTCAGATCGACAGGACCGGCTTGCATAGTCACGTGACACTCATGTCTCAACTTAGTTAAACAAGGAAGAAATAAAATGAGGACATACACGTTGTTTAAAGATAAGTATGTCTTGTTTGATAGGCATTTTTGATAAGTTGGAGTACTAATTAAGGATAGTATTTATGGATGAACAACTTCTTTATTACAATAAGAGCGACGCTCGGTGTAGGTTCTAACACTTGCTTGATAACGGTGTTGGAAACTACACCGAAACGTCGCTCTTAATTATAATAAAGAAGTTGTTCACCCATAAATCATATCCTTACTTGATAATTATGTCGTTGAACCTTATGTGAAACATCCCCTCACATGCATGCACTGGCTTAATTTAGATGTGGAGTGGCGCCTTTAAGAGTAGAGACTGGTCGCGAAGAGAATGTACCTGGAGAAAAATATATTGTCTTAACTGTACAGACTTTATCAGGGACGAAGAGTATGTTTTATATATATGCCCTATATATAACGTCCAGAAGACCAACCGTCTTACTACATGTAACTTTACTCTACCTTATTTTAACACAATGTTTTGTACAGACAAATTTACTCTCGTATTATAGTAAACCCAGATCTTATCTTTTGCGTTGCCAAAACCTGTTATGCGCTGAAAGATTTGATATGGGTAATGTATGTGAATGTATACGTGTATATACATTAGATTGTTTTATGTTATGTATATTGTGTATAGTTAGCTATTTTAGTCTCCTCATAAAATAACATTTTATGTATTTTATTATTTTGGTTTTATTGTATCTGATAAATCGCTGTGCGGCTGGTCGTAGATATTGTGGTCATACATCTACATAACATGTATTTGTATTTTGAATGTATCTATGAGTGAGAGATAAGTAAACACTTCTGTCTGTCTGTCTGTCTTCTACTGAAACGTCTCGCGTGATTTGCAAGAGTTTTCACCCGGCTTTTAAAAAATTTCCATTTGGAACAAAAAATATGTTTTTTCAACATATAACACTGACTTAGGCCTCGCATCAACATTTGCTTGTTGACGCATGTAGGTACCTCTTTGCAACGTTGTTTATTTATAAAATGACAAGTCTTTTGTTTGGAATATACACAACAAAAGAATTGCGAAGTAGACCTTTTCGAAACTGCATGTCCACGATAATGTAAATCCGGTTGAGTCTACCAAGTCGATTAATCAACGTTTGATTATGTCCATGGTAATGAATGTAGCATGAAAGTCACGGACCTGTATTCAATAATTCCGAGCTAAGTATTGTTTATATTATCCTTTGCCAGAAAGTATGTACCAACCTTTAGCATGTTTGGCATGAAAGGACGGTCGAATCAGTGTTTAGAAGCTGTCGGCCCTGACAAAACTCTTCTGGCACTCATTTAAGAAACTGCAGCTTCTTGTGACAAGTCTATTAATAGACTCGTAAATTTACTGCAGGCCATAAGGACCCATACAAATTTGACCCGTGAAGATTCCGGGGTAGAATAGGTCTTCAGCAACCCATGCTTGCCGTAAAAGGCGACTATGCTTGTCGTAAAAGGCGACTAATGGGATCGGGTGGTCAAGCTCGCTGACTTGGTTGATGCATGTCATCGATCCCAATTGCGTGGATCGATGCTCATGATGTCAATCACTGGATTGTCTGGCCTAGACTCGATTATTTACAGACCGCCGTCATATAGCTGGAATATTGCTGAGTGCGGCGTTAAACAACAAACCAACCAACAAATTTGAAACTACGGGCCCGACACGAGATCTACCTGGCACGGGCCTATGGTCAGGCGCTCATTTCGAACACTGGAGGATTAGGTTTCAAGTTCTTAGACCAGCACTTCAGTTGCAAGGCGCGTCAGCTTGATGCGCGCCCAAAGTGATGCACGTCTGCTCAGAGGTTTACAACTTTGGTGAAGTCGATAAACATGGGTATGACACGAAGGCGAATCAGGGATTCGAACCGAAACCGTTGTTGTTCTGATGATTTAACACCACTAACGTCTGGAACAATAGACGGTGTTATGTTTCTTCCAATGACCAATCAACTGTGAGGATCACTAAAATGCACATTATCGGAACGTTATTATATTCGATTTTTCAGCCCTTATTGGTCTAAGGGAATGAGCATTTATTAGTGTGTGTTCTTTAGCCAATCGGGGCGGTCGGGTAGCCTAGTGGTTAAAGCGTTCGCTCGTCACGCCGAAGACCCGGGTTCGATTCCCGACATGGGTACAATGTGAGAAGCCCATTTCTGGTGTCCCCTGCCGTGATATTGCTGGAATATTGCTAAAAGCGGCGTAAAACCATACACACATATTCACTCACAACTCTTTAGCCAATCAGCTGTCAGCGTTCTAAAACGATTCGGCAAAAAAAATATTACCACCTTGTTTTGGAAATTTAGATGGAACAAATGAAAACCTGCACATTACCCACATATTCCTTCGACGCTACTCCCTACTGGTTGTGTGTGCGCACGCAGTCATGGTGCTCAGAAACGACAGGTCACGAATGGGTGCCGCAATCTGTCTACTTCCGGAATTTGTAGTTTTAGTTCATTTTCGAGATACAGAAATACGATATGCTGATTTCAATGCATCGCTCACTGAGTACCGAGAATTCAGAACTTCAACGCTGATTAGAAAGTTCACCTGACGCAAGCACTATATATGAAAGTGTCCTATCATGACGCCGAGATGTGATGGGACTAATTCACGTACAGTGACCGTAGGACGATACTAGACTGAACATATAGTCCGTGACGTATGTACGCTTGACGCCAACAATATAACAATGAATTCACGTCAACAGTATTGTATAGGGCACGTACAATTTGTTTGCGCATGTGCCTCGTGTGGATCATAAGTATACCCGATCCCATTAATTACCACTTTGGTGAAATCCAGGAAATCATGTATGGTGCTTGCAAGCCATAATCAGAACAAATCAGGGATTCGATCCCAAGATCACTGGGTATTAAGCACTACAAAAGGACACAACTGCAAAGTGAACTGCAGCATTACACGCCTGGGTCGGCTAACTCGCTACAACCAAATAATAACTGTGTATGACAAGGACCTTATTTCATGTTTGAGAGAAACACTAGCACGTGTAAATCATTTCAACACAGTCATGCGATGATCCCTTTATATTCATCAGCCGTCAATTTTAAGACAAAACAGAACACATCGCATTCATGATACACTCAGTAAAACAGTTTAATAAACATTCTTCGTGAGGCATACATAATAATATCCACAACCCACACGTATGAGAATAGTCACTCAATGTCAACGTCAAGGTATAGGACTCGTACCGCTTTACAAGCAGTATATAAATACTAGTATTCCAAGTGAAGTTCTGTACCACGTGGAAACATGGCCATTCAGTTCACAGTTAGTCAACACCGCTTCAACGTTATTTCAGTTATATGACCGCATGTACCACTGAAACTCGCAAGCAAAGGTATGGTGCAGACAAACCACGGTTCATAGTCATGGAGAATCTGGTCTTCGATCCGTGGACCAGAGTATCCCTACAGCTAAGTATACGAACATAGCACAACGGCGCCTTCCACTACTGGGCCACCCGTGCCCCTTATTCACGTTACAGGTTTAAGAACGAATACCAAGTCCTATGTCGTACACATTTCACACGATCAGTTGGTGCAGTGGCATTCAATAGCACCGGGAACGTAACTCTGGAACAAGAGATAAGAACGACAGTCTAAATTTCACACTTTGATCACTCCGAAGAGATTGTGATTCAACACTGGACGACGGATTCTCACGAAAGGCTGTTGGGTAATTCGACATGTCAGGATGGCCATCTGATTACGGTATGTAGAGACATTCAACACGTCTGATGGGCTCAACAATGACTTTTCATTCTAACACTGACAGTGTACACACCATATAGCCATTCATCTTTTTCAACTGTTCCATGTGAAAACAGGTTTCATCAAACTGAATTACATCATTGCATTGCCAATAGATATGATCCTATCATCATGATCGTTATACTTCTGTGAGTGACCATCGCTAAATGCTGCCTTTCATGGGTTCATTACTGTCGTATGACTGGTTAAAGAAAATGTCCTCTGATGAGTCGGGTTTCGCAGTTGTATGTTCGTATTTGAAAGAATTACTTTGTGCTGTCCGAGCCCCGCCCACACCTTCCTGTGAGCCCCGCCCATCTCCGTCCCGACCACGCCGCGACATCTCCACCAACATCTCGGCGGCTGCCAGGACTTTCTTCCTCTGAGCTCTCTGTCCCTTGCGGTATCTACTGAGAGATTGCGCATCCTTCAAGGACAACCCTGTGCCCATGTGGAGAGACGGAATCCAGTCTGGACTGGAGATGTCGTACAGTGTAGTGGGTTTACCTGAAGTTATCAAGATGGTGTAATTACTCGATTCTGAAAGAAAATATAAAGAGAGCACAACATTCGTATAGGTCATCGGCATTCACCTAATGAACATACAGAGATAGATAAAAAGGTGTGCAAATATACTGGGCTCCAGATAAAAAAAGAAAATAGGCATCGAATATTTACTCACGTTATCATTCACACTGATATTGTTCCTTGGGTATTGAATATAGTTTACCTCCTTGGGGCCAGTCTACACCGATATATCTGGAGTTCTGAATGTATGTATTATTACCGTGTCGAGTCCATACAGTAGGCGAATAAATCCTCGTCCACTCGCCCAAAGTAATCAGGTCCATGTTAAACGTATCAAAGCAAATGAAATGACTTGTTTTTGACATGCAGCTGGTGTGCCTGTTTATATGTTATCATTAATCGGATGTTTTCTCTGCAAGGGTTTGCTAAGAAGTTGGGACTTGCGGCGCCACACACCACTGGGCAAATCGTGAACTGACCTAGAACACATAGTCCCCGAAAGAAAGTGAAGTGAGGTGAAATTCAAATTAGGTCTAACGTCGAGTTCAAGATTATTGCACTTACGTAGCGACGTGCATGGACGTGTGTGTGTGTGTGTGTGTGTGTGTGTGTGTGTGTGTGTGTGTCTTCTAGTGTGTGTGTGTGTACTAGTCAAGACTAATGCCGATTTTATAGTGCTAGCCCACTGAGATACAATCCCGCAGTTTAACACGAATAACCCACTCAGACACAGTATATCGACTCCGAGCCGACCAGTCCTTGTATCAGCCCCTTAATGCCAATAGCCAGGCAGGGTAACAAGTACCATATTTTAACGTCTTTTTTGGTATGACGCGACCGGGGATAGAACCCCCGACCTTCCGCTTTCCAGTACTGCCACAAGACCACGTAGGCGGTCCGAAATAGTGAGTGAGTTGGGTTTAACGCCGCTTTTAACAGTATTCCAGTTATATCACGGCGTGTCAGCTTAATGTGGGAGGAAAGCCCGAAGTGATGCAGGTCTCAGACGTTTACCACTTCGGTGAAACCCACGAGCACGGGTATGGTGCTGACAAACCTAGAAACATAATCGGGGCGAACCGGGATTCGAACCCACAATCATAGGTTTCTGGCGTGCCCAAGGGACGCAACTCTGCACAGCGAATGACGGCGCCTTAGACGACTGGGCTCCCCGTGCCCCCCGGTCCGAAATAAAGTGACGCGTGAGGCTGAATAAAATAATTCCACAAAAGGAGCCCTCAGGTATCTTACTTTACTGGAGCTGAAAATGGGCGGAGAACTGATTTCTACAGCTAAGAATGGTATAATACAGCTAAGAATGGTATAAGAATGGTTGTTTCATAAAATGTCTAAAGATCTGTAAGAGAGACCAACAGAGTGCACCATGACAAAAACTGATATATCATCGGACCAAGCATTTCTTGTCCCTCTCCCATGACATCTGATATTTTACGCTACAATCATCAATATGCAAGCTATGCCCCGTGCCCCGACAACGCGGGCTTTTACTGGTGCCAACGTGGGATAGACTACTGCCATTATTACTGGGGGCACTTTTCTGCCTCTGAATGCCTACGAGACTATCTAAACATATTGACATATATGTCTCCTAACCTGATACGAAATGATCCGAACATATTTTGGTGTACTTTGTTGGGGAGTAGTTCTCCCTCCCGAGTTTAGCTATCCACTGGGCTCGTCGTTGCTCAGATAATTCTCGCGTTCGATCACCCTGGTTTATGATAACTGCAGGGATGGAATGATACGACTTCCCGTCCCGATTTGACCTGTTTGAACATCCTCTTACAGAACAGCAGTTCACCATTACTGTCCTGGTGTCATGGCATCTCAAAAAACAAATCACGATTTCAGTGGTAGGTTATTGTTTCTATTTGACCTCAAACATGGCGGATTTTTCCCACAAATATGGCGGCACTAACAATCAGCATTATTCGAGGAACCCTTGGAGATCTCGGACAAATCAATGAAGCCAAGCTCCTCACAGCTATCGCCCGTTCGCAGAGCTCTCTATACTATGTTACTGAGAGTGTAAACATGGTAAAGAAGGCGTCATGCGCTGGGAAGGAGTTTGCAAATGAAGCATTACAATGAAGCTCCTTGCAGTGATATGGCCCCATTACCTAATTTTCCCAGTATGTTGCATGTACTGCGTTAGAGCTTGTGCCGAATTATGCGGGGGAGGTTATCATCGGTATGTGCGAGTGTCAGATTCATTGAAGCCGCAGTTGGTCGAGGGGTAGCGTGGCCGAGCGGTCTAAGGCGCTGGTTTTAGGCACCAGTCTCTCCGGAGGCGTGGGTTCGAATCCCACCGCTGCCATCTGATTTTTTATTATGAAAGTCAGGAACTATCTTTCACTGTACATTATATTTTCCCTATTATATAATTGCACCCAGAGACAGGTTATTTATGACGAAACTTCACAGTATGCGTGCACCAACCTGTCCAAGATTTATGTGAATTTGCTGAGGTTTTGCAAAGTTGCAGTTTCGACACGTTCAAAGGATGTGTGGCAATACATTTCGTGCAGAAAACAGGATAGAAATCTACAGAGAGAATGTATCTTAAGTTTTGGCAGCATCAGTGAGCTTGGGATTTGGCTCTTTTCAAAATACGACTGTGACGTCATACCTTTCGCGTCACAATGATGGAATGAGTATGGTTTTACGCCGCTTTTAGCAATATTCCTGTTGTAACATAAAGGCTGTTGTCGGTGGTGATTCCGTCATTCAGATCGACAACAGACTCAAAACACTGGACTCAACCCATGCCCCTTCACTCATTAAAAGTCATTATATATAACATCAAAGAGTTCGCGTTTTGTTAAGTCATGGTAGAATCAAAGACGTATATACGTCCGTGGTAGAATGGACATAAACATACCGTGTTTTCAATGTAGAGCTAGGTTACCTGTAGATGAAAATTGAATTTGGAACCTCTACAAGCTCGACATAGAAAACACAGTATGTTTATCTCGTAATCATATATGTCTGATTTCCCCAGTATGTTTTGACTGCATGCACTGAAGTCGAGCTGTTATAGAGATGTGCGGGGGAGGTAATCGGCATTTTCGATGGTTAGATTCATTAGCAGGTCATGAGGTAGCGTGGCCGAGCGGTCTAAGGCGCTGGTTTTAGGCACCAGTCTCTCCGGAGGCGTGGGTTCGAATCCCACCGCTGCCATCGTATCTTTTTGTTTGAAAGTAACAATATTTTAGCGTGCATTATATTTGTTGTATCATTTTATTGTCCCCAGGTACCGGTTGTACCGGACAAACAGTCAAGCAAATTGATGGGGAGATAGAAGATCATTTATCGGCCACAACGCCTGTACATGTCACTTGCCAGATTTTCACGTGCCGATCATTCCAGCTACCACCCATGACTATAGAGACTCGTTGTCATGCTAATATATCCCGGGCGAGATTATATTTCATTCAAATTTGTAAATCGTTTTTGTTTTATTTAATTTGCCTTTTGAAAAAAGGACGAGGTCTGATAAGGCCTCCCTTTGGCCCATTAGATGAGCGCTACTAACAACATGTCAATAATAAAAAAATGATAGAACTCTTACATGCTTTGACACAAATCTCAAAAATCAAGAAGAAAGGCTAGTATGTTCTGAAGCGTTTTATGTTTACGTGGAGCATTTTTCTCATATTGGAACATGATCTGACCCTTGGGCAAATGTGATTTTTATGAACCCCGATATGTTTATCCTCGTAGGTAATAAAACATAAGACATTTTTCGTCCGACATTCCGATTCTTTTCAGGGAAATATTTTTAATGCTTGTACATTTCATCAACATCCTTAAAGTGAACATAATGTTGTTACATCATATAAGAAATAAACGACTCGTGGTCGTTGTTTATCGTACAATAAAACACTGCAGGGAAAATAAACCACTTGCCCCTCATGGTTTATACTCTCTGCAGTGTTTTATTGTACGATAAAAAAAACAAACTCGTCGTTTATTTCTTAAATAATGTCAAGGACAATATTGTGGATTTGATTTCAGAACTAACACATAAACATGCAGTGGAAAATACCTGTAACGTTAAAGTCGTGCTTTCATTACGTTTACAAAGATGAATGTTTATCTTATTTCCAATTTTGATTTAACCTGTGATAATTGACGAAATCGTTTCAGCGATGAACTAAGAACTTGCTTCAATGCAGAGTCAAATACAAGTGTAATTTCAACATGATCAGTCCCACGAAGCACCCTGTCACTGAAAGTAAGGGGCTGGGGCTGGGGCAAGACAATAGAGACCGGAGAAACAATTGAGGCAAGCGCAAGGGTGACTGAGTTATTGTAATAGTGAGGCAGGTTAGATTGGGTGGTTGAGCAAGGACTAAGACTTTAAAATAGGAGCTGACATTAAAATACACTTCATGATAAATCACCCTACCACGGGTAAACAAACATTGGAGACTTATAAATTGATATTTGTTTTTTTACTGAAGTGAATTAAAAAGGCAAAAGTTGCAATATATATATTAGCCACATGTCATGAACGTAGCGCTACGACTGTCGTAAGCTAATGTTAAAGTATGGGAGTTACGATCACCTTAGCGCTACGATCGCTTTGTGGAACGGGGCCATGAGTGTTCATTGCTCTCATTTTATACTGGTTTTAGTGATAGTACGCGCACCTACATTTGCGCTTTATAGACTTCACGTAAACTGGGAACCAGTCTATCACCACGTAGTACGCTTTGAGAAAAGCCATGTGTGGGATGTCAACCAGGGGTTATGGTTCTATTATAGTTTTACCGTTTCATGTCAACAAAGAGTGAAACAACGCAATGAAATATCTCTTTTTCCCAAAGGCCATGCAATATTCATTGAGATGAACCTCTTAATCTTACCACGTCACATCATCGCCCAACTGGTAGCGTGGCCGAGCGGTCTAAGGCGCTGGTTTAAGGCACCAGTCTCTTCGGAGGCGTGGGTTCGAATCCCACCGCTGCCATCAGACTTTTTTTCCATTTGGATCTGAAAATAAAAACAATTGCATGGGTAACACTACGCACGAACACGTTCTTTTTTCATATGGATCTGAAAATAAAAACAACTACTCGGGTAACACTATGCATGAACACATTCAATGTATTTTAGTACTAAAGTATTGAAATACTGACATGGTTGCCTTTAACCCGTTCCCTTTCATCCTCCAGCATTTAGCATTATGCAAGCTTTGACTGTGTACATTTTAGCACGCACAAGAGGAAGCAATTTTAAACACGTTTAACTTCTTTCTTTCTATAAAATCGCTAAATGGATCTCACTCTGTTATGTTCAAGGACAAGTTATAGAAAGCATATGTACGCTGGTGTACAAATACGACTAGCAAAACTTTCCTTCCGTAGATAAAGCCTATTACTGCACGTTGTCACACAAGCATGCTTTCAAAGTATTTGCCAAACTATTGTAATCATTGGCCGGTCATTTGTTACGGTGTGTGTGTGTGTGTGTGTGTGTGTGTGTCTAGTCTTTTCTTTCATGTAACTAAAAGTAGCATCTATGAGGTTCATTTTATGGTTATTAACATTCATGGGGACGTAGGATATTGAGGACCGTGTCATCTTGTTAAGTGGGGCGCAGTTGTGGTTCGGGGGTCCCTGGGGGCGGCAACGCCCCAGTCCTACCTCAAGTGGCACCACTCGCTGTACAGCAACCCATGACAAAGAAACATTCCTTGCATGACAGCGGTATAAGGATCTATACCGAAAGGTCGCCTTTACAGTAAATAAAGAAGTTATTATTCATAAATTATCTCCACTTTGTCATCCGTCAACTTCTGGGCAATGCCTATGAAACAATTCAGCAAGCCATGGGTTTAGCGTTGCATGGGTTCGTTATGTTGCCTGATGCTATGATCATGTTACAATGACTCTCTCTCTGCCTGAACGGGCAAGAGTTGTCATGTGATACGGGTAGGATTTGAGAAAAAACAAACTTGTACCTGACTCATAAACAACTGACTCAAAAACAGTCAGGCCATGGGAAAAACGTCTGCTTGACCCATTTCCTTCCGCCGGAACTACGGATAGTCTGTGTAGGTTTACAACGCGCGTTCTTATTGGCCGTTGGTTCTTCGATTATCCAATAGCAGTCCACTTAACAACATTGTAGAAATAAAAGATTCAAGATGGTGGGTACACGTGGTTTTGTATTTTCTCTAACAAATAAGGTTTTGAGCTATTTCCGTCATGGTAGGTAGACAAATATTAACATTTTTCTTTAACATCTGCCTCACAAGACATGGACGTGTACTTTTACATGAAATACAACAGTAACCATCTTGACATTCCCGAAACTAGAACCCTTTTGGGTGAAATCGCGATGTTGTGACCATGACATGATGAATATTGTCTGCAGAGAACATACTCGCTGATATGTTCCCGCTCTTTCCCGGCGAAGGCTTGCCTGGAAAGGTTTTATGAGAGGAATCTGTAAACTTTTATCCGAGCGCATGCTGTGTCCTGTCAGCGCAATTGATTCCAGGGCCCGGATACCGATCACCAACATTGCTCCAAATCCACTCTTCAAATGCATCAACATACTGTGGCATACGCACATGCTCCAGCGCGAAGCCTCTGTTCGTCAAAATAACGCGAAGCGTAATATAATTATTAATGCATTTATAATTGTGAATATACAAAGACGTATATAGGTATGTACGTCTTTGGATTATGTTTAGGATCTGTTTGACACAATAGAATCACAAAAACAAGCTATGCACCTGAAGAAAAAATATTCAGTAGCAGAAAATACATACTTGTGCGTACATCTTTGATCCTTAGGACAGTTTAGGTTTGTTGTGTAACTTGTGTTGCCCAAATCTTTCCGAGCCTTTTGATCCTTGACTAAAAAAGTGATGAACAGATATTATAGTGGACCTGTTTAGGTGAATTAAACATCCATTGAAACTTGGGAGATTTTACTGAAGTGAGTGACTGTGGCTGACCTCAATCCTCTTTCAGTATTATTGGCCATCACGTCTGTTTCACTAAAATATTGTTTCAGTAACTTTTAGTATGTTTTTACGGTGTAAATACTTAAGTCCTTGAATGGTATTTAAAGGTCTTCCTTATGTAAATACTTGACACTGAAAAATGCCACATTTGTGATCAACTTTGTCTGCACTTTTTTAATCATGATACTAATAGGTAGTTTCTCTGAGTAATAGCCAATATTGAATGAGATTGAAATTACAAATTGTGTAGACATGTCAACATGTATATAAATGTTAACTCAATATGCTTGCTTAGCTTTAACCTGATCAAGGGGCAAGAAATATCTGTGAAATGTCATTACAAGCACTAAAGACATTGTTATTTATTAATAGCTGTGGTAACAATTTCACTGTGCTGCACCCTATAAACGTTTTCTGTGTAGCGACAAATCATTTATAGAGAGCAGACAGATAGGCATCTTCCCAAGGCAAGGGAGTTAACTGACTGTAGTTTTCATCCTTGCCAAACTAGGCTAGTATTATGGAGTTATACGTAGGCTGGACTGAGTCTTTGCATAGTCCAATAAAAATTGTGCAAAGAAATTGGCATCTGGTTCGTAAACTGTAGATTTCGGTTGATTGCGGGATTTGTAAAGCATGTGCACCGCCAACTCGGCATTGACAGATATTTTCCAAATGATTTCATGTTTTTAATCAAGGTGCTCACTTGATTTGATGCATTTCACGATTTAACACTCGTTTTATCACAATATAGATCTTGATTATTGATCAGATCGTCTTGACTGGGCGTCGTCATTTTGTTTGAAGCAAATGCAAGTGATATGAAAGGTGGAATCTGATTGGTCAGTAGAAGAGGCATAGAAGGGACGTAACTCGTAATTGCCACCAGTGGCACTACGATCGAGCCCAGAAATTCCAGCCTAGTTTGGCAAGGGTGGAAAATGGACTTTTATATTCACTTAACTCCCTTGCCTCGGGAAGATGAGAGATAGGTTACTTCAACTAATCCTTAAAAAGTGTCATGTCATCATGATCTGCCAACTTCATAGATCCGGGTACTAACAATACACTATTTGATGTATAAAACTTTGACTGTAAAACTTTGACGTATGGTTGTATGATGACCATAGACAATAGACATGTTCAGACATCAGTATGATCAACAAATTCTCTTTTCTCAACTGAACTGGAATTCACTATATATCCTGTCATGGATTTTGTACATTCAACCATGTAGTTAACCATATTCTGCTCTCAGCATAAAACATAATTTATTTATCAAATATTAAACAACAAAAACTGTCCTTTTATGTATTCATGACACTAATGAGTGATATTTATGAAATTGAAAAATATTTTGCAAACGAAAACAATGGAATCCATTGTTATGACAAAAAATGGAAGCAACCGACTACTGCTACCCTCTGTCCACAATCAATTGAATCATGATAACAAGTGACATGTTCATAAATTATTTTATTAATGTTTAAGTAAAACTACTGTCTTCTTCAAACTTATTCAAGCCTTCCTTTATTTGTTTTTATCATGTCTGCTACTTTGATTGTAAATGTATTTGCCCACTTGTTATATTTGTTAACATGTATTTTAGAACGGAATATAATCTCTGAAAAAAATATATTCACCTTAAATTTTATAATTAGCAATAATCATTTCATGCATGTATTTTGAATTGTCAGGAATCAGTGAGCCGAAATTGAGTGTCATAACAATATTTGTGCTCATGCTGTCAAGCATTTGTTGCTGGCTGGTCGGATTATAATAATTACAATTAATTAATTAATAATAATAATGAGTTATAATTTACATGTTGCTCTGATGTAACAGGAATACTCAAACTACATTCACTCCCTCGGACTCAATCTCACCTGTAATCTGTACTTACATTGCAGGCACAGAGTCTGTACACGCTGTATGAGCATGCCTCAGGGTACGCTCTGTTTCGTGTACGGGAGTTCGAGGAGGTGGCGATGTTACAGCCGCAAGTGGAGCAAAGTGTGACCGACCTCAGCAAGTTCAACTCCATTGTAAAACTGGTGGCCTTCTCCCCATTCAAGAGTGGAACCAATGCTCTTGACAACATTAATAGTATCTCTGAAGGTGAGACCTAGCGGTACATGCATGAGGGTAGTGAGACCTAGCAGTACATACACGAGGGTAGTGAGAACTAGCGGTACATGCACGAGAGTAGTGAGGCCTAGCAGTACATGCACAAGGGTAGTGAGACCTAGCGGTACATGCACGAGGGTAGTGAGACCTAGCAGTACATACACGAGGGTAGTGAGACCTAGCAGTACATGCATGAGGTTAGTGAGACCTAGCAGTACATGCATGAGGGTAGTGAGACCTAGCGGTACATGCATGAGGGTAGTGAGACCCAGTGGTACATGCACGAGGGTAGTGAGACCTAGCGGTACATGCATGAGGATAGTGAGACCTAGCGATACATGCATGAGGATAGTGAGACCTAGCGGTACATGCATGAGGGTAGTGAGACCTAGCGGTACATGCATGAGGGTAGTGAGACCTAGCAGTACATGCACAAGGGTAGTGAGACATAGCGGTACATGCATGGGGATAGTGAGACCTAGCGGTACATGCATGAGGGTAGTGAGACCTAGCGGTACATGCACGAGGGTAGTGAGACCTAGCGGTACATGCACGAGGATAGTGAGACCTAGCGGTACATGCATGAGGGTAGTGAGACCTAGCGGTACATGCATGAGGGTAGTGAGACCTAGCGGTACATGCACGAGGGTAGTGAGACCTAGCGGTACATGCATGAGGGTAGTGAGACCTCGCGGTACATGCACGAGGGTAGTGAGACCTAGCGGTACATGCATGAGGGTAGTGAGACCTAGCGGTACATGCATGAGGGTAGTGAGACCTAGCGGTACATGCATGAGGGTAGTGAGACCTAGCGGTACATGCATGAGGGTAGTGAGACCATGTACACTTACAGACCGGGTGCACATTGCAGGTCAGCTCTTTCTGGTAGTTACTCTGAAGTAACTTAGTTAGATCTACACATCATTCACTCATAGAGTTCAGTCACAATTTTTTCCTTTTTGTTTTGATATTTTGAGACCAAGTTGTTACATATATATATTTAACCTCGAAATGTTATTTTGTGGCCCTAAAAATAGACAACAAAGATCTATAAGGTACTTTATTTGCCGGTCCATAGGAACTGTTAGTCACATGAATTACCGATCCAAGCCTAATTCTACCAGTAGAAAACTGGCAATTACTGGTAAACGGGTGCGCTTAAAACATAGGAGATAAATCAAGGACTGGTCAGCTGACGCTAAACTCCATTTTATGCTCTCTACGTATACGATATCCCCACTATATACTCCCTACATGTGCAATATCCCCACTATATAATCCCTACATGTGCAATATCCCCACTATAGCCCCTCTGTGTATACATCTAACAGGGTTGTTGCACGAGGACCTGCGTCTGTTCCTGGAGACGAATGTGCCGAAAGCTGGCAAGAAGGAGAAGATAATTGTTGGTGTTGGTGATGCCAAGATTGGTGCGGCCATTTCAGAGGAACTTAGCATTTCTTGTCAACATATTGGTGTGGTGCCCGAGATTATCAGAGGTATGTTTCTGAGTCAGATTTTTCCCCCTAGTTCTCCAATGTCAAATGCAACGGGGATTATGTGTTAGAATTGGTCCCCAGCTACCTATGCTGGACGTAAGAGGGGATCCAATGGATCACTGGTCAGGCTTGGTGACTTGGTAGATTGTGTATCATTATAAAGAATGGCATGGATCGCTGCTCACAACATCCATTAATGTTTGGTCCAAACTTGATTGATATCTTTAGACCACTGGAATATTGGTGACTGCCTCGTTGAACATCAAAACAAACAAACAAAAATACAATGAATTTAGAGATTTACAATGTATTGTTTTGCTTCTGTTCTTTTCTTTTCTTTTTTTGTATACAAAATGAAAGATTATATAATTATTAAACAATACTTCTTCACTGAATTATGCTCCTTGCCATGGTTGTCTTTTGTTCACTGTAGAAAGACATGATCTGTAGTCACTTGAAGCACATGCATTATTGGAGGGTTCTCATCTCTTGAAAATGTAGCTGGTAATTAGTCGTGATTGCCACCCTACTGGTAATCATTGAAATCACTTTAGTTTTGCCAGAAATTTTATCTTGGTTTTACACAAATTAAAAAGTTATGGCATCCCACCGACTTTATGATGACATCATTTGAATATCTGAATCATTCTCAACAGTCCATATCTTCCTATTTTCACAGGAATACGTGTCCACTTTCCCAACCTCGTCAAGGGTTTGACTGACAAGTCGGCATCCAAAGCTCAGCTTGGCCTTGGACACAGCTATTCCAGGGCCAAGGTCAAGTTCAACGTAAACCGTGTGGATAACATGATTATCCAAAGCATCAGCCTCCTCGACCAGCTGGATAAAGATATAAACACCTTCTCCATGAGGATCAAGTAAGTATGCCCAGAAAATATCCTCCATGTGTATTATTTACAGCTGGTGAAAAAGTTCATGTTTTCTCAATGACAGTTTATTATTTATCAGATGGATGGATGAAATCCGTTCCTATATCCCCCGCCCCACTTTGTGGCGGGGGATATAGGAACAGATTTCGTCCATCCATCTGACTTTCCGTCTGTCTGTCCGCTTCACAAAGGGGACAAATTTTCTCAAAAACTATTTAAGTTAGGGAAGGATATTTGTTCGATGCGTAAAACGCTGGTTTGTTTGGCAGTATTCCAGCTATAATACAGGTGCCTATTAATAATCATGTCTTCACCATACGAACCAGTGACTGATATTATGAGTGTCCCATGCTGTCAGTGTATGATGACCCACTTTCAACGGAGCCTGTCCACCTGATAACTAGTTGGCATAGGTTGCTGGGGACTAATTTAATCCCAAATCCCCATGGAAGCTGGTATTTGTTATTAATATAGGGTTAAAATTTTAATGTCGGGGTTAAAAAGTAGATGCACCAGTATAACAGTTACTGTACTAATTGCTATTTGCAGAGAATGGTACTCGTACCACTTCCCGGAGTTGGTGAAGGTCGTACCCGACAACTACACATATGCCAAGGTCGTAAAGCTCATCCAGAGTCGCAAAGATTTGACAGAAGAGAAGAGTGAGGAACTGGAAGAGATGGTGATGGATGCTGGAAAGGTCAAGGCCATATTTGATGCGGCAAGGTCATCCATGGGTGAGTTGAGATGTCTGTATTTTCCATCAATCGGAAGGTAAACTTCATGGTTGATTCTGCAAGGTCAGCCAGATGGGTAAAACATGTATTATCATCCAAAACTGGCTCCCACAGGAGATATCCTTGGATTAGATGAAGCGATATCTACACTGTAGATATCGCTGCAATGAAATTACATCACAATGCTTTGCAGACCATTGTGACGTCACTCGTTACCATGACGTCACAATCTAATGACATCACTAATGGCTCTGCTACTGAAGCTGTTAGCAGTACTTTTTACACTGAAGTCACTGCTAATTATTGTCTACAAATTGAAAAAGTTGGAAGAATGATGTTGGATGATAAATAAAATCTCTCCCTCGTGTCTTTTGATATCAAATATATCAACACTCGTTGATAAAAGTGGCAAAAATCCTCGGCAAGCCTCGGAATTTTTCCACTTTTATCAATTCGTGTTGATATATTTGATATCAAAAGACACTCGGGTGAGATTCTCTGTCTATATAGGAAGTCCAAGGTCTTTCATTATAGTTTGAGAATTCGTCCATTATTTCATCAGTAGGAGGGTCAAGGTCATCCATGACTTGGTAGAGACCTAGTGTCTCTGCATTATTGGAAGACAGCACCATCTTGTGCATAGTACCCCTGTTGGGATTCTGGGTTAGAATTGGCACCTAGCATACTGTTTGTCATTTACGGCGACTAAATGGATCGGGTGATCAGACTGTGTGACTTGGTGGATTGTGTGTCATCATACTCTGACAGTGTTGTTCATAATATCAATCATTGGATTGTCTGGTTTAATCTCGATTCTTTACAGACTGCCCATGTGCGGCTGTAATATTGCTGAGTGTGCAGACTTCAAAACAAATCGAATCCTATGATGAGTTTAGGCGTTGGTACAGTTGCTCTTGATGCTCTGCTTATTGTGCTTGTGTGCTTGTGTTCACAGGAATGGATATCTCCCCCATCGATCTGATGAACATCAGCATGTTTGCAACACGAGTGATTGGATTGACAGATTACAGGAAACAGCTGTCGGAGTACCTCAAGACCAAAATGAGCTCTGTGGCGCCCAATCTTGCTACTCTCATCGGTGAACAGGTGTGCAGTGATTTTACAAGAGACATATTTCAATGGGACATTTTCATGATTTAACCTTTGATAGGACATAATTCTATATCATAAAATTTTGTTTGAACATTTTGGATAACAACCAGTCAGTGTCCTTGAAACTGAACTGTGTCCACAGTCCATGGTCCCACATTGACCTTCAGTCCTGACTTCAGGCACAAACGTGTGTCAGGAGCTACATGTACAATTGTCCCTCACTTGATACATAATTCACTGAACATGAGTGAGTATGCTTTTAAGCCGCTGTTAGCAATATTCCAGCAATATCATGGCAGGAGACACCAGAAAAGAGCTTCACACATTGTACCCATGTGGGGAATCCTCATGACGAGCGAATGCTTTAACCACTAGACAACCCCACTGCCCCTGGACACGAGGACCACTTCCATGGCCTAGTGGATAGAGGGTCTGCAGAAGATCGGTGCTTCGATCCGCAGCTGTGGCATAGCTAAAGATGAATGATTTTTCTTGTTAAGCTGTCTGGCACTCTGCGTTATGGGGCTAAAACAAGGACTGGGTGGCTCGGAATGTTAACCTGCAGCATAGTATCTCAGTGGGCTAGCACTATAACACTGACATGAGTCTTGACGAGCACACCCGGACGTATGCATGCATGTCACTATTTGATCTTACTTCATTCATGGTTGTCTGTTGTTCAGGTTGGTGCCCGTCTGATCGCCCACTCTGGAAGTCTGACAAATCTGGCCAAATACCCGGCTTCCACTGTGCAGATCCTGGGAGCAGAGAAGGCGCTCTTCAGGTAGGGCCTCACATATCACTGTGGGGATTTTTGGGTTAGAACAGGTCCCCAGTGCCTCGTTTGTCTCCCTGTGATGTCTCAGGGTTTTTCCCAATTTGTCTGTGCAGTCTCTTCATAAGTCCCTGTAAATTCCTGATGAGTTTTATGACTTCAGTGACCTGAAGAAATGATTCTTCTGTAAGTCTTATTCAGAGAGTTTTTGTTTCAGAGCTTTGAAGACCCGAGGAAACACTCCCAAGTACGGACTCATCTTTCACTCCACTTTCATTGGTCGAGCTGGCTCAAAGAACAAGGGCAGAATATCTCGCTATCTGGCCAACAAGTGCTCCATTGCTTCCAGGATTGACTGCTTCTCTGGTGAGAAATATGCCATGTTAACACACACAACGTACAGCCATGCAGTTGTTCACAGACACACACACGCAAAACCATTTGGCTAAAAAAAAAAAGTCTTAAATCTCAGGCACAGCCCACATCATCATAAAGCCTGCAGCATGCTCGTTTTTATTTCCATTTTTAAATTTATAAAAAATATCCTTATACTTAAAAAACAATGCGATCCAATATATCACACAGTTACTTCCCTTTATATGTGCACTGCTTTACTGCCTTCTCATGTTATGGTCATGGCGGCAGTAGAAGTTTGTATGTTTGTTTATGTAGGGAGGACCTTTTCCAGGTCGATGGTACACTGTTTATTTGCTTACTTACTAGTTTGAACAAGCCAACAAGAAAAAAAAACCAAAATATGCCACCCACCCACACTATATTTTCACCACTTCTTATATTTTTTAAGCCTTATGTAGTAAGATATTCCTAGTTTTGTAGACATTAGACTTTTTTTGTATTTCTTACAATGTGTAGAGGGGGCCTTGGGTGGAGTTGTGTCCCTTAGATGAACCAGGATTTGCTGGCAGTTCTAATCTGACATTTGCGTCTACTATGATCCTTGTCAGGAGTGTAATTGTTCTTTTATAGCATATAGCATTTTGTGATTTCCTCCCACAAACTTGCACAGCATCATAAATTTGAATGTTCAAAGCATCATTAAAAACAAGCGCAAAGGTTCATTCAGTGAGATGTAGAGATTGTGTACTGTTGGGATACTGGCTTCAAATGGACTCCTTGTGCTATGCTTGTCCTAAGAGGAGACAAATGGATCAGTCGATCAGGATGGGTGACTTGGTTGATGACGTGGCGTCGTAGCCTGGCAACTGGATTGTTGCTCACAATATCAATCACTAGATGGCCTGAGCCAGACTTGATTATTTACAGGTTGCCATCACATAGCTGGAATATTGCTGAGTGTGGTATTAAACAACAAAACAGCAACAAAAAACAACTAAAATGAATCAACAAGGTGAAGGGTCCAATGAACTTTGATCATTGTGTTATCCACTGGCCTGTTTGTCCCAGATTGGTTAATGAAGAGCCTGGCGTGATCTAGCTGCAGTTTAAGACAAAGAAAATGTGTTGTATTTCTTACAGATTATCCGACGACTGTGTTTGGGGAGCATCTGCGGCAGCAGGTGGAAGACAGGTTAGCCTTCTATGAGAGCGGCACAACGCCCGCCAAGAACGTGGATGTTATGAAGCAGGCGGTGGAGGAGGTGAGACCATGGAGAAGGTGGCTTGGGTGTGTGACAGGATGAGATGCGACCCTTGAAGATCTGGGTAGAGAATAGGTCTTCAGCAACCCATCCCTGCCTTTAGAGGCGACTATGCTTGTCGTAAGAGGCGAGTAACAGGGTCAGGTGGTCAGGCTTGCTGACTTGGTTGATTCATGTCATGGTATCCCAAATGCGTGGATCAGTGCTCATGATGTCAATCTCTGGATTGTCTGGTCCAGACTACATTATTTACAGACCGCCGTCATATGGTTGGTATATTATTAAGGGTGGCATTGAGCAACAAGCAAATTGAACAGGATGTGATGCTTTTCGGTGGGTGGATGACAGATGTTTGGTAGAACTAACTAGTTGTGTGTCAGGATTTACTGCCTCGGGCTTGACATACATTGTTTTTTATTGATACTTTAAGTACGCTTTTTGTTTTTCTTCACTTTCAGGCTGTGGTTGTTCAGGCTAAGCTGGCAAAGAAGGAGAAGAAGAAGAGGAAGAAGGAGAAGAGAAAGCTAGACGAAAGTGTTGGCGCCAACACGACTGGGGATCTTGACACCACCCAGGAGGATGACCAAACCCCAAAGAAGAAGAAGAAGAAAAAGAAGCCGGCAGAAGAAAGCATGGAGGTTGAGGAGGAGGAAGAAGTCGAGGAGCAGACGCCCAAGAAGAAAAAGAAGAAGAAGAAGAATTAGGATGAATAAAACAACTTCCATCAATTGATTTCGCAAGAAACATTGAATTCGCATCAAATTTCATAAAGATTGCTGTTTGGAAGCCTCATATCAAACAATTTCATGAAGATATCTTTCCAAACATTTTTCATACATTTTGTGAGATTCAACTTCTTTTAGTAAGGCAGTTAGAGGCGATGCATGTTCCAGTTTCACTGGCATCTGTTCAGCAAGGCCTTCTTCTGGAGGCTTTTGATGCCTGCCCCTAACTTTGTTTCAGTGTTTTGTTTTAGTTACTGATTTTTCACCAGAGGTGATTAAGCAAATTTTAACATTATGTTGGTATATTTGTTAACGGACTCATGCAGTTTCCTCAGATATGTTAGAATGATACAGTTCTTCAAAATTCGGAACTTCTTTGAGTTTAACACTTTCAACATTTCCATTCATATATATTTACATTTTATGCAATTCTTTTCAGTAGAATGCTCTCAATTGCTACACTCTGCTAACACACATGCTGCATTCATGGAATATCAATGATTCATTGATCGTGTGGGATTGTGTATGAGTAGTGCTGTGTGATGGATATAAAGAAATTCTTTTGTAAATAGAAAGTTCCTAAGGATTAGTTCATGCACCGTTTGTTAGAAAACCTTTTAGCATCATCTCTGTGCAATGGAAAAACAATCACAAAAGCATTTTTAGTTTTATTAACCATTATGTACACAAAAGTCATTTATGTTTTAGTGAACTGTCAAAAAGTGCAAATATGATTGAAAGTAATTGCAAAAGGGCAATAAAATTTACCAGAAATGATATTCATGTTGTTGAGTTTATTTGTCCTTGTTGCTGTGTTCAGTGAACCTTATGGAGAGCTGAACAGGTGCCGCTTGTCCAATGCTTTTGAATTAGGGAATGAAACTGACTTGCCCGAATGTCTAATAAATGAGTGAGTATTGTTTTCTGCGGCTTTTTTTCAGTAATATCATGGCAGGGAACACCAGAACTAGACTTCTCATGTTATACTCATGTGGGGATTCGAACCTGGGCCCCCAGCGTGATGAACTAGAGCTTTAATCACTTGGCTGTACCTGACTTCCGACTGTTGAAAAAATCATGCATAAAGCAAGTCAGCAAGCTTGACCTCCTGATCCTGCGAGTCGCCTAATTCTAACCCGCATCTCACCGGCATGCACACCAGCTGGCATGTATTATTACATTCATATCATTTGGTTATGTAATAAAAAAGAAATGTCTTTGTCAATGTATCGTTTGTGTTAAGGATTGAAGTTTTATTTGTTGACGTTCATCAGCTGATGAAGACGGTGCCTCACGTTAGCTTATTCCATGATGTGCTAAGTAATTCAATAACAATCATGAATCTTCTTCACTGGTAATGCAACAGAAAATACTATTGTTTCTAACTTTCTATCATAACTCCCAAGAAACTGTAGCTTTGTACTTGGCCCTTCACTTTTGGACCAGTTGGTGGCAAACCCAAAAGACAGAAGCTCCCCAATAAGCATAGAGAGTTATTCTGACATGCTTCTTTTGTCTCCTCAATTATCACAACTTCATCTAAGTTGACATAACTAGCACAAGAAAAATGCCTCATCATGTCACAAACTGCTTCACTGAGGGTCTGAAAAATCTCTGGCCTGCGAGAGCAGCTGAACAGTAATTTAGTGTCTCCTTTTTTTAGAAAGTCTGTATCCCCATCTGTATCAATCCTGTTGCTTTGTAATCATCTGGATGTAATCAAACTGACCTACGGTCATGCCAGAGGTCGACCTTGGCCAACTATACTGTTCAGAATTTGCCGAGGATCACTACTTTAAAAGATAATACGAAAATTGTGTGCATCTGTTGAAATAGCCAAAGACAATATTGCGTGAAGACATGTTTAATGAACAAAAGTCTGTTGTCATGTGCCGCACAATGCCAACAAACAACATGTGACCAGCTCCTGATCCAAGTAGGCATCAATCACACTGACAGTCTCGCATACACATCCTGAATGTCATCCCTGTAGCGCGCACACACCTGTCATTGTGCCCTGCTGTATGACATGGAGGTCGCTGAAGGACAGGAGATCAGTTCTTCTAGTTCTACTGATCCTACCACAACTTATGATTTAGCTTCCTCCCCTCATCGGGCATGACGATCTGTGAAATCTAAACAGTATCTGGTCTGTCCAATTGACGTGATCATCAGCCTGTGATGTCGGTACAGTGGGATGTGAATGGTTGCCATCCGGACGACGATTACGCCCTGTCAGAGTAGAAACGTAAATGCCACCAGCATTCCGCAATTCATTTCTGAGTGTGGTGGCAGTCGCGAAATCGCGAAGTTCCTGCACGTACGTGCCCCATTCAAAACCCTGTCACGAGTACTATATATTCTATGTCGTAAGCCAATGCACTTGACCTTACATTGTGTTGCGTGACGCCAAAAGAACTGTGACAGAGGTACATTTCAGGTAAGCATCCGCTGGCTGCAACTGCTCCTCCATTATCAAAGCATTTGTGTCGGCCCACTGCTGGAATGAGATGTCCACCGCTTTAGGAGCTATATTTTGCGAAAGTGTATCCTTACAACCGATCCAAAGCCCGTTTCAAAATCGTTAGCCCGCTTTTCTTCCCAGATATAGTTAATAAATAATCTGACAATCTGGGTAGAGAATAGGTCTTCAGCAACCCATGTTTGTCGTAAGAAAAATAAATAGTCCCCGAAAATTCTTGAAAGAAATAATTATGCTTCATATACATGTAGTCGGAATCGTACAATAGACTCTACTTTGGGCATGTTCTTATTGTTATGGAAATGTTTTTGTTGCTTGTATTTATCTAACATGGGATAGACCAGGTATTATTCCATTTATCATATTATTCACGCTTATTAACAACAAAGTGATCGACCGTTTCCCGACCAAACCACTTCCTCGATAATTCACGTACGAGAGGAAGTGTTCACTGACTTTCAACCGTTACTAAATGTAACGGGAAATAGGAAATATATATACTGAACAAAAACGTTCCTGTGACATTGAATAACATTTAATGCAAAGTTATGTTTTTGACCAAATCTGAAACAATTTTGGTTTGCAACAGATAAAAGACCCTTTAAGTGTTCAACTGGTTTAATTTGCCATACTCACTTCAGAAAATGCGTGATTCCATAAAAACATGAACATGCCAAAATGTCAATTTACAAATCAATAGCGTGTGTGTCCGCCTCTGGTTGCAATGCAAGCAACACATCTTCGTCTCATGGAATGGACTAGGCGTCGCACAAAGTCCTGTGGGATATCTGTCCATATCTGCTGGAGCATGTTTCGAAGTTCCTGGAGTGTCTGTGGAACACGTGGTTGACGTCGAAGGCGCCGATCCATCTCATCCCACGTGCTCGATTAGTGAGAGATCGGGGGAGCGAGCCGGCCAGAGGATGACATTCACGTTGTTTTGTTGAAGAGAATCCTGAACAAGTCGAGCAATATGAGGCCGGGCGTTGTCATGTTGAAAGGTAATGCCTGGGCAATGGCGACACAAAAACGGTAGAACAACAGGGCCGATGATCTCGTCGCGGTAGCGCTGTCCATTGAGATTTCCCTCTACCACTATCAAACGGGTCCTCTGTCTTGCTGTAATCCCACCCCATACCATAACGCTGCCGCCCCCGAACCGATCTTCTTCCATGACACAATGATTGACGTAACGTTCACCTCGACGTCGGTAGACTCGAATCCGTCCATCGCTGTGGCTGAGGTGAAAACGAGACTCGTCAGTGAATAGTACTTGTCCCCACTGCATGGCCGTCCAGCGTAGACGCTATCTGCACCACTGTAGACGTGCTTGACGGTGGTTTCCTGTCAAAATGGGACGTCTGGCGGGTCTTCTGGCGACAATCCCTGCACATCTGAGGCGACGACGTACGGTCTGTTCAGATATTCGTCGAAGGCCAGGGATGCTTCTTGCAGTCACTGTTGCTGGCTTGAATCGATTTCGTAGGTGTGTTGTTCGAATCCAGTTGTCTTGTCGATTATTGGTAACGCGTGGCCTACCACTCCGAGGATGATCTCTGACTGCATTCGTCTGTTGCCAACGTTGCCATAAACACCAAAAGGTGTTTCTGTGGACGTTAACCTGTCTTGCAACATTACGTTGACTCGATCCTGCTTCAAGCATACCAATGGCTCGCAGACGCTCATTTTCGGACAGGCGTGGCATGTCGTAATGTTGAATATTTACGTAAATTTGTTGTTTTTCTGAGTGGTTGTTGTCAGGACGTTGCTAAACAATGCATATGGAATCCCGTTAACGCACATGTTTTTATACCCATTCTTGGGTAGTGAAATGCATGGGGCTTGCATAAAAGTCAACTTTTGAATGGAATGCATGCTTTTCTGTAGCAGTTGCGTTTTTGTGACTTGATTCCATACATGTACTACAATATTGAAAACCAAACTTTACTTGTTTGAAAAATACACTAAAATATTAGTGTCACAGGAACTTTTGTTGTTGAGCATATAAATTGTTAATGCAAGAAAATAACCAGTCTAGATAAATGTTAAACTTGTTAGATAAAGCCAAGCAGAAGACTAATATTTCCCTGACGTGATACAATGGTATGTAATGCATTACAAATCTAATCAGCCGTTCATAACAGTCAGCGTGGCGTCATGACTCATGTTCATTTTTCCATGCATATATATTTCACCGCTATTTTCCTTTTTCCATGTTTGTCAACACCATATCCGTGCTTGTAGGTTTCACCAAAGTGGCTAACGTCTGTGGCCTGCTTTACCTCGAACTTCCCTCCCACATGAAACTGACCCGCGGTGATATACAGTAAACTACGGTTATAACGAAGCCAAAGGGACCACTAATTTTAGTTCGTAATAACCGTAGTTTGTTATATGCATATATACAGCATATATGCAACAAATGTCCGGGACTAAAAAATAAGTTCGGTATAAGCGTGTTCGTTATAAACGTAGTTTACCGTAGCTGGAATACTGTAAAACGCGGTGTCCAGCCAAACGTACAGATTCACCATCTTTAAAACCAGCACCAATACACTTAGCATTGAATTATTCCGCCAGATGTTATGACAGTGGAGAGGGTGACAGTAATGGTGCCATCAATTCTCTCCAGGGAAATTCCTAATTCTCCTGATTTCTTGATCGAAGTTTTCTCAGATTATGACCCATTTCGCAGACTTGATAGTCTAACACTGTCTACCCACACTAAGCTTTCTTTTCGAGTTCTGGTACATACCTACCTGTGACATGTCCCTGGCCAAAGGAAATTCCCTGTGTGTTGGTAGTGTCTGTACTTGCTTCCAGATGACATTTTACTTGGATCACAGATTCGCTGAAGACAAAATATTTGAAAAAGTATTAATGACACAGTTTGACTATTTTTTTAACTTTTAGTGTGACAGTGCACAGTTATAAATTTTTAAAAAATCAACTACCTTCAAGTACCATGGATAGGAATAAAATATTATCTAGAATACCAAGTTCAGTGCTCAAGGTCGGCGAATAGGGGAATGTCGTTATTTTACATACATTTTGATGATTTTAAAGTTATTGCTTTCCAACATTCAAAGGTATTTCAACACTGTAGTTTCTCATTGCCTGCAATGCAGCTATGTAATACTAAGCATGGAAGACTCTCTCCTTTTTGTCCTCTTAAATGAAAAAATATATCTGAGAGAGATATGTTTAACATCATGATCCGGATAAGATAAATTAAGACATAAACCAACACAATGTTTAAAGTTAAGTTAAGTTAAGAAATTCGTTGAACACACATACTCACATGCACATGCACATGCAGATACACGCACACGCCAAATTACTTACAGTCACGCACGCACGCAATCATACACAAACACGTAGACCCACTTACGAACATGCACACACGCGCGCACGCACGCACGCACGCACGCACACACACACACACACACACACACACACACACACACACACACACACACCATTCATACAAAGCCTTAACAATCAGGTTCCAAATTGGCGTCTGAAGGAGACATGGCTTGATTCATCAGCACACTTTAGTCCGAAAAACAAAACCTGTCTGATACTTTAAATCACGCACAAAGCACACTATTGTCTCTCATTTTCTACAGTGTGTCAATCTAAAACTTCTCTATATATCATCTGTTCATTTTGGAACCTTCAGTCAAGAATGATGCTTACAAAACGCATGGAAACTACAAATATTAAAACAACAAGGAAAACATGTTCAATAAAAAGATTCAATGTAAGAATAAGTCGTCAACTGCAACATATGGAAAAATAAATCTAGAAAATAAATCTAGTCAGCTTATATATACTCCTAAGAAGCGCTAAATATCAAGACTGAATAATTCCCATGTATTACGCCAGTATGTCATCAAGTAACACCCAGGGGCGGTCGGGTAGCCTAGTGGTTAAAGCGTTCGCTCGCCACGCCGAAGACCCGGGTTCGGTTCCCGACATGGGTACAATGTGTGAAGCCCATTTCTGGTGTCCCCCGCCGTGATATTGCTGGAATATTGCTAAAAGCGGCGTAAAACCATACTCATTCACTCACTCAAGTAGCACCCAGCACGACTGTAGTCAGTATGTAGCACCACTTTACAAGTACCGTAGTAAACAGTAACGGAAACAGAAAAATCAAATGTTTGGACCAGCAACAAGCTATGTTAGGATTTGAATCAGCCATGAAATACAATTTGATTTTAGAGTATACAGTCTTTAGTGTATCGTTTAAAAGATCGTTGCAGAGGGGTACAACTTACGACATTCACTATAATACGATATTACTTGGTTAGAAAATAGCCAAAACGCATAAACAAATGTCTAATGCGTTATGTTTTGGTGTTGCACCAACGTGATTAACGTCTCTGTCTGCAACACTCAGGATGTTTCTTACACAGTGAGCTGACACGCCGGGAAAATGAAAGCAACGTTCAAAATCATTGTAATGCGTAGTTTTTCAACATGATGTTATTTAAGTGTCACGATTCGTCTTTAATTTTTAGTTGTCCCTATTGGAACCATTCTTGACCATCCACGCTAATAATAGATCATAAGCGTTCAGGTGATTACAGTAAATATTTTATTTATTTGAATGCCCCGTGTCAACAAATACAAAAGGATATTTTCAAATACATGCTTCGTCCAAATTAAATTAACTTTCCTGTTGACCCAAATAAGATCTAGTTTGTTAGTAAACAACACTTATAATATTTAAGTGTTGTAAACTACATAATCTGTGCACCAATCTTTGTAGATTATTACACATTGTCACCTGTGTACCTTTCTATAGCCCGATGAGCCACCACCACTGTCTTCCTCGCTTGTCCTACACGAAAAATGTAACGAGCTGTCTTATTGTTCCACTGCGTACGTCTAATTTATACATCTTATCTAATATACCTGTATTCCAACATCAATTATCGGTTTATTTGATACCCCGCCTGGATTATCACTTGGTGATAATCTCCTCTCATCCCCGTATAGAAACACTGGACACACAAGTCATCACCGTCCCTCCCCAAGCTGGAGCGCTGGTAACTCACGAGGTGCTAGCTTCCTATAATTGCTCCGTTTTAGGCTGGATTTGTTGTTACAGAGTTTCAGTGGCTGCCTAACTCCTAATAAAGTAATTAGCCAGAAGTGTTAGCGGTTGTGTGCAGTACTTGTTAAGTAGTTTGTATATGTAATCAGGTCATTGATAGTGTGTAGGTATATATACAGTATGGGAGGCTGCAGGGGACATCATTATCTCGCTACGGATGTATCTGACGCAGGGGCAGTCACTACAAGAAAACTCACACTTTTTGTCAAACAGGAAGACAGAAACTACAGGTAAGGATTCATCTTTATTGAAGACGTTGTAATGTTTCACCAACAGTCAGGTCATGGCTGTTAATATCCATCAACACAACCCATAGGATACAGAGGACAATCACTAATTCACATCACATATCTGTTGTAGTACAGTTCAGTATGCATTGTTGCACAGTGACATATATTTAGTATCTTCATTCATCAATATGTATTATGACTCAATTTCATAACAATGTAATTATTATTTTCAGTTTAACATGACCTCCTCGCCAGTGTCCCGGATGAACATGCTTTGCCTTGATAGTCCTGATCACGTGACACTGGGTCTTCTGGGTATTCACGAAGATGCTGGTGAATTGCCTCGTAACCTCACTTTCGACGACGATGATGACTCACGTGACAGCGGTTTCGAATCTCACGGGAGTGATACTGAGGTAAATGTCCCGACAGTGTTGCTATTTCCACAGAACAACATACCATGCTTTTAGTGTTCAGCAGATGTGGGTAAACACGTGATACTCGTAGATTTATTTACCAGGACCTGAACAGACATTGCACCTTCACAATACATCGTAATATTTCCTAATATATGATACTGGGGACTCCGGGTTAGATTATGCCCCCAACAACCTATTCTGGTCTTAGGAGGCAACGAAATTGGATCGATGATCAGACTCGATGATTTGGCTGAATGCGTCATCATATCCCGACGGCGTGTATTGTTCCTCAACTTTTAATTCACTGGATTGTCTGGTTTATAGTCCGCCGTCAAATAGCTGGAATAATTCTGAGTGCGACCCTGAACAGTAAACAAACAAAACACATTTCCTATTAAAAGTATGAAGATATTTGCTATCTCTTTTTTTAGGGATCTCCACTCAACTGTTTTCTGTCGAGTAGAACAATCACCGACTTCAGTTCAGTCAGAAAATCTTTATTCTCATCAAAACGACCACATGATGAGGATGAAAGTCCTGTGACAAAAAGATCCAGATTGGATGAAGTCACGGAGCATCAGGGAGAGCTATGTATTTCTGAATCCCCCGAATCCATGAAATCAGCAGTGGATAAGATGGAGGCGGAAATCAACCTGATTGGCGATGGCTCAGAGGTAATAATTTATGTATGGCAAATATTAATAAACCACACACGTGTTTACACACTATTCGTTGCTCGTTCACGACTTATTCATATTTTGAAATTAATCTGAAATGGTCTACAGGAGATGACTTTCATTAATTTCGGTTTATCATGTTTCATTGCATACTCAAGTCATTATTTGTTATCCAGTGCCACAGACTCCCGACCATCACAGGCCGACACAAGGATCTCAAGTCAGTGTCTCCACGCACAGCCAGTCACCTTCTGACAGGCAAATACAATGACGTCATTTCCGGGTACCAGATCATCGACTGTCGATACCCGTATGAATATGAGGGTGGTCATATTGAGGTAAATAAAAGTTATTTGTTGATGTTTAAGACGGCAATGATGCAATGTCCGTACAAATCATAAATATTCATAATAGCGTTCACAAGACATTTTGTACATATTTTCATTCCTATGATCATGGTTCTTACAGGGTGCCATAAATCTCCACAACGAGGCTCAAATCAAGGAGTTAGTCACCAGCCTACGGGGGAGGGAGTCGAATCAGCGGAACATCCTCGTCTTCCACTGTGAATTCTCGTCAGAGAGAGCACCCAAACTGTAAGTCGTGGTACCCCTTTTGAAACATTCTTTTTCATTAAACACTGACGGGTAATGTTTAACTGGTTAAAGATGTCCTCGATTTTTGACCAAACCCAGGCATGGAACTAAGACTTAAAATAGTTTATAGTCGATATATAGTTTTATGCTATTATACACAGTTCATACCAAGATGTTCCTCAACTGATGCAAACATTCTTAAACCCAGATTACGCCATTTGCGGAGTTTAGACCGGAAGTTGAACAGTGACCGCTACCCGTTCCTCTTCTACCCGGAAGTGTATCTGCTGGATGGCGGTTACAAGGCCTTCTATGAACAACATCAGGTGCGTTCACATTTCACTTACAGACAATTTTAATCATTGTCATTATGTCAGTGAAACTTAGAAACAGCATATGTATAGTTCTTTATCTGATTAATACATCACGTATTTCACAAAGCTGTTTTTAAAAAAGAGGTTGCAGTGAAATTCCATTACGCACAATGTTCCTTCTTCTTTCAGCGCCAGTGTCAACCAAACACTTACATTCCCATGCTACACCCAGACTACGCCAGCCAACTACGTCACTTCCGGTCCAAGTCCAAGTCGAACAAGACCACAAAAAACAGATACTTGCGGAGTCAATGTTTAGAAATTGATGTTTCACCACTTAAATTTTCACTCTTGTAATACCGACATCACTTAAAGATCACTTTTGACATTGTTGATATTTATACATTGTTATGTATCTTTATTTGTTGATCGTTCTCTGCATTTTAGTGCTGATTGTCTATGTTGTCTAAAACCGAAATAAAAAGTATACTTGTATGCATATATTTCTTCTTTTCCCAAGCGTTCCAGCTATCAATAGTCAATATGCAATCTGTCTTTAGGACGTTTGTACAACAAATACTTGAGGTACCATTTATAACATTTCTGACGTAAATTGATGCATCAGTGACAAACATGATGCAATTCCTTATCTTGATTTGTACCATATGTTAACGTGTTGTTTTCAGGTGAACAAATGACTTGCCTTGACATGTGTTTGTGACAGATGTCACTGGTGGGGCAGGATACGAATCTCTTTTAGCAAACAACTGGTGTCATCACTATTTGATAGTTAAACACATGCTCATGATATAGTCGGAATCGTACAATCGACTCTGCTTTTGGCAGAGATTTCTTATAGTTTGTCACTTGTATTTATCTAAAATGGGATAGACAAAGCGTTAAGTGCTCAATTTATCATATAATTCGAATTGATTAACAGCAAAATGATTGACACTTTCCTGACCAAACCACTTCCTCGATACTTCATACTTTATTGACTAAACGTGACGGGAAATACCAAATACAAATAAATTGTTAATGCAAGAGAATAATCAGTCTAGATAAATGTTAAACTTACTTGCTAAAACCAAGCAGAAGACTAATATATGCCTGGCGTGATACAATGGCGTGTAATGCATTACATATCTAATCAGCCGTTCATAACATTCCGCGTGACGTCATTACTCATTTTCACTGATCCAGTCATATAATTTTCACCGCTATTTTGTTTTTTTACGCCCAACACCATATCCGCGCTTGTAGGTTTCACCAAAGTGGTTAACGTCTGTGACCTGTATTACCTCGAACTTTCCTCCCACATCAAGTTGACTCGTCTTGATATAGCTGGAATACTGTTAAAAGCTCACAGATTCACCATCTACAAAATCAGCACCAATAAACTTAGCATTGAATTATTCCGCCAGATGTGATGACAGTGGAGAGGGTGACAGTAATGATGGCATACGTGAAGTATTCAATTCTCTCCAGGGAAATACCAAATTCTCCTAATTTCTTGATCAATGTTTTTCCAGATCACCCATGAACACCTACCCAAGTATACAGTTACTCTGGAAGTGCCCCATTTCGCCGACTTGATAGTCTAACACTGTCTACCCACAGTAAACTTTCTTTTCGAGTTCTGGTACATACCTACCTGTGACATGTCCCTGGCCAAAGGCAATTCCCTGTGTGTTGGTAGTGTCTGTACTTGCTTCCAGATGACATTCTGCTTTGATCACAGATTCACTGAAGACAAAATATTTGAAAAAGTATTAATGACACATTTTTACTATTCTTTTACTCTCAGTCTGACAGTGCACAGTTATACATTTTCAAACGTCAAATGCTGTCAGTTATCACGAATAGGAATTAAAACTTATCTAGAATGCGAAGTTCAGTGCTCAAGGTCGGCGAATATTAGGGAAAGTCGTTATTTTATTTATAAGTTCGTAGTTTATCATTGTCAGCAATGCATGTATGTAAAACTAAGCATGAAAGACTCTCTCTCCTTGTTGTCCTATTATCAGTGAAATGAAATATATTACGTCAACGCTAGAGAACAATTTAATCAGTCTATTGTCTGTCAAAACAGATTCCACTGCAAAGCCTTAACAATCAGGTTCCAAGTTGGCGTATGAAGAAGACATGGCTTGATTCATCAGCACACTCTAGTCTGAAAAACAAAACCTGTCTGATACTTTAAATCACGTACAAAGCACACTATTGTCTCTCATTTTCTACAGTGTGTCATTCTAAAACTTCTCTATACATCCTCTGCTCCTTTTGCATCCTTTAGTCAAGGATGATGTTCACAGAGGCATGGAAACTACAAATAATAACACAAAGAAAACATGTTGAATAAAAATGTTCAATGTAAGAATAAGTCGTCAACTGCAACATATGGAAAAATAAATCTAGAAAATAAATCTCCTTATAAGCGGTAAATATCAAGGTTGAATAATTATCATCTCATATTTCGCCACTGTGTCATTAGTGAGTGAGTGAGTATGGTTTTACGCCACTTTTAGCAATATTCCAGCAATATCACGGCGGGGGGGGGGGGGGGGGGGGGGGGGGGGGCGCACCGGAAATGGGCTTCACACATTGTACCCATGTGTGGAATCGAACCCGAGATTTCGGCGTGACGAGCGAACGCTTCAACCACTAGGCTACCCGACCGCCACTGTGTCATTAAGTAACACACAGCACGACTGTAGTCAGTATACAGCATCACTAAGTACTGTAGCAAACAGAACAATCAAATGTATGGACCAGCAACTTACGACATTCACTATAATATGATATTACTTGGCTAGAAAATATCAAGTGAGCCAAAATGCATAAACAAATGTCTAATGCGTTGTGTTTTGGTGTTGCACAAACGTGGTTAACGTCTCCGTCTGCAGTTCAGGATGTTTCTTCCACAGTGAGCTGACACGCCGGGAAAATGAAAATACCGTTAAAACCAGCGTAAACTTCAACTCATTCTAATGCGTAGTTTTTCAATATGATGTTATTTACGTGTCACGATTCGTCTTTAATTTTTAGTTGTCCCTATTGGTGCCATTTCTTGACCAACCCCGTTATTTCGTTAAGCATGTCACGAAATGAGCTAGTAATAGATCATAAGCGTTCATGTGATAAGTGTAACGTATGTATATTTTATTTATTTCAATGCCCCTAATCAAAAAATACTAGAGGATATCTACAAATACATGCTTCTTCCAAATCAAATTAACTTTCCTGTTGACCCAAATAAGACCTGGTGCCATTACAAATAAAGTGTAGCCCATTATGAAGGGAATGTGTCGATGCTCTGCGCCATCATTGTCTTGTATAACTATTGTCCTGTATAATTTATTTTCACCAAGAACGTCTAGTTGGAGATATAATAGCTATATCGTTAGAAATAACTAAAGATATATGTAGTCCTGATGTTATGGGTCGGTGCTCATGCTTTCGACCACTGGTTTCCCGGTTCTTATACACCAGAGGTTTTAATTTAACCTCGTTTTTTTGTGATGCCATTCTTGACCATCCCCGCTAGAAATAGATCATAAGCGTTCAGGTGAATACTGTAAATATGTCAATGCCCCGTGTCAACAAATACAAAAGGACATTTTCAAGTACTTGCTTCGTCCAAATCACATTGACGTTCCTGTTGACCCAAATAAGATCTAGTTTGTTAGTAAACAACACTTATAATATTTAAGTGTTGTTAACTACATAATCTGTGCACCAATCTTTGTAGATTATTACACATTGTCACCTGTGTACCTTTCTATGGCCCCATCAGCCACCACCTCTGTCTTCCTCGCTTGTCCTACACAAATAATGTAACGAGCTGTACACTGGGTATGTCTAATTTATACCTCTTATCTAATATACCTGTATTCCAACATCAATTATCGGTTTATTTGATACCCCGCCTGGATTATCGCTTGGCGATAATCTCCTCTCATCCCCGTGTAGAAACACTGGACACACAAGCCATCACCGTCTCTCCCCAAGCTGGAGCGCTGGTAACCCACGAGGTGTTAGCTTCCTATAATTGCTCTGTTTTAGACTGGATTTGTTGTTACAGACTTTCAGTGGCTGTTTAACTCCTAATAAAGTAATTAGCCAGAAGTGTTAACGGTAGTGTGCAATAGTTGTAAAGTAGTTTGTATATGTAATCAGGTCATTGATAGTGTATAGGTATATATACAGTATGGGAGGCTGCAGGGGACATCATTAACTAGCTACGGTTGTATCTGACACAGGGGCAGTCACTACAAGAAAACTCACACTTTTTGTCAAACAGGAAGACAGAAACTACAGGTAAGGATTCATCTTTATTGAAGACGTTGTAATGTTTCACCAACAGTCAGATCATGGCTGTTAAATACCTTCAACACATCACTTACGTTTCTGAAATGCAGTCCCAGCTTTATTGTTACCTCTATTTTGTATCTTCATTTATCAATATGAAATAAGACTCAATGTCATAACAATGTAATTATTATTTTCAGTTTAAAATGACCCCCTCGCCTCCTTGCCTTGATAGTCCTGATCACGTGACATTAGGTACTCTGGGTATTCACGAAGATGCTGGCGTTTTGCCTCGTAGCCTCACTTTCGACGACGACGATGATGACTCACGTGACAGCGGTTTCGAATCTCACGGGAGTGATACTGAGGTAAATGTCCCGACAGTGTTGCTATTTCCACAGAACAACATACCATGCTTTTAGTGTTCACCAATTGTGGGTAAACACGTGATACTCATAGATATATCTACCAGGACCTGAACAGACAATGCACCTTCACAATGCATCGTAATATTTCCTAATATATGATCCTTGGGACTCCGGGTTAGATTAGGCCCCCAACAACCTATCCTGGTCTTAGGAGGCGACCAAAATTGATCGATGATCAGACGCCGTGACTTTGCGTCATCATACCACGACGGCGTGTATCGTGCCTCATGTTGTCATTCACGGGATTGTCTGGCCCTGATTCGTTTATTTTCAGGCCGCCTTCATAATGCTGGAATAATTCTGAGTGTCACGTTAACAAACACAATACATTTTCTATTACATGTATCAAGATATTTGCTATCTCTTTTCAGGGATCTCCGCTCAACTGTTTTCTGTCGAGTAGAACAATCACCGACTTCAGTTCAGTTCGAAAATCTTTATTCTCATTAAAACGACCACATGATGAGGATGGAAGTCCTGTGACAAAGAGATCTAGATTGGATGAAGTCACGGAGCATCAGGGAGAGCTATGTATTTCTGAATCCCCCGAACCCATGAAATCAGCGGTGGATAAGATGGAGGCGGAAATCAACCTGATTGGCGATGGCTCAGAGGTAATAATTTATGTATGGCAAATATTAATAAACCACACACGTGTCTACACACTACTCGTTGCTCGTTCACGACTTATTCATATTTTGAAATTAATCTGAAATGGTCTACAGGAGAAGACTTTCATTAATTTCGGTTTATCACGTTTCATTGCATAATGAAGTCAATTTTTGCCATCCAGTGCCACAGACTCCCGACCATCACAGGCCGACACAAGGATCTCAAGTCTGTGTCTCCACGCACAGTCAATCACCTTCTGACGGGCAAATACAATGACGTCATTTCCGGGTACCAGATCATCGACTGTCGATACCTGTATGAATATGAGGGTGGTCATATTGAGGTAAATAAAAGTTGATGATTAAGACGAGAATGATATAATGACTAATCTGTAACGATCCTAAATATATTCTAACAGCGTTCACAAGACATTTTGTATATATTTTCATTCCTATGATTATGGTTCTTACAGGGTGCCATAAATCTCCACAACGAGGCTCAAATCAAGGAGTTAGTCACCAGCCTACGGGGGAGGGAGTCGACTGAACGGAACATCCTCGTCTTCCACTGAGAATTCTCGTCAGAGAGAGCACCCAAATTGTAAGTCGTGGTACCTCTTTTGAAACATTCTTTTTCATTAAACACTGACGAGTAATGTTTAACTGGTTAAAGATGTCCTCGATTCTTGACAAAACCAAGGCATGGAACTAAGACTTAAAATAGTTCATAGTCGATATATAGTTTTATGCTATTATACACAGTTCATACCAAGATGTTACTCAACTGATGCAAACATTCTTAACCCAGATTACGCCATCTGCGGAGTTTAGACCGGAAGTTGAACTGTGACCGCTACCCGTTCCTCTTCTACCCGGAAGTGTATCTGCTGGATGGCGGTTACAAGGTCTTCTATGAACAACATCAGGTGCGTTCACATTTCACAAAGAGACAACTATTTTCATTATGTCAGTGAAACTTAGAAACTGCATATGTATAGTTCTTCATCTGATTAATACATCACGTATTTCACAAAGCTGTATTTGAAAAAGAGGTTGCAGTGAAATTCCATTACTGACAATGTTCCTCCTTCTTTCAGCGCCAGTGTCAACCAAACATCTACATTCCCATGCTACACCTGGACTACGCCAGTCAGCTACGCAAGTCCAAGTCGAACAAGACTATGAAAAACAGATACTTGCGGAGTCGATGTTTAGAAATTGATGTCTCACCACTTAAATTTTCACTCTTTTAATACCGACATCACTTAAAGATCACTTTTGACTTTGTTGATATTTATACATTGTTATGTATCTTTATTTGTTGACCGTTCTCTGCATTTCAGTGCTGATTGTCTATGTTGTCTGAAACCGAAATAAAAAGTATACTTGTATGCATATATTTCTTCTTTTCATAAGCGTTCCAGCTATCAATTGTTAACATGCAATCTGTCGTTGGGACGTTTGTACAACAAATACTTCAGGTACCATTTATAACATTTCTGACGTAAATTGATGCATCAGTGACAAACATGATGTCCGATGCAATTCCTTATCTTGATTTGTACCATATGTTAACGTGTTGTTTTTTCAGGTGAACAAATGACTTGCCTTTACATGTGTTTGTGACAGATGTCACTGGTGGGGCAGGATACGAATCTCTTTTAGCAAACAACTGGTGTCATCACTATTTGATAGTTAAACACATGCTCATGATATAGTCGGAATCGTACAATCGACTCTGCTTTTGGCAGAGATTTCTTATAGTTTGTCACTTGTATTTATCTAAAATGGGATAGACAAAACATTTAACAACCGTCGTTTAGTGCTCAATTTATCCTATAATTCAAATTGATTAACAGCAAAATGATTGACACTTTCTTGACCAAACCAATTCCTCGATAATTCATACTTTATTGACTAAACGTGACGGGAAATACCAAATACAAATAAATTGTTAATGCAAGGGAATAATCAGTCTAGATAAATGTTAATTTTACTTGATAAAACCAAACAGAAGACTAATATTTCCCTGACATGATAGAACGGTATGTAATGCATTACACATCTAATCAGCCGTTTATGATATTCAGCTTGGCGTCATTACTCATTTTCAGTAACCCAGTCATATAATTTTCACCGCTATTTTGGTTTTTACGCCCAACACCATATCCGTGCTTGTAGGTTTCACCAAAGTGGTTAACGTCTATGGTCTGTATTACCTCGAGCTTTCCTCCCACATTTAGCTGACTCGAAGTGATACAGTGGGAATACTGTAAAACGCGGCGTCCAGCCAAACTCACAGACTCACCATCTTTAAAACCAGCTCCAATACAGCATTGAATTATTCCGCCAGATGTTATGACAGTGGAGAGGGTGACAGTAATGATGGCATACGTCAACTATTCAATTCTCTCCAGGGAAATTCCAAATTCTGATTTCTGAATCGAAGTTTTCCCAGATCACCCATGGATGCCTACCCAAGTATACCGTCTCTCTGAAGGGTGTCCCATTTCGCCGACTTGATAGTCTAACACTGTCTACCCACACTAAGCATTCTTTTCGAGTTCTGGTACATACCTACCTGTGACATATCCTTGGCCAAGGCAAATCCCTGTGTGTTGGTAGTGTCTGTACTTGCTTTCAGATGACATTCTGCTTGGATCACAGATTCACTGAAGACAAAATATGTGAAAAAGTGTTAATGACACTTTTTTACTATTCTTTTACTTTCAATCTGACAGTGCACAGTTATAAATTTTCAAAAGTCAACTGCTGTCAATTCAGTGCTCAAGGTCGGCGAATATTAGGGAAAGTCGTTAATTTATTTAAAAGTTATTACTTTCTAAAATTCAAATGTATTTCGAAACTGTAGTTTCTCATTGTCAGCAATGCATGTATGTAAAACTAAGCATGAAATACTCTCTCTCCTTGTTGTCCTATTATCAGTGAAATGAAATATATAACGTCAACGCTAGAGAACAGTCAGTCTATATTGCCTGTCAAAACAGATTCCACGGCAAAGCCTTAATAATCAGGTTCCAAGTTGGCGTATGAAGAAGACATGGCTTGATTCATCAGCACACTCTAGTCTGAAAAACAAAACCTGTCTGATACTTTAAATCACGTACAAAGCACACTACTGTCTCTCATTTTCTACAGTGTGTCATTCTAAAACTTCTCTATACATCCTCTGCTCCTTTTGAATCCTTTAGTCAAGAATGATGTTCACAAAGGCATCGAAACTATAAATAATAACACAAAGAAAACATGTTGAATAAAAATGTTCAATGTGAGAATAAGTCGTCAACTGCAACATATGGAAAAATAAATCTAAAAAATAAATCTAGTCAACATGAATGTACCTCCTCCTTATAAGCGTAAATATCAAGGTTGAATAATTATCATCTCATATTTCGCCACTGTGTCATTAGTGAGTGATTGATTATGGTTTTACGCCACTTTTAGCAATATTCCAGCAATATCACGGCGGTGGGACACCAGAAATGGGCTTCACACATTGTACCCATGTCGGGAATCGAACCCGGGTCTTCGGCGTGACGAGCGAACGTTTTAACCACTAGGCTACCCGACCGCCCCACTGTGTCATTAAGTAACACACAGCACGACTGTAGTCAGTATACAGCATCACTAAGTACTGTAGCAAACAGAACAATCAAATGTATGGACCAGCAACTTACGACATTCACTATAATACGATATTACTTGGCTAGAAAATATCAAGTAAGCCAAAACGCATAAACAAATGTCTGATGCGTTGTGTTTTGGGGTTGCACCAACGTGGTTAACGTCTCCGTCTGCAACACTCAGGATGTTTCTTCCACAGTGAGCTGAAACACCGTTCAAACCAGCGTTAACTTCAACTCATTCTAATGCGTAGTTTTCCAATTTGATGTTATTTTCGTGCCACCATTCGTCTTTAATTTTTAGTTGTCCCTTTTGGTGCCATTTCTTGACCAACCCCGTTATTTCGTTAAGCATGTCGCGAAATGAGCTAGTAATAGATCATAAGCGTTCAGGTGATAAGTGTAACATCTGTATATTTTATTTATTTCAGTGCCCCGTGTCAACAAATACTAGAGGATATCTACAAAGACCTGCTTCGTCCAAATCAAATTAACTTTCCTGTTGACCCAAATAAGACCTGGTGCCATTACAAATGAAGTGTAGCCCATTATGAAGGGACTGTGTCGATGCTCTGCGCCATCATTGTCTTGTATAACTATTTTCTGTATAATTTATTTTCACCAAGAACGTCTAGTTGGAGATATAATAGCTATATCGTAAGAAATAACTAAAGATATATGTAGTCCTGATGTTATGGGTCGGTGCTCATGTTCTCGACCACTGGTTTCCCGGGGTTTTTTTTATACACCAGAGGTTTTAATTTAACCTCTGTTTTTTTAGGGAAATGGAAATGTTACAGAAAAGATACATTTGGAAATATTAAAATCCGTTCATGAATTTACATCAGCATCTGGCAATTTTACATATTTTGTCTAACTGCAAACTATCGTTTAATCTCTCATGTATCGGATTTCTGCTTACTTTCTTTTACTTCAGAGTGGACAACTGTTAATACAAAATAACTACGTTATTATTTTCCCTTGACTGCACAATACAACTGTATGACTGTATGACATTGTATGACATCTGGGGCGGTATTGATACAAGTCTTGTTTACCAATCCAGCTTCTTACATGTCATGAAATAGATATATTTAAAACACATATTTACACTGGTCTGGTCGCCAACATGCTTCCATTCATTGCTCATTTCGCTTTATTTAACGTGTATATTATGTGTATTATTGTTGAAAATAATCTTTAGACTACATGTTTAATATTATATCTAATATACTGAACAACAAAAGTTCCTGTGACATTGAATAAGATTTAATGCAAAGTTACGTTTTTTTACCAAATCTGAAACAATTTCGGTTTACAACAGATAAAAGACTCCTGAAAGTGTTCAAATGATTTAATTTGCCATACTGACTTCAGAAAATGCGTGATTTCCTTAAAAAAAAAAATGAACATGCCAAAATGTCAATTTACAAATCAATTGCGTGTGTGTCCACCTCTGGTTGCGATGCAAGCAACACATCTTCGTATCATGGAATGGACCAGGCGTCGCACAAAGTCCTGTGGGATATCTGTCCATATCTGCTGGAGCATGTTTCGAAGTTACTGGAGTGTCTGTGGAACACGTGGTTGACGTCGAAGGCGCCGATCCATCTCATCCCACATGTGCTCGATTGGTGAGAGATCAGGCGAACGAGCCAGCCAGAGGATGACATTCACGTTGTTTTGTTGAAGAGAATCCTGAACAAGTAGAGCATTGACATTTTGAAAGGAAATGCCTTGGCCATCACGACGCAAAAAACAGTAGAACAACAGGGCCGATGATCTCGTCGCGGTAGCGCTGTCCGTTGAGATTTCCCTCTACCACTATCAAACAGGTCCTCTGTCTTACTGTAATCCCACCCCATACCATAACGCTGCCGCCCCCGAACTGATCTTCTTCCATGACACAATGATTGACGAAACGTTCACCTCGACGTCGGTACACTCGAATCCGTCCATCGCTTTGGCTGAGGTGAAAACGAGACTCGTCAGTGAATAGAACTTGTCCCCACTGCATGGCCGTCCAGCGTAGGCGCTGTCTGCACCACTGTAGACGTGCTTGATGGTGGTTTCCTGTCAAAATGGGACGTCTGGCGGGTCTTCTGTCGACAATCCCTGCACATCTGAGGCGACGACGTACGGTTTGTGAAGATATTCGTCGAAGGCCAGGGATGCTTCTTGCAGTCACTGTTGCTGGCTGGAATCGATTTCGTAGGTGTGTTGTTCGAATCCAGTTGTCTTGTAGATTATTGGTTACGCGTGGCCTGCCACTCCGAGGATTGTCTCTGACTGCATTCGTCTGTTGCCAACGTTGCCATAAACACCAAATGGTGTTTCTGTGGACGTTAAATTGTCATGCTCGTTGGCTCGATCCTGCTTCAAGCATACCAATGGCTCGCAGACGCTCATTTTCGGACAGGCGTGGCATTTCGTAATGTATAAAAATTGCTTAATTTTGTTGTTGTTTTCTGACTGGTTGTCAGCACGATGCTAAACAATGCACATGGAATCCCGTTAACGCACATGTTTTTATACCCATTCTTGGGTAGTGAAATACATGGGGCTTGTATAAAAGTCAACTGTTGCATGGAATGCATGCTTTTCTGTAGCAGTTGCGTTTTTGTGACTTGATGCCATACATGTACTACAATATTGAAAACCAAACTTTACTTGTTTGAAAAATACACTAAAATATTGGTGTCACAGGAACTTTTGTTGTTGAGTATATATTTAGCCATTTAAGGCTACCCCTTACATCAGTTTCCACCTATACTTCCATGTGACATTTCATTATTTTCCGTCTTTGACTTCATTTACGTAGTTTTGAATAAAAAGGCTTATGTTTCTCACGTTTCAATATATGTATTTGTATGAACAAAGTTTCTTTCTCCGTTAAGAATTGTATACTGCTTTGCTTGGTCCAATCTGCATGGATAGACAAAGCGTGTAATCTTTTATGTATGTCTATTTACATAGATTGTGACCCAATCACGTTAAACAAGTAACCAATCAATCAGACCTACAGATAACTGCATGTTGCCCGCGTTGTGTCTTTAGTGTGGCACTTTCCCAACACAAACGATTATACCGAAGTGCCTGATGTTATTCTTCAACGTCACATTATAAATATGTATATATATATTTGGAAAAAGCACAGTAAAGTTCTAACTCTCAGGTACAATATAGTAATAATTAAATAAGTGGAGTAAGATTGAACACAGTTTCAATTGGCTTGCTCTTTGTTTGGTCTAGTTTGTTTGTACAAACCACACTTAAAATATTGATACTGATACCAATGACAGCATCGCGCACTGACTTAACCCACTCTGAAACACATTCAACAGGTTCCTCTTCTCTTCTGGCCCATTTATTGGCATATTCGTCGACAGCATCCATAATGATTTTACTCAAACCCAAATATAAGAATATATACCTGATATGCCAGTCCACGTGGCAATGTACAGGGCCATGTAAAATCGTGGACAATCAACATGAATAAATGATGTCAAAAAAAATAATCAAAAAAATATCCATTATGATTTTAGAAGTTGTGATCCCAATTGGTGTATCGTTTTAAGGATCCTCACAGACAGGGAGAACCTACGACAGTAATATACGATATTCCTTGGCTATCAAATAGCAAGTAAGCCACAACGCATCAAGGCGTTTCTTATGCGTTGTGTTTTGGGGTTCCACCAACGTGGTTAACGTCTCCGTCTGCAATACTCAGGATGTTTCCTCCACAGTGAGCTGACACGCCGGGAAAATGCAAACACTGTTTAAACCCGCGTCAACTTCAACTCATTCTAATGCGTAGTTTTCCAATATGATGTTATTTTCGTGTCACCATTTGTCTTTAATTTTTAGTTGTCCCTTTTGGTGCCATTTCTTGACCAACCCCGCTAGTAATAGATCATAAGCGTTCAGGTGAAAACTGAAAATATGTCAATGCCCCGTGTCAACAAATACAAAAGGATATCTTCAAGTACATGCTTCGCCCAAATCAAATTAACTTTCCTGTTGACCCAAATAAGATCTAGCTTGTTGGTACAAACAACACTAATATTTAAGTGCTGTTAAACTACATAGTCTGTGCACCAATCCTTGTAGATTATTACACATTGTCACCTGTGTACCTTTCTATGGCCCTATCAGCCACCACCACTGTCTTCCTCGCTTGCCCTACACAAATAATGTAACGAGCTGTCTTATTGTGCCACTGCGTACGTCTTATTTATACATCTTATCTAATATACCTCTATTCCAACATCAATTATCAGTTTATTTGATACCCCGCCTGGATTATCACTTGGTGATAATCTCCTCTCATCCCCGTATAGAAACACTGGACACACAAGCCATCACCGTCCCTCCCCAAGCTGGAGCGCTGGTAACTCACGAGGTGCTAGCTTCCTATAATTGCTCCGTTTTAGGCTGGATTTGTTGTTACAGAGTTTCAGTGGCTGTTTAACTCCCAATAAAGTAATTAATCTGATTAATACATCACGTTTTTCACAAAGCTATATTTGAAAAAGAGGTTGCAGTGAAATTCCATTACTCACAATGTTCCTTGTTCTTTCAGCGCCAGTGTCAACCAAACACCTACATTCCCATGCTACACCCAGACTACGCCAGTCAGCTACGTCACTTCCGGTCCAAGTCCAAGTCGAACAAGACCACAAAAAACAGATACTTGCGGAGTCGATGTTTAGAAATTGATGTTTCACCGCCTAAATTTTCACTCATGTAATAATGACATCATTTACATATCACTTTTGACATTGTTGACATGGTTGATATTATTACATTGTTATGTATCTTTTGTTGATTGATCTCTGCATTTTAGTGCTGATTGTCTATGTTCTCTAAAACCGAAATAAAAGTTTCAATGTACGCATATATTTCTTCTTTTCCCGAGCATTCCAGCTATCAATTCACAAAGGTGGTCACTCAAACATACAACTAAAACTACTAGCAACGTATGCAATCTGTCTTTTGGGATGTTTCTACAACAAACAGTCCAGGACCCACTTGCACAAAGCGATCTTAGCGCTAAGATGATTGTAACTCCCATACTTTAACATAGGCTTACGATAGTCTTAGCGCTAAGATCGCTTTGTGCAAGTGGTCCCAGGAAACATTCATAACATTTCTGACACAAATGTGACCTATCAGTGACAAAACTGATGTCCGATGCAATTCCCTATCTTGACTTGTACAATATGTTCATTGTTTTTTTAGGTGACCAATGACTTGCCTTTGCATGTGTTTGTGTCAGGTGTCACTGGTGGGGTAGGATACGTACCTCTTTTAGCAAACAACTGGTATCTTCACTATTTGATAGTTATTCATGAACACATGCTCATGATGTACTAGTTGTTAGATCGTACAATCGACTGTTCTTTCGGCAGAGATTTCTTATGGTAATGGAACTGTTTTTGACGCTTGTATTGATCTAAAATGGGAGAGACAAGGTATATGACAACCTCCTTTATGTATTCAATATGTAATCTAAATGTGTAAGTATTATTAGTAATTACCAATTACCCCAAGTAAATAATACAAATTCAAAATGCATGCCTCTCCATCCTGAACTGTGATGTGGCTGAACTTGATCTACATCGCGATCCCTCGTCCCTACTGTCAATATGGCTCCCATGGTTGTTGTTGTCCAGTCATAACATCTCGTGGAATAATTCAACACTAAGTGTATTATATCTTTATTTACAGTACTGAAAAGGTCAAAGGCCTATAGTATACATATACATACAGTAGGAATGGGACTGATGTGGTTTTATAGATGGTGAGTCTGTGAGTTTACCTGGACGCCCCTTTTATTAATATTCCAGCTATATCACCGCGTGTCAGCTTAATGTGGGAGGAAAGCTCGAGGTAATGTAGACCATAGACGTTAACCACTTTTGGGAAACCTATAGGCACGGATATGGTGTTGACAAACATAGAAACACAATCAGGGCGTTATTCCATCGTGCGTAAAAAGGAAAATAGCGGTGGAAATTATATGAATGAATAACCGAAAATGAGTAATGAGCCACGCTGAATGTTATGAACGGCTGATTACATTTGTAATGCGTTACATGCCATTTGAAACCTCACGCTGCGCGTTCGGTTCCAAATTCAATTTAGCGCGGTTAAACCTACAGGTAACCTAGCTCTACATTGAAAACACAGTATGTTTGTCTCCTAATTCTACCCCGAATATGGTAAATACTCGATTTTTATTGGTTAATCGGGGGTATCAAATCCCAATGAACTCCCTCTGATTGAAACAGCCGATTTGACGGCCTCATCACCGCGGAAGTTAATATTTATAGACAAGTACTTCTTTTACAGTCATTGTAGGTGGGGGTATTTTAATAATGATATGAACGATTATATGCTACAAATGCAAAGTTGCGGTTACTACGATATTCCAAGTATGTGTGGCAATATTTTCAAGCAGAGAACACAAATCTGCAAAGAGAATGTATTTCAAGCTACGAGGATAACAGAGAGCTTGCTATTTCACGCTTTTCTTTCTACGACCTAGACTTCATAACCTTCATAACCACAATGAACTATATGATGTCATAAGGGTCATAAGAACGAAATATTTTCAAGGCTTGCTTTTCTTAAGGGCTGCCCACCTTCTGTTGGCTTACGAAGTTGACGTGCTACATGCTTTCAGAGCCTGTCATAAGTTTTTTTTAAAAATATTACGGGGTACACAAACTGCTTGAGCATATAGAGCGCCACATTTTGTTAAGAGGCTCTTGTCGGTGATTCCGTAAATTCTGATCGACAACCCACTGAAAACACTGGACTCAACTAATGCCGATTCACTCAATAATTTTCAAACACTAACGAGTTCGCGTCAGAATAGAGATAAACATACTGTTTTCAATGTAGAGCTAGATTACCTATAGATTTAACCGCGCCAAATTTAACACTCTGTCATGAATTTGGAAAATACTCGATTTTGATTGGATAATCAGGGGTATCAAATCGCAGAAAAGCCCCTCTGATTGAAACAGCCGATTTGACAGCCGCATCTCCACGGAAGCTGATATTTTTAGAATAGTACTTCTTTTACTGTCATTGTTGGTATCCTTATTTAAATATGAAACCTCACGCTGCGCGTTCGGTTCCAAATTCCATTTAGCGCGGTTAAACCTACAGGTAACCTAGCTCTACATTGAAATCACAGTATGTTTATCTCCTAATTCTTTCAGGTCAGGGATTTATTAGTCTCCTGTTTAGTTTTACAAGGTAAGTTTAACATTTATCTAGACTGATTATTCTCTTGCTTTAACAATTAAATATGTATTTGCTTTTTCCCGTTATACTTAGTCTATAAAGTGTGAACTCTTCCTATCGTGAATTATCGAGGAAGTGGTTTGATCAGGAAACGATCGATCGCTTTTTTGTAAATCAACTTGAATAATATGATAAATTGAATACTTAACGACGTTTTTCAAACACCTTGTCTATCCCATTTACTTATCCCCATTTATGTCAAATAAAAGCGACTAAAACATTTCCATAACTATAAGAAATCTCTGCCAGTAGCAGAGTCGATTGTACGATTCCGACGATATCACGAGCATGTGTTCATAAATAGCTTGTTTGTTTTGTTTGTTTGTTGTTTAACGCCGCATTCAGTAATATTCCAGCTATATGACGGCGGTCTGTAAATAATCGAGTCTAGACCAGACAATACAGTGATTGATATCATGAGCATCGATCTACGCAAATGGGAAACGACGACATGCATCAACCAAGTCAGCGAGCCTGACCACCCGATCCCGTTAGTCGCCTCTTAAGACAAGCACAGTCTCCTTTTACGGCAAGCATGGGTTGCTGATGACCCCGGATCCTCACGGGTTTCATGAATATCTATCAAATAGTGATGATACCAGATGTTTCCTGAAAGAGGTGCGTACAAGTAGCACCTGTCACAAACACATGCAAATCAAGTCAATTGTTCACCTGAAACACCACGTGAACATATGGTACAAGTCAAGATAGGGAATTGCATCGGACATAATTTTTGTCACTGATGTTTTAAAGAAATATTATAAATAGTACCTGAAGTATGTGCTGTTCAAACGTCCAAAAGCCGGATTGCATATGCTTATAGTACGTTAATGCGTGACCACCTTTGAGAATTGATAGCTGGAACGCTTGGAAAAGAAGAAATATGTGCGTACATTGAAACTTTTATTTCTGTTTTAGAGAACATAGACAATCAGCACAAAAATGCAGAGATCAATCAACAAGAAATACATAACAATGTAATAATATCAACAATGTCAACAATGTCAAAAGTGATCTGTAAATGATGTCATTATTACATGAGTGAAAATTTAGGCGGTGAAACATCAATTTCTAAACGTAGACTCTGCAAGTATCTGTTTTTCACAGTCTTGTTCGACTTGGACTTGGACCGGAAATGACGTAGCTGACTGGCGTAGTCCAGGTGTAGCATGGGAACGTAAGTGTTTGGTTGACACTGGCGCTGAAAGAACAAGGAACATTGTCAGTAACTGAATTTCACTGCAACCTCTTTTTCAAATACAGCTTTTTGAAATATGTGACGTAATAATCAGATCAAGAACTATACATATGTTGTTTCTAAGTTTCACTGACATAATTACAATGATTAAAACTGTCTGTAAGTGAAATGTGAACGCACCTGATGTTGTTCATAGAAGGCCTTGTAACCGCCATCCAGCAGGTACACTTCCGGGTAGAAGAGGAACGGGTAGCGGTCACTGTTCAACTTCCGGTCTAAACTACGCAGATGGCGTAATCTGGATTTAAGAATTTTGCATCAGTTGAGTAACATCTTGGTATGAACTGTATATAATAGCATAAAATTGTGTATCACCTAAAAACATTTATAATTCTTAGTTCATTACCTTGGCTTGGTCAAGAATCGAGGACATTTTTAACCAGTTAAACATTACTCGTCAGGGTCTAACGAAAAAGAATGTTTCAAAAGCGCTTCCACGACTTACAGTTTGGGTGCTCTCTCTGACGAGAATTCACAGTGGAAGACGAGGATGTTCCGTTCAGTCGACTCCCTCCCCTGTAGGCTGGTGACTAACTCCTTGATTTGAGCCTCGTTGTGGAGATTTATGGCACCCTGTAAGAACCATAATCATAGGAATGAAAATATATACAAAATGTTTTGTGAACGGTATCAGGAATATTTAGGATCGTTACAGATTAGTCATTGCATCATTCTCGTCTTAATCATCAACAAAAAACGTTTATTTACCTCAATATGACCACCCTCATATTCATACGGGTATCGACAGTCGATGATCTGGTACCCGGAAATGACGTCATTGTATTTGCCGGTGAGAAGGTGATTGACTGTGCGTGGAGACACTGACTTGAGATCCTTGTGTCGGCCTGTGATGGTCGGGAGTCTGTGACACTGGATAAAAAATAATGAATTGAGTATGCAATAAAACACGACATGACACGAAATAATGAGAGTCAGATCCCGTTGACCATTTCAGAATAATTTCAAAATATGAACATGTCTTGAACGAGCAACGAATAGTGTGTAGACACGTGTGTGGTTTATTAATATTTGCCATACATAATTTTTTACCTCTGAGCCATCGCCAATCAGGTTGATTTCCGCCTCCATCTTATCCAGCGCTGATTTCATGGATTCGGGGGATTCAGAAATACATAGCTCTCCCTGATGCTCCGTGACTTCATCCAATCTAGATCTTTTTGTCACAGGACTTTCATCCCCATCATGTGGTCGTTTTGATGAGAATAAAGATTTTCGAACTGAACTGAAGTCGGTGATTGTTCTACTCGACCGAAAACAGTTGAGCGGAGATCCCTGGAAAAAAAGAGATCGCAAATATCTTCATACTTGTAATAGGAAATTTGTTTTGTTTGTTTACTGTTCAGGGTCGCACTCAGACTTATATCAGCTATTTGACGGCGAACTATAAACAATCGTGTTTGAACCAGACAATCTAGTGAATTAAAATTGAGAAACAATACATGCCGTCGGGGTATGATGACGCAATCAGCCAAATCACCGAATCTGATCATCGATCCATTTTGGTCGCCCTAAGACCAGGATAGGTAGCTGGGGGCCTAATCTAACCCGGACTCCCCAGGATCATATATTAGGAAATACTACGATGCATTGTGAAGGTGCATTGTCTGTTCAGTTCTTGGTAAATAAATCTATGAGTATCACGTGTTTATCCACATCTGGTGAACACTAAAAGCATGGTATGTTGTTCTGTGGAAATAGCAACACTGTCGGGATATTTACCTCAGTATCACTCCCGTGAGATTCGAAACCGCTGTCACGTGAGTCATCATCGTCGTCGAAAGTGAGGCTACGAGGCAATACACAAGCATCTTCGTGAATACCCAGAATACCCAATGTCACGTGATTGGGACTATCAAGGCAAAGCATGTTCATCCGGGACACTGGAGAGGGGGTCATTTTAAACTGAAAATAATAATTATATTGTTATGAAATTGAGTCATGATACATATCGATGAATGAAGAAACTAAATATATGCCACTGTGCAACAATGCATACTGGACTGTACTACAACAGATATGTGATGTGAATTAGTGATTGTCCTCTGTATCCTATGGGTTGTGTTGATGGATATTAACAAGCATGATCTGACTGTTGGTGAAACATTACAACGTCTTCAATAAAGATGAATCCTTAAATGAAGATACAAAATATAGGTAACAATAAAGCTGGAACAGCATTTCAGAAACGTAAGTGATGAGTTGAAGGTATTTAACAACCATGATCTGACTGTTGGTGAAACATTACAACGTCTTCAATAAAGATGAATCCTTACCTGTAGTGTCTGTCTTCCTGTTTGACAAAAAGTGTGAGTTTTCTTGTAGTGACTGCCCCTGCGTCAGATACAACCGTAGCTAGATAATGATGTCCCCTGCAGCCTCCCATACTGTATATATACCTATACACTATCAATGACCTGATTACATATACAAACTACTTAACAGCTACTGCACACTACCGCTAACACTTCTGGCTAATTACTTTATTGGGAGTTAAACAGCCACTGAAATTCTGTAACAACAAATCCAGCCTAAAACGGAGCAATTATAGGAAGCTAGCACCTCGTGAGTTACCAGCGCTCCAGCTTGGGGAGGGACGGTGATGGCTTGTGTGTCCAGTGTTTCTATACGGGGATGAGAGGAGATTATCACCAAGTGATAATCCAGGCGGGTTATCAAATAAACCGATAATTGATGTTGGAATACAGGTATATTAGATAAGAGGTATAAATTAGACGTACGCAGTGGAACAATAAGACAGCTCGTTACATTATTTGTGTAGGACAAGCGAGGAAGACAGTGGTGGTGGCTGATGGGGCCATAGAAAGGTACACAGGTGACAATGTGTAATAATCTACAAGGATTGGTGCACAGATTATGTAGTTAGCAACACTTAAATATTATAAGTGTTGTTTGTACCAACAAACTGAACCAGTCAAGGAGGAAGACAGTGGGAAGGCACAATGTATAGTAATTATCCGTAGGGTAATGTTGTTTTATGCAGCAGTTAGCAATATTTCAGCTAAATAACAACGGCATGTAAATAACTGTGTAGACCAGTGAAAACAGTGGTCAAAAGCATGAGCACCGATCCATAACATAGTACCAAATACTACGTATATCTTCAGTCATCTCAAACGACATAAATATTTTATCTCCAGCTTGGTATTCTTGGTGTTTTTTTGTCTGTTACACTGAAACTGTCATCTTGATGTTTTGAATATGCATGTGTCGATAAGCTCATGTACATCCGCTGGCTGATTGAGGTTGACTGACTTTCTGACAAGAATAGGATACTGTGGACTTACTGTGTCTCGGAATCGCCAGAGGGATGTCCTACAGGTTATACAAGACAATGATGGCACAGAGCATCGACACAGTCCCTTCATAATGGGCTAAGGGGCACTGGTGGCCCAGTAATAAGGCGCCGCGATTCGCTGTGCTGAGTTGCTTTCCTTGGGCACGCCAGAAACCTATGATTGTTGGTTCGAATCCCGGTTAGCCCGGATATGGTTGTAGGTTTGTCAGCACCATAACCGTGCTCGTGGGTTTCACCGAAGTGGTAAACGTCTGAGACCTGCATCACTTCGGGCTTTCCTCCCACATTATGCTGACACGCCGCGATATAACTGGAATACTGATAAAAGCGGCGTTAAACCCGACTCACTCACAATGGGCTAGACTTGATTTGTAATGACACCAAATTTTGGGGGGTTAACGGGAAATTAGCGAAATTATTTTGGACGCAGCATGTGTTTGTGAATATCTTTTAGTATTTGTTGAAACGGGACATTCAAATAATTAAAGACATCATCTGAACACTTGTCAATTACCAGCTCATTTCGTGACATGCTAAACGAAATAACGGGGATGGTCAAGAAATGGCACCAATAGGGACAACTAAAAATTGAAGACGAATCGTGACACGAACATAACATAATGTTGGAAAACATTAGAATGAGTTGAATTTAACGCTGGTTTAAACGGTATAATTTTAATTTTCACGGCGCGTCAGCTCAATGTAGAAGAAACATCAAGTTGCAGTCGGAGACGTCAATCACGTTGGTGTAAAACAAACACAAAACATTAGACGCTTGTTCATGCGTTTTGGCTCACTTGATATTGTATAGCCAAATAAAATATGATATTATTATGAATGTCGTAAGTTCTACCCGTCTGCAACGATCTTTTAAACGATACATTAAAGACTGTAAACTCTAAGGTCAAATTTTATTTCATGGCTGATTCAAATCCTAACATAGCTTGTTGCTGATCCATACATTTGATTCGTATGTTTGCTACAGTACTTGCAAAGTGACAGTACATGCTGACTACAGTCGTGCTGGCTGGTACATAATCACACACTGACGTAATATTAGACGGGAATTATTCAACCTTATAAGGAGGCATTTACATGCTGACTAGATTTATTTTCTATATATTTTTTTCCATATGTTGCAGCTAATAACTTATTCTTATATTGTTTTTTTTATTCAACATGTTTTTCTTGTTTTTCTATTTGGACTTTCTATGCGTTTGTAAGCACCTGTCAGGGCTGATGGTTTTAAAAGGAACAGAGGATACATAGAGACGTTTTAGAGTGACACACTGAAGAAAATGAGAGACAATAGCGTGCTTTGTACGTGATTTAAAGTATCTCCCACCTTTTGTTTTTCAGACTAAAGTGTGCTGATGTGTGGAAGAGTATTAGTGCCACAGTCTAAAAAACATCATCTACGTAGATGAAAGCCCTACACTACACTACACTGCACTGCACTGCACTGCACTGCACCGCACCGCACCGCACCGCACCGCACCGCACCGCACCGCACCGCACCGCACCACACCACACCACACCACACCACACCACACCACACCACACCACACCACACCACACCACACCACACCACACTACACTACACTACACTACACTATTCGAGGGTCAGTTACATTGGCTTCATTAATAATGACCGATTTGTTTGACCTTCTGCCTTGACGTGTCTTGAATGGGGTATTATCTAAATATTGCATCAAGTCAATCTTCATTTCAATGTGTCGAAGTTCTGGAGAATGACACACGCCATACTCTCTCACAACCGTAAAAAAAGAGAGGAAAGCACAAACTGTTCTCCAAACTACAAACAAATAAACAGCTAGAGCACATTATTCAAAACTTTAGCGAAATCATATATCAACCACAACATGTTTAAAGCCGGAGAAATATGTTGATCCTCATGATTTCTCCATGACGGAAATTAGGTTTAAGAGGTAAAACGTGAATATGAAGGGGTGAGAATCATTCAAACTACAAACCTATATCAAACCAATACTCGTCATCATCTTATAAAGCACTGAAGGTACAATTCTGCAGTTTGTGTTTTTATTTAAGCGCTATTAGTTTGACAGGTTGAAAAAACAACAACATGCTCCCAAACATTTAATTAAATTAACATTAATAAAGTAATCACCTTAATTAAAAACATAAATGTTTGTATCCAACTAGGGTCGCAACTGCAGAAGACAATATCACTCTCAGAGTAACGATACGTACGATAATAATATCACATACAGGGATGAACCTATCTTCTACGTAGATGTAAGTATCAACTACGTAGATGTAAGTATCGTCTACGTAGATGTAGGTATCGTCTACGTAGATGTAAGTATCGTCTACGTAGATGTAGGTATCGTCTACATAGATGTAAGTTTCGTCTACATAGATGTAAGTATCAACTACGTAGATGTAAGTATCGTCTACGTAGATGTAGGTATCGTCTACGTATATGTAAGAATCATCTACGTAGATGTAAGTATTATCTACGTAGATGTAAGTATCGTCTACGTAGATGTAGGTATCGTCTACGTAGATGTAAGTATCGTCTACGTAGATGTAGGTATCGTCTACGTAGATGTAAGTATCGTCTACGTAGATGTAAGTATCGTCTACGTAGATGTAGGTATAATACTAATACGCTTCCATACTGATAAATCAAAACTCATTGTTAAGGCTTTGCATTGGAATCTGTTTCGAGAGACAATATAGACTGACTGTTCTCTAGCGTTGACGTTATATATTTCATTTCACTGATAGGAGGACAACAAGGAGAAAGAGTCTTTCGTGCTTAGTTTTACATACCTGCATTGCAGACAGTGAGAAACTACAGTGCTGAAATACCTTTAAATTTTAGAAAGTAATTACTTTCAAAATCATCCACTTCTGCATTAAATAACGACTTTCCCTAATTCGCCGACCTTGAGCACACTGTATTTGGCATTCAAAAAAATCCTATTCATGGTAATTGATAACAGTATATTTTTGAATATTTAAAACTGTGCACTGTCACACTAAAAGTAAAAGAAAAGTTAAAATTTGTCATTAATACTTTTTCAAATATTTTGTCTTGAGTGAATATATATATTTAATCCAAGAAGAATGTCATCGTGAAGCAGGTACAGACAGTGCCAACCTACCGGGAAATACCTTTGGCCAGGGACATGTCAGAGGTAGGTATATACCAGAACTCGAAACTAAAACTTAGTGTTACTATCAAGTCGGGCTAAATGGGGCACTTACGGAGTGATTGTAATCGTAGCTGATCTGGGAAAACTTGGATAAAGAAATTATGAGAATTTGGAATTTCCCTGGAGAGAATTGAATACTTAACGTATGCCATCATTACTGTCACCCTCTCCACTGTCATCACATCTGGCGGAATAATTTAATGCTAATTGTATTCAATCTTTATTTCAGTACTGAAAAAGGTCAAAGGCCTATAGTACACACATACATACAATAGCAATGGGATTGATGTGGCTTCCGTATATGGTGAGTCTGTGAGTTTGACCGAACGCCGCTTTTACCAGTATTCCGGCTATATCACCATGTGTCAGCTTAATGTGAGTAACACTCGAGGTAATGCAGGCCATGGACGTTAACCACTTTGGTGAAACCTACAAGCACGGATATGGTGTTGACAAACATAAATATAACCAGGGCGTTATTCCATCCTACAGAATAGCAGTAACAATTATATGAATGGATCAGTGAAAATGAGTAATGACGCCGCGCTGAATGTTATGAAAGTCTGATTAGCTTTGTAATGCATTACAATCCATTTGAAGCCTCATGCTGCGCGTTCAGTTCCAAATACAATTTAGCGCGGTTAAACCTACAGGTAACCTAGCTCTACATTGAAAAGTAGATTACATTGACAGAATGTTCTACCAGGTCAGGGATATATTAGTCTTCTGTTTAGTGTATCAAGTAAGTTAACATATATCTGGACTGCTATATCCCGTTATATTTAGTCTGTAAAGTATGAACCACTCCTCTGTCGTACGTGAATTATCGAGGAAGTGGTTTGGTCAGGAAAGTGTTAATCACTTTGTTGTTAAGCAACTTGCATTATCTATCCCATTTTACATAAATACAAACGACAAAAACATTTCCATAACCACACGAAATCTCTGCCAGTAGCAGAGACGATTGTACGATTCCGACTATATCACGAGCATGTGTTCACGAATAGCTGATGATATCAGTTGTTATAGTGATGATATCAGTTGTTTTCTAAAAGAGGTGCGTATCCTGCCCCACCAGTGGCACATGTCAAAAACACATGCAAAGGCATGTCGATTGTTCACCTGAAACACCACGTGAACATATGGTACAAGTCAAGATGGGGAATTGCATTGGACATAATGTTTGTCACTGATGCGTCACATTTGCGTCAGAAATCTTATGAAAGTTTCCTTAAGTGTTTGTTGTATAAACATCCAAAACGAGTGAGTGAGTGAGTGTGGTTTTACGCCGCCTTTAGCAATATTCCAGCAATAAAAGGGCGGGGGACACCATGCGGGAATCGAACCCGGGTCTTCAGCGTGACGAGTGAACGCTTTAACCACTAGGCTACCCGACCACCCGACATCCAAAAAGACAGGTTTCATATAATGATAGTAAATTAATGCGTGACCATCTTTGAGAATTGATAACTGGAACGCTTGGAAAAGAAGAAATATATGCGTACATCAAAACTTTTATTTCGGTTTTAGATAACATAGACAATCAGCACTAAAATGCAGAGAACGATCAACAAAAGATACATAACAATGTAATAATATCAACAATATCAACAAAGTCAAAAGTGATCTGTAAATGATGTCACTATTACAAGAGTGAAAATTTAAGTGGTGAAACATCAATTTCTAAACATCGACTCCGCAAGTATCTGTTTTTCGTGGTCTTGTTTGACTTGGACTTAGACCGGAAGTGACGTAACTGACTGGCGTAGTCCAGGTGTAGCATGGGAATGTAAGTGTTTGGTTGACACTGGCGCTGAAAGAATAAGGAACATTGTCAGTAACGGAATTTCACTGCAACCTCTTTTTGAAATACAGCTTTGTGAAATACGTGTTGTATTAATCAGATAAAGAACTATACATATGCTGTTTCTACGTTTCACTGACATAATTACAATGATTAAAACTGCCTGTAAGTGAAATGTGAACGCACCTGGTGTTGTTCATAGAAGGCCTTGTAACCGCCATCCAGCAGATACACTTCCGGGTAGAAGAGGAACGGGTAGCGGTCGCTGTTCAACTTCCGGTCTAAACTCCGAAGATGGCGTAATCTGGGTTTGAGAATGTTTGCATCAGTTGAGGAACATCTTGGTATGAACTGTATATAATAGCATAAAACTATATATCGACTATGCACTATTTTAAGTCTTAGTTCAATGCCTCGGCTTGGTCCAGAACCGAGGACATTGTTAACCAGTTAAACATTACTCGTCAGGGTCTAACGAAAAAGAATGTTTCAAAAGAGGTACCACGACTTACAGTTTGGGTGCTCTCTCTGACGAGAATTCACAATGGAAGACGAGGATGTTCCGTTGAGTCGACTCCCTCCCCTGTAGGCTGGTGACTAACTCCTTGATTTGAGCCTCGTTGTGGAGATTTATGGCACCCTGTAAGAACCATGATCATAGGATTGAAAATATGTACAAAATGTTTTGTAATCGCTATCAGGAATATTTATGATATTTACAGATAAGACATTGCATCATTGCCGTCTTAATCATCAACAAATGGCTTTTATTTACCTCAATATGACCACCCTCATATTCATATGGGTACCGACAGTCGATGATCTGGTACCCGGAAATGACGTCATTGTATTTGCCAGTCAGAAGGTGTTTGACTGTGCGTGGAGACACTGACTTGAGATCCTTGTGTCGGCCTGTGATGGTCGGGAGTCTGTGGCACTGGATAAAAAATAAGGAATTGAGTATGCAATAAAACACGACATGACACGAAATTAATGAGAGTCAGATCCCGTTGACCATTTCAGAATAATTTCAGAAGATGAACATGTCTTGAACGAGCAACGAAAAGTGTGTAGACACGTGTGTGGTTTATTAATATTTGCCATACATAAATTATTACCTCTGAGCCATCGCCAATCAGGTTGATTTCCGCCTCCATCTTATCCACCGCTGATTTCATGGATTCGGGGGATTCAGAAATACATAGCTCTCTCTGATGCTCCGTGTCTTCATCCAATCTAGATCTCTTTGTCACAGGACTTTCATCCTCATCATGTGGTCGTTTTGGTGAGAATAAAGATTTTCTGACTGAACTGAAGTCGGTGATTGTTCTACTCGACAGAAAGCAGTTGAGCGGAGATCCCTGAAAAAATGAGATAGCAAATATCTTCATACTTGTAATAGAAAATTTGTTTTGTTTGTTTACTGTTTACAACCGCACTCAGAATTATTCCTGCTCTTTGACGGCGGACTTTAAACAATCGTGTTTGAACCAGATAATCCAGTGAAATAAAAAAGAGGAACGATACACGCCGTCGGCGTATGATGACGCAATCAGCCAAGTCACTGCGTCTGATAATCGATCCATTTGGTCGCCTCTTAAGACCATCATAGGGTGCTGGGGGCCTGATCTAACCCCCAGGATCATAAATTAGGAAATATTAAGATGCATTGTGAAGGTGCATTGTCTGTTCAGGTCCTGGTAAATAAATCTATGAGTATCACGTGTTGACCCACATCTTGTGAACACTAAAAGTATGGTATGTTGTTCTGTGGAAATAGCAACACTGTCGGGATATTTACCTCAGTATCACTCCCGTGAGATTCGAAACCGCTGTCACGTGAGTCATCATCGTCGTCGAAAGTGAGGCTGCGAGGCAATACACCAGCATCTTCGTGAATACCCAGAAGACCCAGTGTCACGTGATCGGGACTATCAAGGCAAAGCATGTTCATCCGGGACACTGGAGAGGAGGTCATTTAAAACTGAAAATAATAGTTACATTGTTATGAAATTGAGTCATAATACATATTGATGACTGAAGATACTAAATATATGTCACTGTGCAACAATGCATACTGAACTGTACTACAACAGATATGTGATGTGAATTAGTGATTGTCCTCTGTTTCCTATGGGGTGTGTTGATGGATATTAACAGCCATGATCTGACTGTTGGTGAAATATTACAAAATCTTGAAATAAAAATGAATCCTTACCTGTATTTTCTGTCTTCCTGTTTGATGCAAAGTGTGAGTTTTCTTGTACTGACTTCCCCTGCGTCAGATACAATCGTAGCTAGATAATGATGTCCCCTGCATTACTTACTTACTTATATTAGGAGATTTTACGTGCGCTTTCCGACTGGAGCGTATTTCGCACACGGGCCCGGCCGGGCCATTTAGTGGTATAAAAGTGGTAGCGAGAGGAGTGCAACCAAGGAGGGGGGTTTAGTGGTTGCTTATATAAAGTTTTGAAATTTTGAGATTTGGAATACATGCCTTGGGGGAGTGGTTGGGACTAAGGGAGTGTGTGGGGGTGAGTTGATGTTTTTTGGATGTTTAGTGTTGGTGGTTTAGTTTAGATAATGATGTCCCCTGCAGCCTCCCATACTGTATATATATCTATACACTATCAATAACCTGATTACATATACAAACTACTTTACAACTACAGCACACTACCGCTAACACTTCTGGCTAATTACTTTATTGGGAGTTAAACAGCCACTGAAACTCTGTAACAACAAATCCAGCCTTAAACAGAGCAATTATAGGAAGCTAGCACCTCGTGAGTTACCAGCGCTCCAGCTTGGGGAGGGGCGGTGATGGCTTGTGTGTCCAGTGTTTCTGTACGGGGATGAGAGGAGATTATCACCAAGTGATAATCCAGGCGGGGCATCAAATAAACCGATAATTGATGTTGGAATACAGGTATATTAGATAAGATGTATAAATTAGACGTGCGCAGTGGAACAATAAGACAGCTCGTTACATTATTTGTGTAGGACAAGCGAGGAAGACAGTGGTGGTGGCTAATGGGGCTATAGAAAGGTACACAGGTGACAATGTGTAATAATCTACAAGGATTGGTGCACAGATTATGTAGTTTACAACACTTACCGACAAACTGGACCAAACAAAGAGGAAGACAGTAGTTTGAGTGTAACTGGACAGTGTGAGGGCAGAAGGGGTTTATTAATGTGTCGGAATATGTATTGTTACACAGTAATGACATCCAGTAAAGATTTAACTTGCGTTTGAATGGGGCAATAAAAGAATACAAGACAACCGGAAAATATAAATGTGACGTTGAACAATAACCCATGACAGTTCCTTATGATTAATTGGGAAAACAAGAGGTGGTTTATGGGCCACGCGGAAGACACATTGGGAACAATATGCGATTTTCTGTTGGTTTGTTGTTCAACGCCGCGCGAATTAAATGCAGCGAATATCAAGGAAAAGCAGTTTGCAACGTAAGTAAACATTTTCTTAAAAAAACCGACCTTGATGGGACTCGAACCCACAATCTTCGGCTCCGGAGGCCGACGCCTTATCCACTAGGCCACAAGGTCGCCTGATAGCCCATCTTACATAGGATGTTGACCGTGATGCAAGCCCCCACCCCAACCTCTAACCGCTGATCTGTTACAAAATAATCAAAATAGAGGTGAAGAGGGTCAGTGTGTTCTGTGTCACGTCGCTGTGAACGTCATTTCACTCATATGGGTAAGGGTACCCCAAAGGGTTGAGTATGTTTGTTGTTTAACTCTGCACTCAGCAATATTCCAGCTATATGACGGCGGTCTGTAAATAATCGAGTCTGGACCAGACAATCCAGTGATTGATATCATGAGCATCGATCCACGCAATTGGGATTGATGACAAACATCAACCAAGTCAGCGAGCCTGACCACCCGATCCCGTTAGTCGCCTTTTACAAGCATAGTCACCTTGAACGGCAAACATGGGTTGCTGAAGACCTATTCCATCCCGGGCGAGTATGGTTTTACGCCGCCTTTAGCAGTATTCCAGCAATATCACGGCGAGGGACACTAGAAATGGGCTTCACACATTGTACCCATGTCGGGAATCGAACCCGGGTCTTCGGCGTAACCCCGGAATCTTCACGGATTGGTTCAGAATGTATGTAGTTTTCCAAAGCGTCACGCCGTAGGCCGAGGTTCTTTTCCCCAAATGAGTACAGTGTGTGAAGTCCATCCTTCGTGTTCTTCTCTGTGACAGAGGTGATGGAAATAACTTGCTCAATCCCTCACTTACTCTGTAGAAGGCATGCTTGGTGCCAGCCTCTACACTTTCAGAAGGCACATTTGTTTGGATTTGTGGTTCCACAGGAACTGTGACCAAAGACATATGTTTCCAAATTCTATTTCTTGTCATATATATTTTTTTCTGATCAAAGGATAATTTAATTCTTTGAGGTAAACAAGAGATTTATAAAGTTTTTTGAATGTTTGAAACAAAATGTTCGATGCTATTTTGTAGCAGAATTGTTAGACATTACAATCCCTTATTATATATAACCTCATTGATGGAGCAGGTCCTTATCTAACTCTGTATTCCCCATCCTAACCTCAGTATTTCCCATTCATGACCTGTATTCGCCATCCATCTCCTGTATCCAACACCTATCTCCTGTATCCCACACCCATCTTCTGTATTCCACACCCATCTCCTGTATTCCACACCCATCTCCTGTATTCCACACCCATCTCCTGTATCCAACACCTATCTCCTGTATTCCACACCCATCTCCTGTATTCCACACCCATCTCCTGTATTCCACACCCATCTTCTGTATTCCACACCCATCTCCTGTATTCCACACCCATCTCCTGTATTCCGCACCCATCTCCTGTAGTACACACCAATCTTCTGTATTCCACACTCATCTCCTGTATTCCACACCCATCTCCTGTATCCCACACCCATCTCTCCTGTATTCCACACCGTCTCCTGTATTCCCCATCCATCTCCTGTAATCCACATCCATCTCCTGTATTCCACACTCATTTCCTGCATTCCCCACCCATCACCTGCATTCCACACCCATCTCCTGTATCCCACACCTATCTCTCCTGTATTCCCCACGCATCTCCTGTATTCCCCAACCACCTACAGTATTCCACACCCATCTCCTGCATTCCACACCCATCTCCTGTGTTCCACACCCATCTCCTGTGTTCCACACCCATCTCCTGTGTTCCACACCAATCTCCTGCATTCCCCACCCATCTCCTGCATTCCACACCCATCTCCTGTATTCCCCACCCATCTCCTGTGTTCCACACCCATCTCCTGTATTCCCCACCCATCTCCTGTATTCCACACCCATCTCCTGCATTCCCCACCCATCTCCTGCATTCCCCACCCATCTCCTGTATTCCACACCCATCTCCTGTATTCCCCACCCATCTCCTGTATTCCCCACCCATCTCCTGTATTCCCCACCCATCTTCTGTATTCCCCACCCATCTCCTGTGTTCCACACCCATCTCCTGTGTTCCACACCCATCTCCTGTGTTCCACACCCATCTCCTGCATTCCCCACCCATCTCCTGTATTCCCCACCCATCTCCTGTGTTCCACACCCATCTCCTGTGTTCCACACCCATCTCCTGCATTCCCCACCCATCTCCTGTATTCCCCACCCATCTCCTGTGTTCCACACCCATCTCCTGTGTTCCACACCCATCTCCTGTGTTCCACACCCATCTCCTGCATTCCCCACCCATCTCCTGTATTCCCCACCCATCTCCTGTGTTCCACACCCATCTCCTGTGTTCCACACCCATCTCCTGTGTTCCACACCCATCTCATGTGTTCCACACCCATCTCCTGCATTCCCCACTCATCTCCTGTGTTCCACATCCATCTCCTGCATTCCCCACCCATCTCCTGTGTTCCACACCCATCTCCTGTGTTCCACACCCATCTCCTGCATTCCCCACCCATCTCCTGTGTTCCACACCCATCTCCTGTGTTCCACACCCATCTCCTGCATTCCCCACCCATCTTCTGTATTGCCCACCCATCTCCTGTGTTCACACCCATCTCCTGTGTTCCACACCCATCTCCTGCATTCCCCACCCATCTCCTGCATTCCCCACCCATCTCCTGCATTCCCCACCCATCTCCTGTGTTCCACACCCATCTCCTGCATTCCCCACCCATCTCCTGTGTTCCACACCCATCTCCTGCATTCCCCACCCATCTCCTGTGTTCCACACCCATCTCCTGTGTTCCACACCCATCTCCTGCATTCCCCACCCATCTCCTGTGTTCCACACCCATCTCCTGCATTCCCCACCCATCTCCTGTGTTCCACACCCATCTCCTGCATTCCCCACCCATCTCCTGCATTCCCCACCCATCTCCTGTGTTCCACACCCATCTCCTGTGTTCCACACCCATCTCCTGCATTCCCCACCCATCTCCTGTGTTCCACACCCATCTCCTGCATTCCCCACCCATCTCCTGTGTTCCACACCCATCTCCTGTGTTCCACACCCATCTCCTGTGTTCCACACCCATCTCCTGTGTTCCACACCCATCTCCTGCATTCCCCACCCATCTTCTGTATTCCCCACCCATCTCCTGTGTTCCACACCCATCTCCTGTGTTCCACACCCATCTCCTGCATTCCCCACCCATCTCCTGTGTTCCACACCCATCTCCTGCATTCCCCACCCATCTCCTGTGCTCCACACCCATCTCCTGCATTCCCCACCCATCTCCTGTGCTCCACACCCATCTCCTGTGTTCCACACCCATCTCCTGCATTCCCCACCCATCTCCTGTGTTCCACACCCATCTCCTGTGTTCCACACCCATCTCCTGCATTCCCCACCCATCTTCTGTATTCCCCACCCATCTCCTGTGTTCCACACCCATCTCCTGTGTTCCACACCCATCTCCTGCATTCCCCACCCATCTTCTGTATTCCCCACCCATCTCCTGTGTTCCACACCCATCTCCTGTGTTCCACACCCATCTCCTGCATTCCCCACCCATCTCCTGTGCTCCACACCCATCTCCTGCATTCCCCACCCATCTCCTGTGTTCCACACCCATCTCCTGCATTACACGTTCTATCTTTACATGCAGATTGGACCAAGTGAAGCAGTATTTCCCTGCGTTCAGTGCATTAAAATTCTAAACGGAGAAAGAAACTTTGTTTATACAAATCCATATATTCGAACATACACCTTTTTGTCAAAAACGGAAAATAATGAAATGTCACATGAAAGTATAGTTGGAAACTTATGTAAGGCTAAATATAATCGATATAAGATAATAAAAAGAAAATTAAACGTAGTCTCAGCAATATTTTTCGTCAACAATAATACACATAATATACACGTTAAATAAAGTAAAATGAGCAATGAATGGAAGCATGTTGGCGACCAGACCAGTGTAAATATGTGTTTTATTTCATCACATGCATGAAGCTTGATTGGTAAACAAGACTTGTATCAATACCTCTCCAGATGTCTTACAATGTCATCAGTTATATTGTGCAGTCAAGGGGAAATAATAAGGCAGTTATTTTGTAGAAACAGTTGTCCACTCCGAAGTAAAAGAAGGTAAACAGAAATCAGATACATGAGATATTAAACCATAGTTTGCAGTTGGATAAAATGAGTCAAGTTGCCAGAGGTTCATGTAAATTCATGAACGGATTTTAATATTTCTAAATATATACATAACCAAATATATAAATCACCAAAGAAACGCGTCACAGCATAGCAAAGTTATTCTGCCTCAAACAACACGTGCATGCACCGTGTGGGCGGACATTGTCCTGCTGCAACGTGATGTTACGTCCCTGCATTTGAACAAAAGGTAGAACATGATCTTGAACGATGTCGTGCTGGTAACATACGCCATCAAAATTGACCTAAATTGTGTTTTCTCATGGGTTTGTGATGCCACCCCATACCATTACACTTCCATCCCTAAACTTTTCTTGATGCCTGTTGACCCTTGTAGAACATCAGAGTTGTCCAGATGAAAACTGGAATCATCGGTGAACAGTAATACCTTCCCAGTCTTGTCTTCTAAACCCCAGAAGCTCCCCACATCAAGCTATGCGTTACTGACGTGATGACTTGGAAGCAAAATCGGGCGTATCGCTGGACGTCAGGACCTGTTGTTAGGGCTCCCTCAACCGTATGGTTCTGCCATTAATTGGTCTCAACACAGGAATTGTCCGTGCGGTTGATGTTGCAGTTTGGTATTGATTGCGTAGATGCACCAACCGAATATGGTTGTCTTGTTGACGTTACACGTGGATGGCCGGCCTGGGGTCATGAGTCTTGCTCTGCTGTAGATAACGTCTCCAAATATTATGTCTTGATGGACATTAATATCTCTGAAAACTCCTGTTTGCGGAATAGACGTTGATTTTCAGCAAGCCGTGGCATTGCTTAAACATTATTTACGGTAAAACAATCATTTATGAAAACCCGATAGCCGAACAATCATTGAGTACTGTACACATTCAAAAAACACGTGCGTGAGTATCAAGCTCCCAACTAACAAGCAAATATACAAATTGTGCGCTGTGCGTGCAAATTGTGAATCACGACCTTGAAGGCGAGGAGATGTCTTCATGAATACGTATTAAAGGATGCATTTTAGAATAAATATATATTTATTGAAGTTTATATGAAGCACATTTACTTTTTTCCGTTTGTATGTAAAAATGAGTTTGTTACTTTTAAACTGCCACTATGTACGTTTGATGTCGGAATGCAACAGAAAATACTTGCACAAGGACAAAGTTTTATTTACAACATCAACAAAGGAGTAACAAGGACATCCAGGACGTTTTCTTACCAAAATCAAGTTTGTTGGTGGTCATGAAACGTCAATTCCTGCAAAGGATGCCCGTTTTACAATTGCCTGTGGTCTTCGTATAAATTACCATACTCTTTGACCATCACTTCTTGTTTCTGCCGTACTATGAAATATACCATATTATAAACCTATTCATTGGGATCTCTATTAAGTAAGAGAGTTCTTTCTATAGGCATTAAAACTTATTGTGAGGTTTTACTTTCAAAGTAAAACCCATTAAGAGGTTTTACTTTCAAAGTAAAACCTATTATGAGGTTTTTATTTTCGTTCGGCAGGATTTACTTTGAATTTAAAACCTCAAATCCCAGGTTTAACCAAGTAACCGAAAAAATGACAACAAGAAGCAATTCAAATTTTAATTCAATTAAACTTGAATGTCAGGTGTACAGTTCCGCGTGGACATTTAAAAGCGACATCACTTCAGAGTCTCTGGTGAAAGGACAGCGAGGTTTCAAAACACGTGCTTTTAAACAAGTGCTTATCAATGCTGCGCAATTTGCACGTGCAGTAACTGCTAGCCGTTACGTCACAACTACCTCTATGTAACAGTTGGATTGTTTAAAGTCGAATATCTTGTAAAGTTTTGAAAAGTTAAAAAGAGGTGGAATTTTGCAACACAAACATTTAGAAACCGAAGATTTCACTTTCATCTAAAAGTAAGTATTTTAGTTGTGTTTTGTTGTTGACACATCCAAGTGCTCTTGGACGCCTGGCAAGTCAGCGAATTTCACGTGCAAGTTATGATATCACGTCTTCAAGGAAGCGCTATACTGAAGCGCCTCATTTATAGATGCTCGTTATAACATTTAATCAATTCAGACGGTTTATAAGTATGGAAAAACACTTCCCCTCGGTTCTTGTAGACAGAGCATGCCCTGGGGGTCGGGAAAAACCAGGGAGGCGAAGCTCTGTCTACCAAAACCTGGTAAGCGTGTTTTCTCCAATACGTAATGAATGACCAAATATGGCAGTATTACGTAGCCAATGCTGTTAACATTTCCATCACTGCGGGAATTGATTTCAAGTTAGTTCATAGCATGTCAGAAAATGGTTTTGGGAATACTTCAGTAGCGATCAGCTGCTCTTGAATCTGTAGTCCTTCCATGGAATGTGTGGCTGGATCCCCCGGTTTCTCAGTCTGAAACAATGGATGTGATCCTTCATAAGCTCGGGCAATGTTGAGATCATCTTCTTAGAGGGAAAGAAATGTTATGTGCGAATATGCCAAACATACAGTAGACATAATATAGTCCTCATGGACCCCATCTTTGAAGTATCTCTGTTTTAGACAGGAATAGCTTGCCATGAAACGCAACACGGGGCACCAACTGTTTCGCGTCATATTCTGACAAGTTAGGGGCTGTGGGGTACCCTTGAGGTGAAAGCATTCCTTCGTCACGCCTAAGGACCTGGGTTCGATTCCCTACATGGATACAATGTGTATAGCCCTTTTCTGGAGTCAACCGCCTTGATTGCTGGTATTGCTAAATAAAAGCTACAAAACCCTTTCCGAATTCATAAGAAATACATGATTCAATTGAGATTCCTACTTTACCATGAGTCATGTCTTTATGAATCACTATCAAAAAGTGATGATACCAGGTGTTCGCGAAAAGGTGAGCCTATCCTGTCCCACCGGTGGCACCCGTCATAAACACATGCAATTACAAGGCAATTGTTCACCTGGAAAAACACGGGACATAATATGGTACAATTTAAAGACAGAATTGCATCGGATATCATTTTTGTCACTGATGCATCAAATTTGGAAATGTCCTCCACATGTCTACCATTAAACGTTTTGAAGTTTTACTGATGCCTTGAATGTAGTAACCTTGATCAAACAACTTCTAAGCAAGAGTTGTGTGATGCACAGTTAAAGTATTGGAGATATAAATGAGTGAGTTTGGTTTTAACCCTACTTTGAACAGTACTCCAGTTATATCACGGCGTGTCAGTGGCGGAGGAAAGCCCGAAATAACGAAACCAGGAGCACAGGTGTGATGCTGACAAACCTAGAATCCGGGCGTAATGGTAGTCGAACCACGAATCATGGGTCACATGTTCCCCTGGAGCTATTAAGCGCTATGGTTGGATGTGTGTTATTTTCCCTTGTTATTCGTAGTAGCAGTAGTAGTAGTGGTAGTAGTATTGATAGTCTCGCACACGGTTAAACGGTTCACCTCACTCACCGCTAATCCATCGATTTGGCGCTCGCGATACAGCCGAATCCCTTTACTTATGAGTGAGTGAGTGTGTTTGGTTTTACGCCGCCTTTAGCAATATTCCAGCAGACTTTCAAACTGAGATTAGAGAGGGTACTGAGGGACTTTACGATGGATGATTAGTCACACATCATGCCCGAGTGACAAACTATAACTCACTCAGGGAAAAGAAAAGAATATGATTGAAAAGGAAATAATGGCATTTGAATTTGGTAAAGACAACTCAGTTTGAATATGCTATTTGTCATTACAGTATTTCCAACTGCGGTTCGGGTCGGTGGTGCTGAGACGATGTATCAGTGTGGTGGGGATGGTGCAGAACGTAAGTTAACGCTGTGTGAGTGAGTATGGTTTTACGCCGCTTTTAGCAATATTCCAGAAATATCACGGCGGGGGACACCGTTGTACCCATGTCGGGAATCGAACCCGGGTCTTCGGCGTGACGAGCGAACGCTTTAACGACTAGGCTACCCCACCGCCCCCTTGTTATTCCTCGTGGTGCGACTTATATAACTGGAACGGGAGCACAGGCTCTGTGATCAGTCAGTGCCTTGCCAGGTTCAAATCTGGTTATTTAAAAGCTGCTGTGATAAAGCTGGACTATTATGGTGAGGTGAGGTGAAATGGGGTTTAACGTCGCTTCCAAGATTATTGCACTTATATAGCGACGTGCATGTACGTGTGTGTGTTTGTGTGACTGCGTGTACTAGTCCGGACTGATGCCGATTTATATTGCTAGCACACTGCGATACCATGCCGCAGTTTAACATGAATACCCCACTCCGACACAGTATACTGAGTCGGAGCCGACCAGTCCTTGTTTTAACCCCTTAATGCCGAGCGCCAGACAGGGTAACAACAAGTACCATCTTTTAACGTCTTTTGGTATGACGCGGTTGGGGATCGAAACCCGGACCTTTCGCTCTCCGGGTGGAAGCTCTACCACTAGACCACGGAGGCGGTCTGGACTATTATGGAAGTTACCCTGCACACAGACACTCACTCACTCACTCACCTGTCGTGATGCATCTGTCTGACTCGGGCTCCAGAATCGCCGCAAAAAGGGCAGGAGGAGCCTCTCATCCCTCACCGGCTCATGCAGGTGTTCTGACGACATACATTTCATTATATAATTCACCACCTACATGTACCTCCACATTAACTCAATAAATACAGCGGAATTCATCCTCATGTTATTCTTGTTAACAGTCATAAAGGGTCGACTCATCCGTTAAGGGCAGAGTACATGAATATATTTAAATTAATAAACTTAAAATCTGTTTAGAATATCGATGAATTCAGGGAACTATTCACAGCCGGGCTGTGGCTGCTGGTGCCAATTTAACACAGATGACTCACTTGTCGCCAGACTGACCACCAACCCCACTGAAAACGCCACCAGACACCCAACCATGGCGAAGTACAGGTAGGAGATGTTGTAGAGGGAGTAGACACCAGAGTCGACGTTGATACCAGACACAGGAGAAGAGGAACTACATCATATATTTGACATCGCTAAAGACGTTGTTATCAGGCACAGGAGTAGAGGAACTACATCATGTATTTGACATCGCTAAAGACGTTGTTACCAGGCACAGGAGTAGAGGAACTACATCATGTATTTGACATCGCTAAAGACGTTGTTACCAGGCACAGGAGTAGAGGAACTACATCATACATTTGACATAGCTAAAGACGTTGTTATCAGGCACAGGAGTAGAGGAACTACATCATACATTTGACATAGCTAAAGACGTTGTTATCAGGCACAGGAGTAGAGGAACTACATCATACATTTGACATCGCTAAAGACGTTGTTACCAGGCACAGGAGTAGAGGAACTACATCATGTATTTGACATCGCTAAAGACGTTGTTACCAGACACAGGAGTAGAGGAACTACATCATACATTTGACATCGCTGGCGACGTTGTTATCAGACACAGGAGTAGAGGGACTACATCATACATTTGACATAGCTAAAGACGTTGTTACCAGGCACAGGAGTAGAGGGACTACATCATTCATTTGACATAGCTAAAGACGTTGTTATCAGGCACAGGAGTAGAGGGACTACATCATACATTTGACATCGCTAAAGACGTTGTTATCAGGCACAGGAGAAGAGGAACTACATCATACATTTGACATCGCTAAAGACGTTGTTACCAGACACAGGATTTGAGGAACTACATCATATATTTGACATCGCTAAAGACGTTGTTATCAGGCACAGGAGTAGAGGGACTACATCATACATTTGACATCGCTAAAGACGGTGTTACCAGACACAGGAGTAGAGGGACTACATCATACATTTGACATCGCTAAAGACGTTGTTACCAGACACAGGAGTAGAGGGACTACATCATACATTTGACATCGCTAAAAACGTTGTTATCAGGCACAGGAGTAGAGGGACTACATCATACATTTGACATAGCTAAAGACGTTGTTACCAGACACAGGAGTAGAGGGACTACATCATACATTTGACATCGCTAAAGACGGTGTTACCAGACACAGGAGTAGAGGGACTACATCATACATTTGACATCGCTAAAGACGTTGTCACCAGACACAGGAGTAGAGGGCCTACATCATACATTTGACATCGCTAAAGACGTTGTTACCAGGCACAGGAGTAGAGGGACTACATCATACATTTGACATCGCTAAAGACGTTGTTACCAGACACAGGAGTAGAGGGACTACATCATGTATTTGACATCGCTAAAGACGTTGTTATCAGACACAGGAGTAGAGGGACTACATCATACATTTGACATCGCTAAAGACGTTGTTACCAGACACAGGAGTAGAGGGACTACATCATACATTTGACATCGCTAAAGACGTTGTTATCAGGCACAGGAGTAGAGGGACTACATCATGTATTTGACATCGCTAAAGACGGTGTTACCAGACACAGGAGTAGAGGGACTACATCATACATTTGACATCGCTAAAGACGGTGTTACCAGACACAGGAGTAGAGGGACTACATCATACATTTGACATCGCTAAAGATGTTGTTACCAGACACAGGAGTAGAGGGACTACATCATACATTTGACATCGCTAAAGACGTTGTTACCAGACACAGGAGTAGAGGGACTACATCATACATTTGACATCGCTAAAGACGGTGTTACCAGACACAGGAGTAGAGGGACTACATCATACATTTGACATCGCTAAAGACGTTGTTACCAGACACAGGAGTAGAGGGACTACATCATACATTTGACATCGCTAAAGACGTTGTTACCAGGCACAGGAGTAGAGGGACTACATCATTCATTTGACATCGCTAAAGACGTTGTTACCAGGCACAGGAGAAGAGGAACTACATCATACATTTGACATCGCTAAAGACGTTGTTACCAGGCACAGGAGTAGAGGGACTACATCATACATTTGACATCGCTAAAGACGGTGTTACCAGACACAGGAGTAGAGGGACTACATCATACATTTGACATCGCTAAAGACGTTGTTACCAGGCACAGGAGTAGAGGGACTACATCATACATTTGACATCGCTAAAGACGTTGTTACCAGGCACAGGAGAAGAGGAACTACATCATACATTTGACATCGCTAAAGACGTTGTTACCAGGCACAGGAGTAGAGGGACTACATCATACATTTGACATCGCTAAAGACGTTGTTACCAGACACAGGAGTAGAGGGACTACATCATACATTTGACATAGCTAAAGACGTTGTTACCAGGCACAGGAGTAGAGGGACTACATCATACATTTGACATAGCTAAAGACGTTGTTACCAGACACAGGAGTAGAGGGACTACATCATACATTTGACATCGCTAAAGACGTTGTTACCAGACACAGGAGTAGAGGGACTACATCATATATTTGACATCGCTAAAGACGTTGTTACCAGACACAGGAGTAGAGGAACTACATTATACATTTGACATCGCTAAAGACGTTGTTACCAGGCACAGGAGTAGAGGGACTACATCATACATTTGACATAGCTAAAGACGTTGTTACCAGACACAGGAGTAGAGGGACTACATCATACATTTGACATCGCTAAAGACGGTGTTACCAGACACAGGAGTAGAGGGACTACATCATACATTTGACATTCACAATAATGTGTATGCTAATGCTAACGGCTTATTAGATTTATTCATGAAGTTCCAGGCCACCGGCCCACTGAACATACATACACAATAGATTGTACAAAGTTGTGTTTTGTTTGTTTGTTTAACGCACACTCGGCAATATTCCAGCTGTATAACGGAGGTCTGTAAATAATCAAGTCTGGACCAGACAATCCAGTGATTTACATGAGCATCGATCTACCCAACTGGGATACGATGACATGCATCAACCAAGTCAGCGAGCCTGACCACCCGATCCCGTTAGTCGCCTCTTACCACAAGTATATTCGCCTTTTACAGCAAGCATGGGTTGCTGAAGACCTATGACCCGGATCTTCATGGGTTCGTTGAGATGTGACGAAAGTAAGAATCGTATATGAACATTGGTCGAGTGATTATTTATTACCATTTGCAAGAAACTATAGGAATTCATTGAAAAAATGGATGTTGTTAGATAAACGTCTTACCTTGTCCTGATATCTTGGTGGCCTGTTCTATTGTTGAAGGGGTCAGGGAGGTAGAGGCCTGTACTATTGTTGAACGGACCAGGGAGGTACATGCCTGTTATGTTGGCTGCATCCAGAACGTGACAGAAGTTGCCAGGTGCCGGCGGTAGTGGTACAGGTCTACGTCCGTACATGATGCCGCCGAGAGCGATCCACACGTTCAGCACCAGAGACACCAGCAAGCCAGACGCAGCCCCCTGTTGACGGACACGTGTAAGCTGAGAATACATGTATTGTACACGTGACTGTATACAGTAGGGAGATGGCGCTGCGATATGAAAATATCAACTTGGCAGGTCATACGATGAGACAATCACGTTAATTGACGAAAAATGGACAAGTATCCTCTATTCATTTTGCTACCAAGACATCCGGCATTCATAAATACTGCCTGACATAAAAAACTTTGTTGTCACGTGCGTGTTTTTAAAAAACAAAAAAACAACAAACAAAACAACATATGTAGGCTGATAGTTTTAATTAAAACAAGATCTGCGTTTGCAGCTGTAGCTGAATTAAATATCTCGTCTCCATAAAAAATCCCATCTCCCCAGAATATCAAGTAGTCGGCCCCCAACCGTTATGTTCCCCCACGGTGCTGCTGCTCCCAGAAGGAATACGCCAAGTACAGGGCCTGAACAAGCTCCACCAATTCCCATTGCAGCCTGTAATTAACGAACATAATCATATTGAGAAGTTATTGGATATGTTCTGCATAGGATATTTTTGCTGTTCTAATTTTCGTAAATTCTGAGTAATTGGGAATTTTTTTATATTCCAATTGGGATTTTTTACTGTTATTTGCTGCAGACTCGGGGCCTCTGACCAAGTCGAGATAATTCCTTGAGATTTCATTTATTGTATGTACTTGTTTGAAAAAAATAAAGTCAGAGCTATTTAACAATGGGTACTCATTTCCAGTTAGAAATGAAATTATGAATAATTTGTCATTTGTTTGTTTGCTTGTTTATTTATTTATTATTTACACCATAGAATTGTGCTGACCTGGATAACAGTTCCTGGCAGACTCCACGCACCAAACGATAAACACACGCAAAGACCTCCATAGAAGAACACTGAAACGGAACACATCATGAAGTGAAACACTGTCATATGGCAGCGTATTCCTATTTGTTGGTTGTTTGTTGGTTTCACACTAAATTCCTTTTACCTGCAGATTTCCGGGTTCACATATTGTTTCAAGTCGAGAATCGACACGGGCAATACATCCATCACATAATGACTAGAGTTATCGATACAATAAACCAATCGGGTAAACTTAGTCGCTAGATCCGATAAATATGCAGCTGAGGTCACCAAGCATGAGTGAGTGAGTGAGTATAGTTTTCCGCCGCTTTTAGCAATATTCCAACAATATCACGGCGGGGGACACCAGAAATGGGCTTCACACATTGTACCCATGTCGGGAATCGAACCCGGGTCTTCGGCGTGACGAGCCAACGCTTTAACCACTAGGCTACCCGACCGCCCCCTCACCGAACATGAACAATACTGTAATCTCCAGATATCGATTCAATGTCAGCTTGCACAATAAACTTTTGACCAACATTCCCAATAAAGGTATATAACGGTTTTGATATATGATGTCGATTATATAGTCAATTGTGGTTAGAAATCAGTTGGCATTTAATGGCAAATGTGACGGTTCCCTCTATATTCATACGCAGTTTCAAAAGTTACTTCATTGAGCGAAATTACGCCGATTATTTTAAGAAGAACAATATGTGAGAAATAGACAATTATTGTCGTGTGTTTCGGTGTCGTAAATTTCAAGTATTAGGAATTAAATATAATCTGTATTCTCAACATAATCTAATAATTTATGTATCTCGATTGTCTGCATATTGCTCTGCAGATACAACATTGTATCCGATAACATATTGTAGTTATGCCAAATAGAAGTGGAGGTAGATGTTAGAACTAAGTTACAGAACATTCTGTGTTTTCAATGGATCAAGGTTGCCTGGAGACCTATCCCCACCAGCTTGAATTTGGTACCCCAGCTCTCCACTGGAAACACAGTATGCTCTCCATTCTACCATGACAAATAAATGGCAAACTCCTCGGTAATTGGTAACATTGAGTGCATGGGTATGGATGCGCCCTGTGAGAAAGTACATACGGTAAAGCAATCCCATTTCGTTTTATTTTCCGGAGACCAGTCTCGTTCCGTAATATTCCCATTGAATTGGTTGTATGAGTTTTTGAACCTCTCGTGTGTACGCGAGAGTGAACGGGGTCGAGGGTCATTGGAAACATTGTGAACCACGTGCGCTCGAACCATTAAATGATCAATGAACCTGAGCCAGAAAGAATGGACGTTTCTGACTGTATGTATTCATGTTTTTCATCATGCGTTGATAAACGTATTCAATTTATATATTTATTTGAATCACAGCTTGAGGATCCATCTTCTGCAGCACGCCCAATGTTTTGAGTGGGTTATCAATGCTTTTGTTTGTTTGTTTGTTTGTTTGTTTATTTGTTGTTTAACGCACTCACTCAGCAATATTACAGCTATATGACGGCGGTCTGTAAATAATCGAGTCTGGGCCAGACAATCCATTTGTTGACATCATGAGCCATCGATCCACGCAGTTGGGATACTATGACATGCATCAACCAAGTCAGCAGCCTGACCACCCGATCCCGTTAGACACCAGTCCTCTTATGACAAGCATAGTCGCCTTTTACGGCAAACATGGGTTGCTGAAGACCTATTCTACCCCGGATCTTCATGGGTAGGGTTATCAATGTGAATTCAGGAAACGCCAATAATAAAATCAAATTTTTGAACGAAGAATGTCACTGTACATACTCAAACATTATCATCCCCCGCTACGATGTGGGGCGAGGGATATTGGAACGGAGTTCGTCCGTCCGTCCGGTTCTCAAAGGATTCAAAGTTTCTCAAAAACTATTTAAGTCAGAGAAATGAAATTTTACACGCTGGTGTTACTGGTCATGATTTCAACTGAGTTCGAACATTGATGTAAATTCAATTTTTACACAGTTATAGCCCTTGCTCCGTGATTTTCAACTTTGTGCTTACTACGTGAAATTGAGACAAGATTTCTCAAACTACTGAAGTTATATGAATGAAAGTTTGCATGCTTATCTAAGATATACTCGGTACCTTTTTGTGTGTATTAATTTCACATTTAATATTGTTTTCTGACGACAAAAAGCGGCCCAGGTGCCTATCTCTTCTTAAGGTTTTATGGGGCTCTTGTAACTTCTAAAGTGCCTCATGGCGGGGTATAGTGTGAAACGCTGTTTTCCTGTTTCACATCATTATACTTGACTCCATGATCCACGGTGATGACGCCTTCAAATGTGCTGTTTCATTTAGCAGTGATTATTGTGATTTGAGTCCTCTGACTGGCCAATGAGAATCGAGAATTTCACAATTTCCTCTTAACTATGACGACCCAAATGACTCTTACCTGACATCTTGGCAGTGAAGATTTTCCCTTTCTCAGTTGTGTTATACCGGTCAAACACTGGTCGTAGTAGATCCTCGATGGTGTTGGCGGCGAGGCCGTTGATGACGGAGGAGACAGAACTTAGAAAGATTTTCCATATAGTTAATAAAAGTGAACAATGTAAATAAACAGTTCAATTAAATAAATGGCAGTGACATCCAACCATAAACTAGAATATTCAAAGAAATAACCGGCGACAAGTATCTTGTTCTGCAGACTACCCATTTAGGAATACACTCTTCAAAAAGAAAAGAAACGCACAGGTAGTAAGTAGTTTATTGAATCTGATTTGCAATGTCTTAAACGGCATTGTTTTCATATTTGATAAAAAATGCCATGGAGGAAAAAAGTAAAGCAAAATTCACGTGCAATGTTCGGCATCCGTAACTCGTGGTAGTGGCTATAAAAAGACAAGCATAAGCAAATAATTTATCATTCAATTGTCAACATTTTTCAAGTTCGAAAATGCCGAGACTCAGCGCTGCCGATAGGACGTATCCAAAGAGGGGAATCGCAGTCTTCTGTTGCTAGCCACTTCAACGTCCACCACAGCACCATTTCCCGCCTTTGGGACCGATACACACAGTTCAATTCCACTGCAGACCGTCCGAGAAACGGCCGACCAAGAGTTACCAACCCTGCACAGGATCGCTACAACTGATCCACCAAGGTCATCGCAGTGCCACAGCTACGGAGACTGCAGGATGCTTCCATGGTTTGAGGAGGATATCGGACCAGACTGTCAGGAACCATCTTCGCGAGGCTGGAATCCGACAACCAGAAGACCAGTTATCGTCCTTGTTTTGCAACAGATCCATCGACAGCGACGCTTGCGTTGGTAACATACCTTACAGCCTTGGAATTTAAGAAACTGGAGACGAGTGTGGTTTAGCGATAAATCACGATTTTTTCTTCACCGGCTAGATGGAAGACAACGTGTTTATCGTCGTCGAAATGAACGTTTTGTCCAAAATTTTGTACGTGAATTCGACAGTTTCGGTGGCAGTAGTGTCATGGTGTAGGGGGGCATATCCTACACCACGCGATCTGACTTGGTTGTGGTTCAGGGAAATTTGACACCAAATCGCTACATGAATCAAATTCTTCAACCTCACCTTCTTTCAATCACTGACCGCCAGAGGGAGCTGTTTGAACAGGACAACGCTCCACCGCACACAGGAGACTACCTTCATAATGCCAACATCAACGACTTGTCCTGGCCGTCAGGATCTCCAGATCTCAACCCAATCGAACACCTCTCGGATGTACGTCAACGTCAGAACACGCCGCAGACACTCCCACAAATGGCCAACGTGTTACAAGCAGAATGGCGCAAAATTCCGCAGGACAGAATTCGTACACTTATCCAGTCAGTGCCGATGAAATGCAGAGCCGTGATTGCTGCCCGGAGCGGCCACACGAGTCATTGAGTTCAGCGCAACCTTGTGGCCTTATGTGACATGACAATGAACAGTTTTCAACGCCTTTGTACAACGACAACATGTGACTATCGAGCTCCAAAATTTCATTTTTGAATCTATGATACCATATTTCATATATCGACTTTATTAGGTACAATAAATTTACAAAAAATCTACCTGTGCGTTTCTTTTTTTGAAGAGTGCATGTCTTACAATAGATCATATATCCTGAGGTGACCGTCCTCAATTATGGCACCATTTTCATGACCCAAAAAATATTGATGAAATAAATTTCGCCCCATCCTAAAATATCACACGATGCCTGAAATAGAACTGAAAAGTCAAAGAATTAAGTATGGTTTTAATGAATACGAAAATATTCATCATAATTACCTGAGTCCAGCACTAAATATTGTTGCTAAAAATAGACCCGTCATGCCCGGGAAGCCATTGAATATCTCCATCATGAAATAGGGGACGAGCTGAAACACAGATGATGGATGAAACATGACAGAGTTGAGTGAGTGAGTGAGTTGTGTTTAACGCTACTTTTAACAGTATTCCAGTTATATCACTACGTGGCAGCTTAATGTTGGAGGAAGGTCCGAAGTGATGCAGGTCTCAGACATTTACCATTCTTGTGAAACCTACGAGCACGGGTATGGTGCTGACACTGCTAGAAACATCATTGGGGCGAACCGGATTACACACAATCTGGTGTGTCCAAGGGACGCAACTCTACACAGCGAATTGCAGCGCCTCAGACGACAGCGCCAGCTGTGTCCCCGACAGAGTTGTGAACTTTGCTGTATCCTGATATAACGATGTTTTGTAACATTAATTTAATTGATATATCAACGGAATGGTAAGGTTTAGTTTTCTATTTATTACATTTCTAATCTATCATATCTTCATTCCGCCAAAATACGTCAAACAGATAGCGATGTATGCACATAGGTCAGACTTGTAGACATGGTTAAACTGGAGCATTGTAAACATGTTGGCGTAATGGGCAACGACGTAACGTATATATGCTGGCATAATGCCTTGGACATGAAGACATAGGGCGTGACTATGCTGACGTTATGGCTTAGAGGGTAAACGTTTAGACACATCTGAAAGCGACATGCCGACATCATGGTGAATGCAGTGGTTTTTCTTTTTTTGAAAAAAATACGCTTATTCGAGGGGGCACGCCTAAGGAGCCGCAATTCGTTGTGCAGAGTTGCGTCCCGTGGGCAGCAACCTATAGTTGTGGGTTCGAATCCCGGTTCGCCCCGATTATATTTCCATGTTTGTCAGCACAACACCCGTGCTCGTGGGTTTCACCAAGGTGGAAACGTCTCAGACTTGCATCACTTCGAGATTTCCTCCCACATTAAGCTGATACACCGTAATATAACTGGAATTCTGTTAACCCAAACTTACTCATTTCACACAGTTTTAACAAAACCGATTGTAAAGCCTAACCCAGTATTACCTGGTTTCTGTTCTTGAGGTATCCAGCCTTGAACGGGTCACATCCTTGAACTGTGTAGTAGCTGTAGGCCACGACTCCAAGGAAACTTATGCTCACCACATAGATACTCACCACGACGCCAGTGGCGGCATAGACGCTGTAACAGGTAAGGAGACGACACTGTGCAATATGTGTGCTTGTCGTAAGAGGCGACTAACGGGATCAGGTGCTCAAGCTCGCTGACTTGGTTAAAGCATGTCATCGTATCCCAATTTCGTGGATCGATTGTCATGATGTCAATCACTGCATTGTGTGGTTCAGACTCGATTATTTACAGACCGCCGTAATATAGCTGGAATATTGCTGAGTGCAACGTTAAACAAAACAAAAATCAGTGTGTTTTTTATTTTGTTTGTTTGTTTGCTTCTTGTTGTTGTTTAACGTCACACTTCACAATTTTCCAGCTACATGACGGCGGCAAGTCAGCGAGCCTGCACCCGATCACGTTGGGCGCATCTTACGACAAGCATAGGCTAATGAAGACCAATTCTAGCCCGTGTTTTATGGGTAACTGTGCAATATGACAACTGCATCACGGCTCTCTATAACTAACTGAGGGTGGAACCAGAACTAGATGACTGGCAGCATCAGCATCTGATCGCATCATCACAACCTTCCGACCACCAATTAGCCATTTTAGTAATCAATTATAGACAAGTGGAAACTGGAATCTATCCCTGAACCCCTTTGAAGAATTACTGCGATAAAACAGGATTGAATAGATTCTTACAGCATTACATGATATGGCGTTAAGTTTCATTTTAATAGCTGATTAAACCTGAAAAATCTATATTTAGGTCATGTATATACTCTACCAAAAAACCTGCATAACCGATTACACGATAATAAATATTGTTTCTTTCACCAAGATGGTTTCTAAATTGTTGAAATACTCCATAGGTCATCTACATCTACGGGTGCGAGTGTTTGGTGTAGGAAATTGTGCTATTTTGATGTGAAATTTTAGCTTTGGGTGCGTTGTTTACAAATATCTAAAACAATTCTCTTTAATCGTTTCACACGTGCAAATTATGGAAAACGTACAGGCTAAACTTGGCTGTAAAGAGAAAACATCTATCTACAAATTTGTTATATGATTTTGCAATTATGAAAAGCTTCGAACGTGCCAGGACTACGAAGGATATCCGCCCAGACTGCACGGACTCGTGTTCACCAGCGTGGATTCAGAGACAGGGGCCCGTTCCACAAAGGCATCTTAGCGCTACGGCTGAAGTGAGTCTATGTTTAAGTATGGCTGCATCTCACGACGTCATCGCCGTCTTCAACGCGTTCGTTAGTGTACTTACGTTCAGATATGGAATCTGCGGCATTGGATACGAATTTGGTTTTGTATTGACTCTCGTTGTCTTTTACAAAGACGATTTCGGTTTTGCCCGTTATTGTGTACGTCAGGTGAACAGATTTGATGGAGGAAGCGTCATGATGTGGGAGGCAATATCCTACACAGGAATTCAGTCGCCGTCTACGACAGCGTCAACCACAGCCTGCAACACTTCATGAACTGGCTCGAACACTGCAGGAGGAGTGGAGAAGGATTCCCCAGGCCAAGATTCAGAGACTAATACAGTAAATGCCTAGACGTTGCCGTTTGGTTATGCAATCACGTGGTGGTCATAACAGAGAGTGAACCTGACGTCACCACTGACCATCTGCACGACGTTCTTGTGTTACGAAATCCGGAACTTCATTTAGACAACCTTTGTTGCTCCTTCATGTTTGACAGAACAGTTCTTCATTTCCTATCATCCTTTGAAATAAACCCATTGCACACACACACACACACACACACACACACACACACACACACACACACACACACACACACACACACACACATGATCATCACGTGTTATTATTTGATATGAGAATATTGGTATTTCATAAGAGGAAGTCCTATTAAAACCTGTGCTATCATAATTATGTCAGATATCGCAAATGATCCAATCCAATCTTTAAAACGCCACTCAATCTGTCACAGAGTGAGTGAGTGAGTGTGTTGGGTGAACCCCCTTTTGGACAGTATTTCAGTTATATCACGGCGTGTAAGCTTGACGATGTGATGCAGGTATATGACGTTTACCACTTTGGTGAAACCAAGGAGCACGTGTGGTGAAACACCAGGAAATAGAACCGGGATTGGAACCCACAAACATTGGTTTCTGACACTGGCAAAATGCGCTGCCTTAGACGGCTAGGCCACCTATCACAAAGATGATAACTGACTGATACAGTTTATGTCCTTATAACTCACAGTTTGGCCTGTCTGACGCTAGGTAGCGCGCACATCCTCTGTATTGCTGATTGGTCGAAGATATACGCCATGAACATGAAGGCACCTCCCACCACGAGAGACCAGAACGAGTGACGTACACGGGGATCCGCACTGAAACTGAAACAGGGGATACAAACGGTCGCACACATTTTCAAGCATGCCTTACTTGCTTGGATGTATTTAAAAAAAACACCAGCAGAGGAACTAAGGTGAAGGAAACACGTATTTGTTTACTTTGTTTATTGTTTAATTGGTCTTCAGCAATAAGGCGAATATGCTTGTCGTAAGAGGCGACTAACGGGATCGGGTGGTCAGGCTCACTGACTTGGTTGATGCTGGAATATTGCTGAGTGCGGCGTTAAAGAACAAATAAACAAACATTGTTTACTTGAAAACTCCTTTAAGGAATGTCCATATAGAAATCTTACTCTACAGGCGGGACTCTCCCTCCCTGGACTGCCAGATCCCAGGTCAGTCCGATGCCGCCGATGTCATGCACTCCCTGAAACAAAGACATTATTACGTCAGAGCTGATGCATTGAAACACGAGGGGTGTTCATTAAAGATTTCCCCTGACCCACTTCCGATGGCCCTAGTGGAATGAAACTTGGCATAGGTATTAGTCTTTCTCCACATAGGAACCACCTAGAGTTACACACTACTCCCATCGTTTTATGCAACTATGGAGACCTCGCTTGTAAAAGCCCTCATTTTGCGTCTCAAACCAGGACTTGACTTCAGAAATCAGTGTTTCATCATCTGTGAAACGTTTTCCCTTTAAAAATGACTTCATGGTTGGAAAGAGGTGGAAGTCAGATGGTGCAAGGTCAGGAGAGTAAGGAGGATGTGGAAGGATTTCATAGCCACAGGACCGCGCTTCTGTCTGGGCAACATGAGAGTTGTGTACTGGAGCATTGTCTTGCAGGAGACGGACACCCTTGGTCAGCATGCCACGCCTCTTAAGCTTGATAGCGTCCCACAATTTCCGCAGCAGTGAAGCATAATAAGCTCCTGGAATATTTTCTTAGAATCCATAGGCTTGAGTTTGGGATCCTCACAAATACAGGTATAGTTTTGCTGGTAATGCCGCTTGGCTACCATAAGTACAGAACATACTATAAAACGAAAAGTTAAAGGGCGGTCGGGTAGCCTAGTGGTTAAAGCGTTCGCTCGTCACCCCGATGACCCGGGTTCGATTCCCGACATGGTGTCCCCCGCCGTGATATTGCTGGAACATTGCTAAAAGTGGCGTGAAACCATACTCACTCACTTTAAAACGTTAACGCCTTAGATTAACCACATTAGATTATCTGCCGAAACAGATTCCACTTGGCGTTAAAGACAAAATAGGTGTGAATACTATGTGACGGATCCCTTTAAATCAATGATGACACCAGGTGTTCGCGAAACACTGTACGGGATGAAATACTTTACCTTAAACAATATTGAATACAACCCAACAGCCAAGATAAGGGCCTGGAATACGTCCACAGCGACCACGCCCCGTAGTCCACCCTGAACCAGAAAAATGTGAGGAAAATAGAAACCATCTACAGATTATGGCATAGGATCACATTGTGTTGTGTTTTTTATTTTATGATGTAGGATATGATGAGCATTCTTGAACGATCAATGATGATGTACGAGGAACTCACAATGGCCGTGTAGAGTGTTGCAACAGCTCCCACAAGCAGCACCGACACCCACAATGGGAGACCAGCAACTGTGAGGACACAAACGTTATTTGCAAAGGATTTTAGCAACTATAAAACGTCAACGATAGAGAAGAACCAGACTCGACTATCAAGCGAAAAAACAAAACAGAGGTAAAAAAAATATGAAAATATAAATGATTGATGACGCATAGCAATTTCAACGAAGCTGTGTATTGACTTCCAAATTCTTAAATACATTTAGATAATATGTATGGACTTTTAATAACCCTTACTTTTAAGCCCAAGTAGTACAAGGTGAATAACTTTGATCGTTAGTTTACCTGTTTCTATGGCAACTGCTGGCGCTAACAAAATTACAGCTGTGTAGAAGATCTGGAAGGTAAATATATTTCAAAACGTTCTGTAATCAAACATAATCGAAGTTTCCAATCAATAACTGTATCAGAAAGCATTACAAGCTTGTGAAACACAATTCAGACTTCTGAAAACAAACGCAGAAAGGAAGCACAATGTTCCTGGAATTGTACAACCTTCAGTCTGTCCCTCAGTCATTTCACACTAGGTAGCCTAGTCGTTAAAGCGTTCGCTCGTCACGCCGAAGACCCGGGTTTGATTTCCGACATGGGTACAATGGTGTCCCCCGCCGTGATAGTGCTGGAATATTGCTAAACGCGGCGTAAAACCACACTCACTCACACAGCGTTAACTTACGTTCTGCATCATCCCCACCACACTGATACATCGTCTCAGCACCACCGACCCGAACCGCAGTTGGAAATACTGTAATGACAAATAGTATATTAAAACTGAGTTGTCTTTACCAAATTCAAATGCCATTATTTCCTTTTCTATCATATTCTTTTCTATTCCCTGAGTGAGTTATAGTTTGTCAGTCGGGCATGACGTGTAACTAATCATCCATCGTAAAGTATCTCAGTACCCTCTCTAATCTCAGTTTGAAAGTCATCTGCAAATTTGTAATTTCCAAAACTCTTTAATTGGGGATCTGAATTATTTTCATAAATTTCCGAATGTGTTTGAGAAAATAAATAAACCTTCTATTCATAATTTTGGTGGAAATCTGAATTCGACCTATTCGATATACCCTATCAACTAACGATCAATGGAACTGAGAACAATGGATACTTCGGATACAGTAAATCATGGAATGAATGCGTCACCAAATCATGCGAGAATCCATCCCTGGCTTATAATGCGCCGTGAAATTAATGCGAGCAATCCTTCCTTTGAACTTTAAAAGCTAATTAGATTATATAGTTTTGGGTGATGGCAGTGCGATATAAAAAAAACAACAACTTAATTTCAGCTGTTTGACACGTGATCTAACGTCTCTAACAGTAAAGCAGGACATTCAAAATACGACATATTCAAATGAGATAGGTCAGGTCAAGTATATACCAAACGATGTTGCAGATGACATAAACAACAATCACATCAACGACGGTGATGATGAAGCCGTCGGTGAAATGGACATAGGATGGATTCAGATCAATATTTACTCCTTGGAAAAAATTCTACGTTTTCACATCTCTTTCATCTCAAATCAATAATTGCATTTTAATTTAAAACATGCATACGTTCTTCATAATATACACAAAGAATTAACGCCAGAGAATAAGTCCCGAATATCTGCCAAAGTACATTTCATTTGGCGTTGAAGGCAAAATAGTGATGAATATTATGAGAATGGATCACTGAAAATCAGTGATGACACCAGGTGTTCGCGAAAAGGGTAAGCGTGTCCTGCCCTACCGGCAGCACCAGCCTCGCATACACTGTTCACACAAAAGGAAGTGTTTGTTTGTTGGTGCATCCGGCAACACTCAGTACACAGTCCAGTCATTCCATCGAGGAACACTACCAAAGAGTTTTATAAACTAACCTTGTGTTTTTGCTTACTGTACCTCATAAACACTGGTCAACTGCAGTGAATGCATCATTGGCACCACAGTGAAGACGGTGATGAACATCGCCACAGCACAACCTAGACTTACAAAAGCATACGTAAAACCACTAGAGAAAGTTTCAGCGGGCATCCCGACGAAGGACGTCGATGATAAGTACGTCACGCACAGAGACAGCGTCACCGGGATGACGTGGAGACGCCGTCCCCCCATCAGGTACTCCTCCCTGGTGTTCCTCCTCCTCCCCCTGACGGCGTAATAAAGCCCTATCCCCACAGACAGTGACAGGAATCCACAGATGACGACATAGTCAGCCTCAGAGACGGACACCTTCGCCATTGACGATGTCTGGTTAACGCTGATGTGACTGACCCCTGAGAACAGCTAGACTGGTATGTGTATTCATAATAACCATTCCACTACTTTATATCACGCATCTGTCAAATATACATCTATTCACATTCAAATTATATGTATTGCCATATTTATAACAACTTTGATAATGTAAATGTTGTTCTAATATTATCATAAAAATACAGGTAAAAACCCCCACATGTGATGGCTGAGTGAGTTGGTTTTAATGCTAACTGAACATGTCAATACAATTCAATAAAAGGCGTTCCCGATGGCAGATTTTTTAACGCTCAGTGAAACGGAGGTCTTGCCTGGGTTGTGTTCGACTAAAGAAGGTTTCAATATATGCACACTGTGCTTATGGACACGACAGTATTAATATTCAGTGATCACGTTAGTGTGGGGTTCTATGGTAATGCTGACGTAATGGCCAATATTATAATGAGAACTGACAATTATGTGAAAAGTTAGACTCTCAACGTTGGATGGTGCAGATTTAGTTTCACTGTTCATGCTGTCGTTAAGAGATAATACAACATGTCATTTCTGTCGTTAAGAGATAATACAACATGTCATTTCTGTCGTTAAGAGATAATACAACATGTCATTTCTGACATGATAGTATTTTTCTTAAAGCCGAATGATTCTTTATTAAAACAAGGAGTATAGGTAATAGGGGTTCTGGACCACTACCATCTATACACATGCACAAAAGTTAAGCGCCACCATATTCATAGTCTCTTGATTTCACGTGTGGGAATCAGAAATACGAAATATGATGATGTATGACTGAATTAGGCTTCCATAGTTTCATGAGCCCAAATTTGCCCAGATACCACAAGGAAAGCGTGCTTTACGTGTTGCTGCAGTTCCCCTACCCTATAAATAGTGAAATTCAAGTTTCAGACACCTGGTTGCATTTTGCTCCTGTGTGAGATTCCCTTTCCAATAGAGGTTGAAAATCAGCCATGGTGAGGAGAAAGTTAACGAACGCTGAAAGATGGCAAGTGATAGGCATGAAAATTGCTGGCATGTCATGCAGGGCCATTGCAAGACAAATGGGTCGTCATCACAGTGTTATCACTCGTTTGATTGTCAAACATGGTCAAACCAATGTCAATGACAGGCATAGGTCTGGTAGGCCAAGAAAGACCTCTAACAGAGAGAATAGACGTCTTTTCAGGATAGTCAGACGAAATCCATTTGCCACTCAACAGATTTAAGACTGCAGTGGATTACCCATCAGAAGAGACTCTCGACGATGACCGGAAGGCGTCGCCTCAGAGCGGCTGGTTATAACGCCAGAAGACCAGTAAAATGTCCTCAACTGACTGAGAGGCACATGCGGAATCGTCTGATATGGTGTCGTGCCCGTAGTCGATGGAACTTGGCCAACTGGAGAAGGATCCATTGGTCTGACGAGTGTCGAATGCTGCTACGAACTGTTGATGGTCGAATACGTGTTTGGAGGCAACGTAACACTCGTTTTGCACCAAGGAACATCCAGAAGACCTTAGCATGTGGCGGGGGGTCTGTCATGTAATGGGGTTGTGTTTCCTTCGGCTGCAATCTTCCGCTGGTGACAATTCGTGGAAACCTGAATGACCAACAATAACAAGATGCCGTTCTTCGTCCAGTGTCAGTCCCTCATTTTGACAACCATCCTTTTCAGACAAGACCTGTTTACATGGACGACAATGCTAGACCACACAGATCTCGGGCAGTTTTGGCTTATTGCGTCAAGAAGCTATTGCCACTCTTCCTTGGCCGGCCTGTAGTCCGGATCTTAATCCGATTGAGCATCTCTGGGACATTCTTGGCCGGAAAATCAGACATCGTGATCCCCCAGTTCAAAATCTCGCTGGACTTGAAGCCGCACTTCACGAAGAATGGATCCGTTTGCCTCAGAGAAGCATTCAACGACTTGTAATGAGTATGAGGCATAGGGTTGAAGCTGTGGTCAATGTCCGTGGATCATACACACGTTACTGACGTTTCTGTCTTGCAATAGACTCTGCACTCCCTAGGGTGTCTATGTGACACCTGATATGGTGTCCTGATATCATGACAGTTACATGACAAAAAAAGTTTTTCAATGTTTTCTAATCCTTCAATTTCTGGTCTTCGGTAAAATTCCTTTCTGCTCATATTCTTTTGAAACACAAGATAAACTTGCTTTGGGACAACTTTTGCATCACATGAGGTCTACATATACGGCTTATAACAATCGTACATCTCGTTATAATAGTCATCATTAAATGCCAAAAGTAACAGCTCACAAATATGGTGGGTGGCGCTTAACTTCTGTGCATGTGTATAAAATACATGACAAACTTCCATGAAGCAAATTGCAAAAATTGTGTCTCCAAGGGAGGTAATATAGGACATAAACAAATCACATTATCTCCCCTTGATCAATTTCAAAACATGAGTCAGCAGTACTGTTCCCGAGTTCCAATTCTCATAAGCAACATCCATGAAAATTTGCAAATGCAGCTATAGAAACTAACATTTTAGTCCACTAGTCCTTATATTATAATGATAAATGACAAATTTCTACTAGTCCTCATGATACCTTAACTATTGGTCTGTTTGGCATGGACTATATGTCTGGTGCCAATTTCTATTGCTCTACTGCACACAAATATATAATCAGGACAATGACATCGAAGTTAATACCAGCCCACTTATGCGGGGCTATTACAATTAAATTTCCAAATTTTCCCATTGTTTAAAAATTACAATGGGATTTTGCCAAGGCTAGTAAAACATTAGATTTTAGTTCCCATGGCGTCCTTGATTTTTGCTTCTATGTTATTTGAATGAAGGGACACACTGTACATATCTATCTACTCCCATACCTTGAATTACTGTTTACGTCTACTTTTACGAATTACGTCTTATTTCCCAAAAGAGTGGACTATTGATGTGATTATTCCACTACATAAATCAGGATCATGTACTGATACAAACAATTATCGAGGAATTACCCTTCTGAGTGTTTTAAGCAAAATATTTGTTTCTATTATCAGTAAAAGGCTCATCTTGGTCAGATTCATTAAATAAAATTTCGGAAGAACAAGCAGGTTTTAGACAAGGGTACTCAACCACGGATAATATTTCCATACTTAATGCGATTATTCACAAATACATGCAGAGAAAAGGTGGACAATTTTATGAAATTTTAAAAAGAGTTAAAAAAGACGTTTGATTCGGTGAACAGAAATATAATGTGGCCATTCTCTCTTTGAAATGGTGTGAGTAACAAAGTGGGTAAATTATTATGAAATATTTATCAAAATGTAAGGTCATGTGTTCAAAACCCGGGAATATATTCTGATATCTTCACATGTAACATTGGTGTACGCCAAGGCTGTATTCTTAGCCTCTTCTTGTTTTGTTTTTTCATCAGTGAACAGGCTGCACAATTGAAGGATAATTATACGGATGGTATACAGCTGCATCCAGATATTGTTAAGATATTTCTGTTGCTTTTTGCTGATGATATAGTTCTGTTCTCTAGTACGATCAAAGGTTTACAGAATTCTTTAGATCAACTGGAGCTGTACTGTTCTTATTGTAAACTCCAAGTAAACACTGAGAAAATGAAAGTGTTAGTTTTTAAAAAGGGAAATACACTATTAAGTAGGGAAAATGGTTCTTCAACTCACAACCGTTACAAATTGTCACTTCATATAAATATCTAGGGGTTACTTTCACAGGCAGATTATCGTGGAATTTCCACACTAGTAATGCAGCAATGCAGGCAAAATAGATACTAATGTGAATCATACATAGTTTAAAAACTTTGACTAATCTTTCATATAATTCTTTTTTTAAATAATATTTCATACAACAATAACCCTAATTCATTTATATGGAGCAGAGGTCTGGGGTAATGCTGAATACAGAACTATTGAACTGGTCCATCTATATGCTTGTAAACGATTCCTTGGCGTACAAAAACTGAACAACGAGTGTTATGGAATATGGTGAATGTGGACGTTTACCACTTAACATATTTCAACATGTTAGAATTCTGTATTGGCTCAAGATTCTTAAAATGCCTATAGATAGATTACCAAGAAAATGTTATAATGTGATGTTATTTTATGACAAACATGGCCTTCGCAATTGGGTATATGATGTAAAGTCTTTATTTAATGAATGCGGCTAGGGGTATGTTTGGCATAATCAATGTGTACCTAACAATCCAGATTCGTTTTCAGTATCTATACTGAAAAGACTTAAGGATATTTACTTTCACAAATGGCCATCGCATGTTTTAAGTTCAGAAAAATGCAATTATTACAAGCTTTTTAAGACAACTATTTCCCTAGAAAACTATTTGTTTGATATACATTTTTAAAGACTTAAGAATAGGTTTACCACAATTTAGATACAGCACTCATAGACTTAAGATCGAAGTAGGCAGACATAGAAACAGAGCCAGAGAATTGAGAATATGTGAGCAATGTGGTTCAAATGTGACTGAAGATGAGTTTCATTTTCTGTTAGTTTGTCCAAAATGCGACTGTCTAAGAAGTAAATATATTGAACTTCCGAAAGAAGACTGTTTCAGTGGAGGCAGAGCAAGATCTGACGACAACAGCAACCCAGAGAGCTCGGCTTGTTGTCATTGAAGAGCATGTTAACGCAGGGGAGATCATTCAGCCTGTCGTCCTTCCTCTCCTCAACCATCATGACGTTTCAACGCCGGGCCGCATGTGGCAAGAGTCATACAGAGCTATTTGCTTTTCTTTGTTTTTTGTTTGTTTGTTGTTTAACGCCGCTCTGAGCAATATTCCAGCTGGATGACGGCGGTCTGTAAATAGTCTCGTCTGGGCCAGACAATCCAGTGATTGAAATCATGAACATCGATCAAGGCTCCCCTGGCCCGTTCACCATTACTACAGGCCTGTACCTCCCTGACCCGTTCAACCAAATACTACAGGACTGTACCCCCCTGACCCATTCAACAATACTACAGGCATGTACCTCCCTGATCCTTTCAACAATACTACATGCCTGTACCTCCCTGATCCGTTCAACAATACTACATGCCTGTACCTCCCTGGCCCATTCAACAATACTACAGGCATGTACCTCCCTGATCCTTTCAACAATACTACATGCCTGTACCTCCCTGATCCGTTCAACAATCCTATATGCCTGTACCTCCCTGACCCATTCAACAATACTACTTGCATGTACCCCCCTGATCCATTCAACAATACTACAGGCATGTACCTCCCTGATCCGTTCAACAATACTACAGGCCTGTACCTCCCTGACCCATTCAACAATACTACAGGCATGTTCTCCCTGGCCCATTCAACAATGCTACAGGCATGTACCTCCCTGACCCATTCAACAATACTAAAGGCCTGTACCTCCCTGACCCGTTCCAACAATACTACAGGCATGTTCTCCCTGGCCCATTCAACAATACTACAGGCCTGTACCTCCCTGACCCATTCAACAATACTACAGGCCTGTACCTCCCTGACCCATTCAACCTAATACTACAGGCATGTACCTCCCTGACCCATTCAACAATACTACAGGCCTGTACCCCCCTGACCCGTTCAACAATACTACAGGCCTGTACCTCCCTGACTCATTCAACAATACTACAGGCATGTACCTCCCTGACCCATTCAACAATACTACAGGCCTGTACCCCCCTGATCCGTTCAACAATACTACAGGCCTGTACCCCCTGACCCGTTCAACAATAGTACATTCCTGTACCTCCCTGATCCTTTCAACAATACTACATGCCTGTACCTCCCTGAACCATTCAACAATACTACAGGCATGTACCTCCCTGATCCTTTCAACAATACTACATGCCTGTACCTCCCTGATCCGTTCAACAATACTACAGGCCTGTACCTCCCTGACCCATTCAACAATACTTCAGGCATGTACCTCCCTGATCCTTTCAACAATACTACATGCCTGTACCTCCCTGATCCGTTCAACAATACTACATGCCTGTACCTCCCTGACCCATTCAACAATACTACAGGCATGTACCTCCCTGATCCGTTCAACAATACTACAGGCCTGTACCTCCCTGACCCGTTCAACAATACTACAGGCATGTTCTCCCTGGCCCATTCAACAATACTACAGGCCTGTACCTCCCTGACCCATTCAACAATACTACATGCCTGTACCTCCCTGACCCGTTCAACAATACTACATGCCTGTACCTCCCTGACCCATTCAACAATACTACAGGCCTGTACCTCCCTGACCCATTCAACAATACTACAGGCCTGTACCCCCCTGATCCGTTCAACAATACTACAGGCCTGTACCCCCCTGACCCATTCAACAATACTACAGGCCTGTACCTCCCTGACTCATTCAACCAAATACTACAGGCCTGTACCCCCCTGACCCGTTCACCATTACTACAGGCCTGTACCTCCCTGACTCATTCAATCAAATACTACAGGCCTGTACCTCCCTGACCCATTCAACAGTAGTACAGGCCACATAGATATCAACACAACAAGGAGAGACAAGGAGATTTAACAACATTATACCATTAAAATAGGATAACGGAAGGTCATGAATTAACATATTTTTTTTAAAAAAACAACACCTTTACAAATGCAGATAGGTTTAGTCATGATATCTTTATCATAAATTGCTATTTATGTAAATCGACTTACAATAAATAAGATTTATTTCAATAATTCACAGTTTGCACAGACAATTATATACTCTCTTGTTTTCTTGACATATGAACAAATATAAGCATTAACACACTCTGTAGCGGGTCTTAACGGTTAACAAAATGTCATATTAGTGTTCATGTAATTTCTAGTGATCTCTTTCCATGAACATTGTATGAACATACTCTCCAGAGACCTTGATCCATGAACACAGTGTGATATTTATATTGATATACTCCCAAGCAGTCTGTATCAGTCATAAATGAGCGGTCGTTTCCTATGAATTTTCCTCTTTTAATATTTGCCGTATTCATCAATATATATATATATATATATATATATATATATATATATATATATATATATATATATATATATATATTGTGACCTTTAATTTTAGTTGGTAATAACCGTAGTTCGTTATAAGTATATATACAGCATATAAACAACAAATGGCCGGGAATAAAAATAGGTTAGTAAAATCGTCGTCATAAGCGTGTTCGTTATAAACGTAGTTTACTGTAATATTTTCAGAGATATTTTTATGTCGTGTGCTCGGGCTTCACTCCCCAACAACATTCAGAACGCCTAACTTGACTTGACATTGTCGTCATTGCTTTGTATCCCAAACCACAAAGGATCATACAATTATTTACATACTCTCTATGGTTCTTTGTCCATCCACACAGCGTTTTTCGTTATATGAAGATCAAATTACTCCAGCGTATCCACTGCTTTTGTGGTTATAGAATTCGCTGTGATATAGAGTACCATATGTTTCTGAAACACAGTGAATGACACATAAATTAGTAACTATGTAGTTCCTCTTCTCCTGTGCCTGGTAACAACGTCTTTAGCGACGTCAAATATAGGATGTAGTTCCTCTACTCCCATGCCTGGTAACAACGTCTTTAGCGATGTCAGATATATCATTATGAAGTGCATCTACTCCTGTGTCTGGTAACAACGTCTTTAGCGACGTCAAATGTAGAATGTAGTTCCTCTACTCCTGTGCCTGGTAACAACGTCTTTAGCGACTTACTACGCCATGGTTGGGTGTCTGGTGGCATTTTCAGTGGGGTTGGTGGTCAGTCTGGCGACAAGTGAGTCATCTGTGTTAGACTGGCATCAGCAGCCACAGCCCGGCTATGAATAGTTTATCAATATTCTCTATAAATTTTAAGTATCTGAATTCTAATAAATTCATGTACTATGTCCTGATGGGATGAATGATTTTGTTCAATATGTGGATGGCCAGTCCTATGACTAGAAAAAGAAAAACATAATTATGTATTCCGCTTCATCAATAAGAATCGACTTTCACTTTGTGTGAGTTCCTACTCCATTGAACTCACACAAAGTGAAAGTCAATTCTTATAATTTTGTATTTCATTTTTTTTTTGCCTCGAATGACATACGCCAAGATCTATACACAGTTTTATTTAGTACGTGTGACTTAATGTTGACACTGACGGCCATACAACAACCAAGTATGTCGTGGAATATAATAGTTCCTCAAAAAGAGAGAGTATGTATGCTCAACTCTCCAGGAATATCTGTTGTAGTTTGTCTACAACAAATGTTTTCAAATAATATCATCATTGGATGAGAAATGTATGTAAAGAACGACCTCGGTAAGTCAGTCACAATGACAGCGCGTCGTAATACATGTACATCAAGTACAATACATCAAAATGACCGACACGATAAGCGTGATGAACCTTTCAATTATCGACCAAATGATCAATGACGACTAAAACATGTAGCCGCCACAGGTTTATAAACAACGACGCGCTGTCTATATTCTCAGAGTACCGCCATGACCCAGTGAGAGATGAGAGCCTCCTTCTGCCTGCCCTTTGTGAGGCGATTCTGGAGATTCCTTTTTTCCGATCTCTACTGGGACGTCTGCAACTCCTTGTTCTGATCTCTACTGGGACGTTCGCAACTCCTTGTTCTGATCTCTACTGGGACGTCCGCAACTCCTTGTTCCATTCTCTACTGGGACGTCTGCAACTCCTTGTTCCGATCTCTACTGGGACGTCCGCAACTCCTTGTTCTGATCTCTACTGGGACGTCCGCAACTCCTTGTTCTGATCTCTACTGGAACGTCCGCAACTCCTTGTTCTGATCTCTACTGGGACGTCTGCAACTCCTTGTTCTGATCTCTACTGGGACGTCCGCAACTCCTTGTTCCATTCTCTACTGGGACGTCTGCAACTCCTTGGTCCGATCTCTACTGGGACGTCTGCAACTCCTTGTTCTGATCTCTACTGGGACGTCCGCAACTCCTTGTTCCATTCTCTACTGGGACGTCTGCAACTCCTTGTTCTGATCTCTACTTGGACGTCCGCAACTCCTTGTTCTGATCTCTACTGGGACGTCTGCAACTCCTTGTTCTGATCTCTACTGGGACGTCCGCAACTCCTTGTTCCATTCTCTACTGGGACGTCTGCAACTCCTTGTTCTGATCTCTACTTGGACGTCTGCAACTCCTTGTTCTGATCTCTACTGGGACGTCCGCAACTCCTTGTTCTGATCTCTACTGGGACGTCTGCAACTCCTTGTTCTGATCTCGACTGGGACGTCCACAACTCCTTGTTCTGATCTCGACTGGGACGTCCGCAACTCATTGTTCCATTCTCTACTGGGACGTCTGCAACTCCTTGTTCTGATCTCGACTGGGACGTCCGCAACTCCTTGTTCTGATCTCGACTGGGACGTCCGCAAATCTCTGTCCCGCTCTCTACTGGGACGTCTGCAACTCCTTGTTCTGATCTCTACTGGGACGTCTGCAACTCCTTGTTCCATTCTCTACTGGGACGTCTGCCACTCCTTGGTCCGATCTCTACTGGGACGTCTGCAACTCCTTGTTCTGATCTCTACTGGGACGTCCGCAACTCCTTGTTCCATTCTCTACTGGGACGTCTGCAACTCCTTGTTCTGATCTCTACTTGGACGTCTGCAACTCCTTGTTCTGATCTCTACTGGGACGTCTGCAACTCCTTGTTCTGATCTCTACTGGGACGTCCGCAACTCCTTGTTCCATTCTCTACTGGGACGTCTGCAACTCCTTGTTCCGATCTCTACTTGGACGTCTGCAACTCCTTGTTCTGATCTCTACTGGGACGTCCGCAACTCCTTGTTCCATTCTCTACTGGGACGTCCGCAACTCCTTGTTCTGATCTCTACTGGGACGTCTGCAACTCCTTGTTCTGATCTCGACTGGGACGTCCGCAACTCCTTGTTCTGATCTCGACTGGGACGTCCGCAACTCATTGTTCCATTCTCTACTGGGACGTCTGCAACTCCTTGTTCTGATCTCTACTGGGACGTCCGCAACTCCTTGTTCTGATCTCGACTGGGACGTCCGCAACTCCTTGTTCTGATCTCTACTGGGACGTCCGCAAATCTCTGTCCCGCTCTCTACTGGGACGTCTGCAACTCCTTGTTCTGATCTCTACTGGGACGTCCGCAACTCCTTGTTCCATTCTCTACTGGGACGTCTGCAACTCCTTGGTCCGATCTCTACTGGGACGTCTGCAACTCCTTGTTCTGATCTCGACTGGGACGTCCGCAACTCCTTGTTCCATTCTCTACTGGAACGTCCGCAACTCCTTGTTCTGATCTCTACTGGGACGTCTGCAACTCATTGTTCCATTCTCTACTGGGACGTCTGCAACTCCTTGTTCTGATCTCTACTTGGACGTCTGCAACTCCTTGTTCTGATCTCTACTGGGACGTCTGCAACTCATTGTTCTGATCTCTACTGGGACGTCCGCAACTCCTTGTTCCATTCTCTACTGGGACGTCTGCAACTCCTTGTTCTGATCTCTACTTGGACGTCTGCAACTCCTTGTTCTGATCTCTACTGGGACGTCCGCAACTCCTTGTTCTGATCTCTACTGGGACGTCCGCAACTCCTTGTTCTGATCTCTACTGGAACGTCCGCAACTCCTTGTTCTGATCTCTACTGGGACGTCTGCAACTCCTTGTTCTGATCTCGACTGGGACGTCCGCAACTCCTTGTTCTGATCTCGACTGGGACGTCCGCAACTCCTTGTTCTGATCTCTACTGGGACGTCCGCAAATCTCTGTCCCGCTCTCTACTGGGACGTCTGCAACTCCTTGTTCTGATCTCTACTGGGACGTCTGCAACTCCTTGTTCCATTCTCTACTGGGACGTCTGCCACTCCTTGGTCCGATCTCTACTGGGACGTCTGCAACTCCTTGTTCTGATCTCTACTGGGACGTCCGCAACTCCTTGTTCCATTCTCTACTGGGACGTCTGCAACTCCTTGTTCTGATCTCTACTTGGACGTCTGCAACTCCTTGTTCTGATCTCTACTGGGACGTCTGCAACTCCTTGTTCTGATCTCTACTGGGACGTCCGCAACTCCTTGTTCCATTCTCTACTGGGACGTCTGCAACTCCTTGTTCTGATCTCTACTTGGACGTCTGCAACTCCTTGTTCTGATCTCTACTGGGACGTCCGCAACTCCTTGTTCTGATCTCTACTGGGACGTCCGCAACTCCTTGTTCTGATCTCTACTGGGACGTCTGCAACTCCTTGTTCTGATCTCGACTGGGACGTCCGCAACTCCTTGTTCCATTCTCTACTGGAACGTCCGCAACTCCTTGTTCTGATCTCTACTGGGACGTCTGCAACTCATTGTTCCATTCTCTACTGGGACGTCTGCAACTCCTTGTTCTGATCTCTACTTGGACGTCTGCAACTCCTTGTTCTGATCTCTACTGGGACGTCTGCAACTCATTGTTCTGATCTCTACTGGGACGTCCGCAAATCTCTGTCCCGCTCTCTACTGGGACGTCTGCAACTCCTTGTTCTGATCTCTACTTGGACGTCTGCAACTCCTTGTTCTGATCTCTACTGGGACGTCCGCAACTCCTTGTTCTGATCTCTACTGGGACGTCCGCAACTCCTTGTTCTGATCTCTACTGGAACGTCCGCAACTCCTTGTTCTGATCTCTACTGGGACGTCTGCAACTCCTTGTTCTGATCTCGACTGGGACGTCCGCAACTCCTTGTTCTGATCTCGACTGGGACGTCCGCAACTCCTTGTTCTGATCTCTACTGGGACGTCCGCAAATCTCTGTCCCGCTCTCTACTGGGACGTCTGCAACTCCTTGTTCTGATCTCTACTGGGACGTCTGCAACTCCTTGTTCCATTCTCTACTGGGACGTCTGCCACTCCTTGGTCCGATCTCTACTGGGACGTCTGCAACTCCTTGTTCTGATCTCTACTGGGACGTCCGCAACTCCTTGTTCCATTCTCTACTGGGACGTCTGCAACTCCTTGTTCTGATCTCTACTGGGACGTCCGCAACTCCTTGTTCTGATCTCTACTGGGACGTCTGCAACTCCTTGTTCTGATCTCTACTGGGACGTCCGCAACTCCTTGTTCCATTCTCTACTGGGACGTCTGCAACTCCTTGTTCTGATCTCTACTTGGACGTCTGCAACTCCTTGTTCTGATCTCTACTGGGACGTCCGCAACTCCTTGTTCTGATCTCTACTGGGACGTCCGCAACTCCTTGTTCTGATCTCTACTGGGACGTCTGCAACTCCTTGTTCTGATCTCGACTGGGACGTCCGCAACTCCTTGTTCTGATCTCGACTGGGACGTCCGCAACTCATTGTTCCATTCTCTACTGGGACGTCTGCAACTCCTTGTTCTGATCTCTACTGGGACGTCCGCAACTCCTTGTTCTGATCTCGACTGGGACGTCCGCAACTCCTTGTTCTGATCTCTACTGGGACGTCCGCAAATCTCTGTCCCGCTCTCTACTGGGACGTCTGCAACTCCTTGTTCTGATCTCTACTGGGACGTCCGCAACTCCTTGTTCCATTCTCTACTGGGACGTCTGCAACTCCTTGGTCCGATCTCTACTGGGACGTCTGCAACTCCTTGTTCTGATCTCGACTGGGACGTCCGCAACTCCTTGTTCCATTCTCTACTGGGACCTCCGCAACTCCTTGTTCCATTCTCTACTGGGACGTCTGCAACTCCTTGTTCTGATCTCTACCAGGACGTCTGCAACTCCTTGTTCTGATCTCTACTGGGACGTCCGCAACTCCTTGTTCTGATCTCTACTGGGACGTCCGCAACTCCTTGTTCTGATCTCTACTGGAACGTCCGCAACTCCTTGTTCTGATCTCTACTGGGACGTCTGCAACTCCTTGTTCTGATCTCGACTGGGACGTCCGCAACTCCTTGTTCCATTCTCTACTGGGACGTCTGCAACTCCTTGGTCCGATCTCTACTGGGACGTCTGCAACTCCTTGTTCTGATCTCGACTGGGACGTCCGCAACTCCTTGTTCCATTCTCTACTGGGACGTCCGCAACTCCTTGTTCCATTCTCTACTGGAACGTCTGCAACTCCTTGTTCTGATCTCTACTGGGACGTCTGCAACTCCTTGTTCTGATCTCTACTGGGACGTCCGCAACTCCTTGTTCTGATCTCTACTGGGACGTCCGCAACTCCTTGTTCTGATCTCTACTGGAACGTCCGCAACTCCTTGTTCTGATCTCTACTGGGACGTCTGCAACTCCTTGTTCTGATCTCGACTGGGACGTCCGCAACTCCTTGTTCTGATCTCGACTGGGACGTCCGCAACTCATTGTTCCATTCTCTACTGGGACGTCTGCAACTCCTTGTTCTGATCTCGACTGGGACGTCCGCAACTCCTTGTTCTGATCTCGACTGGGACGTCCGCAACTCCTTGTTCCGATCTCTACTGGGACGTCCGCAAATCTCTGTCCCGATCTCTACTGGGACGTCCGCAACTCCTTGTTCCGATCTCTACTGGGACGTCCGCAACTCCCTGTTCCGATCTCTACTTGGACGTCCGCAACTCCCTGTTCCGATCTCTACTGGGACGTCCGCAACTCCCTGTTCCGATCTCTACTGGGACGTCTGCAACTCCTTGTTCTGATCTCTACTGGGACGTCCGCAACTCCCTGTTCCGATCTCTACTGGGACGTCCGCAACTCCCTGTTCCGATCTCTACTGGGACGTCCGCAACTCCTTGTTCTGATCTCTACTTGGACGTCCGCAACTCCCTGTTCCGATCTCTACTGGGACGTCCGCAACTCCTTGTTCCGATCTCTACTGGGACGTCTGCAACTCCTTGGTACAATCTTAACTGGGAGTTCCGCTACTCCTTCCTACTCTATCTATCTATCTAACTATCTACCTACAACTGTTGATAAACTATGATTACTGCGTATTAAACAGATGTCTGTTTGTACGTTGTTTACGAGTGAGTGGAAGCCACGTGACACAGCACAAGTCAACCTCAGCCTAATCGAACAGCTGTTTACTATCAATTTTCAATTTGTTTGAAAGAGTGTTGATCATGAAATGTCATGGTTGCCAATCGATTGCATGTACAGGTAGTCAAGGTTATCGATCTCTGAATGCACCAAGACCTCATCTCCTGGTGATCTGGTTCAGGGTAGTCCCCCTACTCTTCACTTAGTTCACTATGTCTCATTGTCGACCGAAGGTGCAGACATAACTGTTCCATCACTTTGCCAAATTACGTTCGCTTAGACCTACATTGCTTTCATTTGGAGTGTGGACCCGTATGTCGCCCAGACCGCCTCCGTGATCTAGTGGTAGAGCGTCCGCCCGTTGAAGCGGAAGGTCCCGGGTTCGATCCCCGGCCGCGTCATACCAAAAGACGTTAAAAGATGGTACTTGTTGTTACCCTGTCTGTCGCTCGGCATTGAGGGGCTAAAACAGGACTAGTCGGCTCCGAGTCAGTATACTGTGTATGAGTGGGTTATTCATGTTAAACTGCGGCATAGTATCTCAGTGGGCTAGCGCTATAAACAGGCATCAGTCGGGACTAGTACAAGCAGACACACACACACACACACACACACACGCACACGTGCATGCATGTCGCTATATAAGTGCAATAATCTTGGACGCGACGTTATACCCAATTTCACCTCACCTCACCGTATGTCACCAGACAGATGCCCCCTGTTTGAGGCATCCGAGTCCTTTCACTCGACCTGCCCTGAGTTCTGTAGGCTCAATATCTCTGTAGCTCGCTCCGTAGACGCTATTGAACGATTCTCGGAATTCATTCAAAAAGTGTGTCCTATTTTAGTAACATTGCCTGTAAAGTATGATGGTTTATAATGAAAATACGATAATTAACCGTTTAATCGTTATCGATCAGACAGGATATTTTAGAGACGGAAACAAATATTAAATATTACCAACAGAGGCTCGAATGCAGGTGAAGTTTTCGGTAATTCTCATGGTTTTTGCATCATGCTGACAGACTGGTTTAAAATAGTATTCCATTGTTTCAATACAACAGCGTGTGAGACCTACACATATTACCAGCACAAACAGAAATGAAAAACACGTGCAGATGCATTCGTGACCAATTGCAACTCGTGTTATTCCGGAACAAGCCGAATAGCGACTCGTGCCCCTCTCATGGCCATTTTGCGACCGGGTTCCGTCTTAGCGCAAACGGGCATACCTAAAACAATTGTCAACTCGTTGCGTAATGGTTCACTTATATATTCCCCATATATTATATATATTTCAGATGCAATTTAAAGCACATTTGGACATGCGGAATTATACAGTATGATTGAACACATTTAACTGTGTCTTGGGTATATTTTTAAATGCAAGTTATGTGTAAAATCAAAAATTATTTCTGAGGGATTCTTTGACGAAGAACTTGAAATCAAAGCATTCTGATTGGTTTGTCGTATTTTCGCACATAACATTCATCGGGGGGACGAGTCTTCTTGCAGGTTACGGAAAGGGGCGAGTGGTGACGAATGAACATTCCTCGATAGGAGGACGAGTCTTCTTGCAGGTTACGGAAAGGGGCGAGTGGTGACGAATGAACATTCATCAATAGGGGGACGAGTCTTCTTGCAGGTTACGGAAAGGGGCGAGTGGTGACGAATGAACATTCATCAATAGGGGGACGAGTCTTCTTGCAGGTTACGGAAAGGGTCGAGTGGTGACGAATGATGCAGATGTTAGAGTTTAAAGCGTTATTTATCAGTTGCCTAACTGTCGATGCCTACCTGCATTGTAACCACGTGATCAAAACTCAATGACGTTGTTTATCGCGAGAAAAAATGTATAGTTCTTGAAAAAGCTTATTTTTTGTGAGTAATATTCCTTATAGGCGCAATGGCTTGTTTTCACTTTACAAGTGTTAGCACACCTGGTGCTATCTTCGATAATAAATCCTCGCGATATTTCGTGATTCTGTTTCAAGTGGCGAGGTCTATAGCCCTCTCAAAGGCAGGCCAAGCCCTCACAAGTCTCGTAGGCGCTCACTTGCGCTTCAGACAGCTTTGGTCCACTGAATGTAGGGCTGGACTGCAGACACATGTATTATACCCCTGACATTTAACACGTCGATCTGGTTTATAAACATGGAAATCCACTCTCCTCCCTTGAACAGATCTTAATTAAAGATTCCTTTATTCCTCCCTTGAAGAAGTCATGTATATGGTTCACCGGATAAGCCATCACTGATTTGAGCCTGGGAGAGTCGCCTGGCTATATTTTACCAGAATAATTATACTACTCGGTTGTGGAGCGGAATATTCTCGAAACTCTCCATTCCTTAAAAATAATAGGTCTCTGCCCCGGCGGGGTCTCTGCTCAATTATTTTTCAGGAATGGAGAGTTACAAGGATATCCCGCTCCTTAAAACACATCTCTACTCTTACACTTTGACCAAACATTCTAAAGAGTCATAGAACATGCAGTGTGAAGATCAGCTCGCGACGGAGCACGTGCAACAGCGGCAGAGAACACAATCAACTCAATCAATCTTTATTCCTGGTACATGGCCAAATACCTATAGTGCATTGTCTGGGGCGTGTTACAAATTCATACATTTTCTTCGTTTCATAGCATGATAAATGAACATTGATAAATTTCTAATAGTTTCTGTACAACCACAAGTCATTAATTTACAAAATGTGTTACCGTTTGGGTTGCCGTAGAAATAGTTATTTAGATATTTTGCTCTTAAATCTTTATACACTGGACATACACATAAAAAGTTATATTCATCTTCAATACAATCAGTTTTACAAATCCTACAAAGTCTATGTTCTCTTGAAATACCTTCATATCTGCCTTTTACAATAAATAGATCATGTGAGCCACAACGAAATCGAAATAGAGCTGTTCTAAACTTATGTAAATTTACACTTAATAAATAAGGTTCTAGTATAATAGTAGTCTTAAATGTAGTGCTGTTATTTGCTTTTCTAGAACTGGACAAAGAACCATGCCATTTTGGATGTCTAAATTCTCCATTCCCCCAAAATAATGGAGCGCTTAAAAAACAGATGTGTTTAATAAAGAATAATGCGGCTTTAAGAGAAATAACGCCAGAAATGACATGTTGTATTATCTCTTAACGACAGAATGAACAGTGAAACTAAATCTGCACCATCCAACGTTGAGAGCCACATTATAACATTGGCCATTACGTCAGCATTACCATAGAACCCCACACTAACGTGATCACTGAATATTAATACTGTCGTGTCCATAAGCACAGTGTGCATATATTAAAACCTTCTTTAGTCGAAAACAACCCACGTAAGGCCCGTTTCACTGAACATAAAAACAATCTACCATCGGGAACACCTTTTTTTAATTGTACTGAAATGTTCAGTTAGCATTAAAACCAACTCACTCAGCCATCACATGTAGGGGTTTGATCTGTATTTTTATGATAATGTTAACAACAACATTTACATTTGTTTATTGTTATAAATATGGTAATACATATTATCTGAATGCGAATAGATATGTATATATATATTTGACAGATGCGTGATATAAAGTAGTGGAATGGTTATTATGAATACACATACCAGTATAGCTGTTCTCAGGGGTCAGTCACATCAGCGTTAACCAGACATCGTCAATGGCGAAGGTGTCCATCTCTGCGGCTGACTATGTCGTCATCTGTGGATTCCTGTCCCTGTCTGTGGGGATAGGGCTTTATTACGCCATCAGGGGAAGAAGGAGGAACACCAGGGAGGAGTACCTGATGGGGGGACGGCGTCTCCACGTCATCCCGGTGACGCTGTCTCTGTGCGTGACGTACTTATCATCGACGTCCTTCGTCGGGATGCCCGCTGAAACTTTCTCTAGTGGTTTTACGTATGCTTTTGTAAGTCTAGGTTGTGCTGTGGCGATGTTCACCTCCTTCTTCACTGTGGTACCAATGATGCATTCACTGCAGTTGACCAGTGTTTATGAGGTACAGTAAGCAAAAACACAAGGTTAGTTTATAAAACTCTTTGGTAGTGTTCCTCGATGGAATGACTGGAATGGTGCTCTTGTATCGTTAGACTGGACTGTGTACTGAGTGTTGCTGGATGCACCAACAAACAAACACTTCCTTTTGTGTGAACAGTGTATGCGAGGCTGGTGCTGCCGGTAGGGCAGGACACGCTTACCCTTTTCGCGAACACCTGGTGTCATCACTGATTTTCAGTGATCCATTCTCATAATATTCATCACTATTTTGCCTTCAACGCCAAATGAAATGTATTTTGGCACATATTCGGCACGTGTTTCGCGAACACCTGGTGTCATCACTGATTTTCAGTGATCCATTCTTATAATATTCATCACTATTTTGCCTTCAACGCCAAATGAAATGTACTTTGGCAGATATTCGGGACTTATTCTCTGGCGTTAATTTTTTGTGTATATTATGAAGAACGTATGCATGTTTTAAATTAAAATGCAATTATTGATTTGAGATGAAAGAGATGTGAAAACGTATTGATCTGAATCCATCCTATGTCCATTTCACCGACGGCTTCATCATCACCGTCGTTGATATGATTGTTGTTCATGTCATCTGCAACATCGTTTGGTATATACTTGACCTGACCTATCTCATTTGAATATGCCTTATTTTGAATGTCCTGCTTTACTTTTAGAGACGTTAGATCACGTGTCAAACAGCTGAAATTAAGTTTGTGAAGATTGCAATGTCTTTTATTTATATCGCACTGCCATCACCCAAAACTATATAATCTAATTAGCTTTTAAAGTTCAAAGGTAGGGTTGCTCGCATTAATTTCACGGCGCATTATAAGCCAGGGGTGGATTCTCGCATTATTTGGCATTCCTTCCATGATTACTGTTTCCGAAGTATCCATTGTTCTCAGTTCCATTGATCGTTAGTTGATAGGGTATATCGAATAGGTCGAATTCAGATTTCCATTGATAGTTCTACAAGACGTAAAAGTTAATGAATACAGTAAACTACGGCTATAACGAACTCAAAGGGACCACTAATTTTAGTTCGTAATAACCGTAGTTCGTTAAACGCATATATACAGCATATATACTACAAATGGACAGGACTAAAACATAAGTTCGTTATATCGGTCAGTTCGTTATAAGCGTGTTCGTTATAAACGTAGTTTACTGTATTCGGAAATTCATAAAAATAATTCAGATCCCCAGTTAAAGAGTTTTGGAAATTACAAATTTGCAGATGACTTTCAAGATGGAGATTAGAGAGGGTACTGAGGGGCTTTACGATGGATGATTAGTTACACGTCATGCCCGACTGACAAACTATAACTCACTCAAGGAATAGAAAAGAATATGATTGATAAGGAAAAAATGGCATTTGAATTTGGTAAAGACAACTCAGTTTGAATATGCTATTTGTCATTACAGTATTTCCAACTGCGGTTCGGGTCGGTGGTGCTGAGACGATGTATCAGCGTGGTGGGGATGGTGCAGAACGTAAGTTAACGCTGTGTGAGTGAGTATGGTTTTACGCCGTTTTTAGCAATATTCCAGCAATATCACGGCTGGGGGAAACCATTGTTCCCATGTCGGGAATCGAACCCGGGTCTTCGGCGTGACGAGCGAACGCTTTAACCACCAGGCTACCCGACCGCCCCTAACGCTGTGTAAAATGACTGAGGGACACACTGAAGGTTGTACAATTCCAGGAACATGGTGCCTCCTTTCTGCTTTTGTTTTTCAGATGCGTGAATTGTGTTTCACAAGCTTGTTATGCTTTCTGATACAGTTATTGATTGGAAACTTCGATTATGTTTGATTACAGAACGTTTTGAAATATATTTACCTTCCAGATCTTCTACACAGCTGTAATTTTGTTAGCGCCAGCAGTTGCCATAGAAACAGGTAAACTAACGATCAAAGTTATTCACCTTGAACTACTTGGGCTTAAAAGTAAGGGTTATTAAAAGTCCATACGTATTATCTAAATGTATATATGAATATGGAAGTCAAAAGACGACATCGTTTAAATTGCTATGCGTCATCAATCATTTATATTTTCATATTTTTTCACCTCTATTTTGTTTTGGCGCTTGATAGTCGAGTCTGGTTCTTCTCTATCGTTGACGTTTTATAGTTGCTAAAATTCTTTGCAAATAACGTTTGTGTCCTCACAGTTGCTGGTCTCCCATTGTGGGTGTCGGTGCTGCTTGTGGGAGCTGTTGCAACACTCTACACGGCCATTGTGAGTTACTCGTTCATCATCACTGATCTTTCAAGAATGCTCATCTTATCCTAGATCATACAATAAAAAAACACAACACAATGTTGCCCTATGCCATAATCTGAAGATGGTTTCTATTTTCCACACATTTTTCTGGTTCAGGGTGGACTACGGGGCGTGGTCGCTGTGGACGTATTCCAGGCCCTTATCTTGGCTGTTGGGTTGTATTCAATATTGTTTAAGGTAAAGTATTTCATTCTGTACAGTGTTTCGCGAACACCTGGTGTCATCATTGATTTAAAGGGATCCGTCACATAGTATTCACACCTATGTTGTCTTTAACGCCAAGTGGAATCTGTTACAGCAGATAATCTAATGTGAGTGAGTATGGTTTCACGCCACTTTTAGCAATGTTCCAGCAATATCACGGCGGGGGACACCATTGTACCCATGTCGGGAATCGAACCCGGGTCATCGGGGTGACGAGCGGACGCTTTAACCACTAGGCTACCCGACCGCCCTTTAACTTTTCGTTTTATAATACGTTCTGTACTGATGGTAGCCAAGCGGCATTTACAGCAAAACTATACCTGTATATGTGAGGATCCCAAACTCAAGCCTATGGATTCTAAGAAAATATTACAGGAGCTTATTATGCTTCACTGCTGCGGAAATTGCGGGACGCTATCAAGCTTAAGAGGCGTGGCATGCTGACCAAGGGTGTCCGTCTCCTGCAAGACAGTGCTCCAGTACACAACTCTCATGTTGCCCAGACAGAAGCGCGGTCCTGTGGCTATGAAATCCTTCCAAATCCTCCTTACTCTCCTGACCTTGCACCATCTGACTTCCACCTCTTTCCAACCATGAAGTCATTTTTGAAGGGAAAACGTTTCACAGATGATGAAACACTGATTTCTGAAGTCAAGTCCTGGTTTGAGACGCAAAATGAGGGCTTTTACAAGCGAGGTCTCCATAGTTACATAAAACGATGGGAGGAGTGTGTAACTCTAGGTGGTTCCTATGTGGAGAAAGACTAATACCTATGCCAAGTTTCATTCCACTAGGTCCATCGGAAGTGGGTCAGTGGAAATCAGGGGAAATGAACACCCCAATGACATCAGCTCAGACGTAATACTGTCTTTGTTTCAGGGAGTGTATGACATCGGCGGCATCGGACTGACCTGGGATCTGGCAGTCCAGGGAGGGAGAGTCCCGCCTGTAGAGTAAGATTTCTACATGGACATTCCTTAAACAATGTTTGTTTATTTCTTGTTTAACGCCGCACTCACCAATATTCCAGCTACACGACGGCGGTCTCTAAATACTCGAGTCTGGACAAGACAATCCAGTGATTGATATCATGAGCATCGATACACGCAAATGGGATACGATGACATGCATCAACCAAGTCAGCGAGCCTAAGCACCCGATCCCGTTGGTCGCCTCTTACGACAAGCATAGTCGCCTTTTACGGCAAGCATGGGTTGCTGAAGACCAATTAAACAATGGACAAATTAAACAAATACCTTAGTTCATCTGCTTGTGTTTTTTCAAATATATCAAAGCAAGTAAGGCATGCTAGGAAATGTGTGCGACTGTTTGTATCCCCTATGTTTCAGTTTCAGTGCGGATCCCCGTGTACGTCACTCGTTCTGGTCTCTCGTGGTGGGAGGCACCTTCATGTTCATGGCGTATATCTTCGACCAATCAGCAATACAGAGGATGTGTGCGCTACCTAGCGTCAGACAGGCCAAACTGTAAGTTATAAGGACATAAACCTGATCAGTCAGTTATCATCTCTGTGATAGGTGGCCCAGCCGTCTAAGGCAGCGCATTTTGCCAGTGTCAGAAACCAATGTTTGTGGGTTCCAATCCCGGTTCACTCTGATTCTATTTCTTGGTGTTTGCACCCGGATGTACAGTTCTTGGGCGGCTGTCGTGAATCGTGGTCGGCCCGAACGTGGATTGTCATGCGTTGACCCAGAATTTTGAAATCGTAAAACGAGACATGAAATTGTATTCTGGTTGACATTTAGACGACTCTCCAGCTTGATGCCGGCCCATGGCGATGTTGCGTGTTGCAGAGTTAAGTCGTGGCATAGTTAAGTTCGTTAAAAATTGCAAAATCATGTAACACTTTTGTAGACAGATGTATTCTTTTTATAGCCAAGTAGAGCCTTACGTTTTCATTATTTTGCCCGTATAAAACGTTTAAGGTGGCGTTTGGGCGACATGTTTTAGAAATTTGTGAACAACGCTCCCAAAGTGAACATTTCAAAACTAAACGGCACAATTCCCTGTCCCAAATACTCACATCCGTATATGTAGATGATCCACGGCGTATTTCAACAATTTAGAAGCCATTTTGGTGAGAGAAACAATATTCATTGTTTAACGCCGCTTTTAACGGTATTCCAGTTATATCACGGCGTGTCAGCTTAATGTGGGAGGAAAGCCCGAAGTGATGCAGGTCTCAGATGTTTACCACGAACACGGGTATGGTGGCGAGACCGAGATTCGAACCCACAATCGTGCCCCCCCCCCCCCCCATTGTTATACAATCGGTTATGTTTTTCTTATATTGGAGTGTATATATATATATTGTTCAAGTTGAATATTATTTGTTCAAGTTTAATCAGCTATTCATTTCAAACTTAACGCCATATCATGTAATGCTGTACAAGAATCTATTCAATCCTGTTTTATCGCAGTAATTCTTCAAAGGGGTTCAGGAATAGATCCCAGTTCCCACTTGTCTATAACTGATTACTAAAATGACTAAATGGTGGTCGGAAGGTTGTGATGATGCGATCAGATGCTGATGCTGCCAATCACCTAGTTCTGGTTCCACCCTCATTTCGTTGTAGAGAGCCGTGATGCAGTTGTCATATTGCGGACAAAATCCGGGTTAGAATTGGTCATTAGTAACCTATGCTTGTCGTAAGAAACGGCTCGGCTTGTCGTAAGAGTGAGTGAGGATGGATTTACGAAATATTCCAGCAATATCACGGCGGGGGACACCGGAAATTGGCTTAACACAATGTACCCAAGTGGGGGAATCGAACTGGGTCCCCAGCGTGACTAGGGTACCCCATCGCCCCGCTTGTCGCAAGACAAGAGACGACGAACAGGATCGTGAACAAACAAAACACATATTGCACAGTGTCGTCTCCTTACCTGTTACAGCGTCTATGCAGCCACTGCCGTCGTGGTGAGTATCTATGTGGTGAGCATAAGTTTCCTTGGACTCGTGGCCTACAGTTACTACACAGTTCAAGGATGTGACCCGTTCAAGGCTGGATACCTCAAGAACAGAAACCAGGTAATACTGGGTTATACTTCAGAATCGGTTTTGTTAAAAATATGTGAAATGATCAAATAAGCGAGTGAGTGAGTAAGTTTGGGTAAACCCCGCTTTTATCAGTTTTCAAGTTATCACCGAGTGTCAGCTTCATGTGGGAGGAAAGCCCGAAGTGATGCAGGTCTCAGACGTTGACCTTGGGTGAACCCCACGAGCACGGGTATGGTGCTGACAAATCTTGACACATAATCGTGGCGAATCGGGATTCGATCCCACAATAATAGATTTCCGCCCATGGGACGCAACTCTGCATAACGAATTGCGGCTCCTTAGGCGATTGGGCTGCCAGTGCCCGCTCGAATAAGTGTATTTTCTTTGTAAAACACTGGATTCACCATGATGTCGGCATGTCTCTTTTCAGATGTGTCTAAACGTTTACCCTCTAAGCCATAACGTCAGCATAGTCACGCCCTATGTCTTCATGTCCAAGGCATTATGCCAGCATATATACGTTACGTCGTTGCCCATTACGCCAACATGTTTACAGTGTTCCAGTTTAACCATGTCTACAAGTCTGACCTATGTGCATACATCACTATCTGGTTGAAATAACGTGGCGGAATGAAAATATGATAGATTAGAAATGTAATAAATAGAAAACTAAACCTTACCATTCCGTTGATATATCAATTAAATTAATGTTACAAAACATCGTTATATAGAGAATCTCACCCAAGTGTATTTTGATATCAAATATACCAACACGAGTTGATAAAAGTGGCAAAAAAGGCAAAAAAACGAGTGTTGATATATTTGATATCAAAAGACACGAGGGTGAGATTTTATTTATCATCCATCATTCTTCCAACTTTTTCAGTTTGTAGACAGTAATTAGCAGTGTCTTAAGTGTAAAAAGTACTGCTAACAGCTTCAGTAGCAGAGCCATTAGTGATGTCTTTTGATTGTGACGGCATGGTAACAATGACGTCACAATGGTCTGCAAAGCATTGTGATACAATTTCATTGCAGCAATAGCTACACTGTAGATATCGCTTGATCTCACCCAAGCGATATCTCCTGTGGGAGCCAGTTTTGGATGATAAATCAGGTTACAGCAAAGTTCTCAACTCTGTCAAGGGCACGGGTGGCCCAGTCGTCTAAGGTGCCGCAATTCGCTGAGCAGAGTTGCGTCCCTTGGACACACCAGAAACATATGATTGTGGGTTCGAATCCCGATTCGCCCTGATTATGTTTCTAGGTTTTTCAGCACCATACCCGTGCTCGTGGGTTTCACCGAAGTGGTAAACGTCTATGACCTGCATCACTTCGGGCTTTCCTCCCACATTAAGCTGACGGGCAGTGATATAACTTGAATACTGTTAAAAGTGGCGTTAAGCACAACTTACTCACTCAACTCTGTCATGTTTCAGCTCGTCCCTTATTTCATGATGGAGATATTCAATGGCATACCGGGCATGTCGGGTCTATTCTTAGCAACAATATTTAGTGCTGGACTCAGGTAATTATGATAATATTTTCGTATTCATTAAAACCATACATAATTCTTTGTCATTTCAGTTCTCTTTCAGGCATCGTGTGATATTTGAGGATGGGGGTGAAATTTATTTCATCCATAATTTTTGCATCATGAAAATGGTGCCATAATTGAGGACGGTCACCTCATGCGACACTAGCAGGTCACATTGCCATCTCATCCTACAGGTAGCCATTCGCTACAGGGTTAACAAAGGCATATTTCGAACAGTTGCCTAAGAAGATACCACATCTTACTTAAGATAAGTTAAACGTACAACTTTATGGATAACAACTAGTTTATTGCATTTAGCACTATTCGAAGTAGAATATTACACGTTATCAAGCAGGTGTGGTAACAGTGTACAAATCTACATGTACATCGAAACGTAGCTAAATGCAAAACTGTCATTTATTTAATTGAACTGTTTATTTACATTGTTCACTTTTATTAACTACATCGGAAATCTTTCTAAGTTCTGTCTCCTCCGTCATCAACGGCCTCGCCGCCAACACCATCGAGGATCTACTTCGACCAGTGTTTGACCGGTATAACACAGCCGAGAAAGGGAAAATCTTCACTGCCAAGATGTCAGGTAAGAGTCATTTGGGTCGTCATAGTTAAGAGGAAATTAGGAAACTCTCGATTCTCATTGGCCAGTCAGAGGACTCAACTCACAATAATCACTGCTGAATGAAACAGCAGATTTGAAGGCGTCATCACCGTGGATCATCGAGTCAAGTATTATGATGTGAAACAAGAAAACAGCGTTTCACACTATACCCCGCCATGAGGCACATTAGAAGTTTGTTTGTTCATATAGTATAGTGGACATAAACTATATATGAACAAGAGCCCCATAAAGCCTTAAGAAGAGATAGGAACTTGGGCCGCTTTTTGTCATCAGAAAACAATATTAAATGTGAAATTAATACACACAAAAAGGTACACAAGTATATCTTAGATAAGCATGCAAACTTTCATTCATGTAACTTCAGTAGTTTGAGAAATCTTGTCTCAATTTCACGTAGTAAAAGCACAAAGTTGAAAATCACGGAGCAAGGGCTATAACTGTGTACAAATTGAATTTACATCAATGTTCGAACTCAGTTGAAATCATGACCAGTAACACCAGTGTGTAAAATTTCATTTCTCTGACTTAAACAGTTTTTGAGAAACTTTTAATCCTTTGAGAACCGGATGGACGGACGAACTCCGTTCCAATATCCTGCGCCCCACTTCGTGTCGGGGGATGATAATGTTTGAGTATGTACAGCGCCATCATTCGTTCAAAAATTTGATTTTATTATTGGCGTTCCCTGAATTCACATTGATAACCCTACCCGTGAAGATCCGGGCTGGAATAGGTCTTCAGCAACCCATCAAAAGGCGACTATGCTTATCGAAAGAGGAGAGTAACGGGATCGGGTGGTCAGACTTGCTGACTTGGTTGATGCTTGGTTGGTCATTGTATCCCAATTGCCTGGATCGATGCTCACGATGTCAACAACTGCCATGGCCTGTCTGGTCCTGACTCGATTATTTGAGACCGACGGGGGGGGGGGGGGGGGGGGGGCTGCGGAAGATGGATCCTCAAGCTGTGATTCAAATAAATATAAATTGAATACGTTTATTAACGCATGATGAAAAACATGAATACATACAGTCAGAAACGTCCATTCATTCTGGCTCAGGTTCATTGATTATTTAATGGCTCGAGCGCACGTGATTCACAATTTATCCAATGACCCTCGACCCCGTTCACTCTCGCGTACACCCGAAAGGTTAAAAAACTCAAACAACCAATTCAATGGGAATATTACGGAACGAGACTGGTCTCCGGAACATAATACGAAATTGGATTGCTTTACCGTATGTACTCTCTCACAGGGCGCATCCATACCCATGCACTCAATGTTACCAATTACCGAGGAGTTTGCCATTTATTTGTCATGGTAGAATGGAGAGCATACTGTGTTTCCAGTGGAGAGCTGGGCCACCAAATTCATTGAAAACACAGAGTGGTCTGTAACTTAATTCTAACATCTACTCACCTGGACCCGTCTGTATTTGGCATAACTACAATATGCAGAGCAATATACTGACAATCGAGATATATAAATTATGAGACCATGTTGAGAATACAGATTATATTTAATTCCTAATACTTGAAATTTACGACGCCGAAACACGACAATAATTGTCTATTTCTCATACACTGTTCTTCTTAAAATAATCGACGTAATTTCGCTCAATGAAGTAACTTTTGAAACTGCGTAGGAATATACAGTGAACCGTCCAATTTGCCATTTAATACCAACTGATTTCTAGCTACAATTATCTATATAATCAACATCATATTTGAAAACCATTATATTACATTATTGGGAATGTTGGTCAAAAGTTTATTGTGCAAGCTGACATAGAATCGATATGTTGAGATTACAGTATTGTTCATGCATGTTTGGTGACCTCAGCTGCATATTTATCGGCTCTAATGACCAAGTTTACCCGTTTGGATTATCGCATTGATAACTCTAGCCATAACTTCTCGATTCGACAATATGTGAACCGGGAAATCTGCAGGTAAAGGAAATTAGCGTGAAACCAACAAACAACCACAAATGGTATCCAATCAATGATTCTATTTCAAAATTAACTAGGTTTACAAATCAACACAATGACAGTACACAATATAGTAGTAATACAATATTCAATGGCAGTATATATCATTATGAAATATGAAAATACAGTGGGGATTACGAAAGTCAGTGATAATAATATATTCACCCAGCAGCGACAGTGGTCAAGCTTCCGCGACGGCCTAGTCGGGGAATCCGGGGTGATGAGCGATCTTCACTCGAAAGCTGGTCTGGATGTAATGAAATGCGTGAATGACGGAGTGTGTGAGCGATTCGAGAGGCACAGTCTGACTAGCCACAGGAAATTTCCATACAGTATCCTCGTAACATAGAATAGTCCACATGTTTCTATAACACTCTATCACAGTCCACGGTCATCCGGAAGTTTACACATGAGACTAGTATCAGAATATAGTCAATATATAACTTTCTCAAAACTGCTTACATTTAACACTACTACATTCCTGACAACTAATCACTGCTAAAATACAACAGAAACAATATAATAAAGTTACAATCAGTGTTCAACAATAAAATGCCATATAACAGTAGTTCACTTTATGATGTGTTCCGTTTCAGTGTTCTTCTATGGAAGTCTTTGCGTGTGTTTATCTTTTGGTGCATGGAGTCTGCCAGGAACTGTTATCCAGGTCAGCACAATTCTACGGTGTAAATAATAAAAAAATAAACAAGCAAGCAAACAAATGACAAATTATTCATAATTATAACTGGAAATGAGTATCCATTGTTAAATAGCTCTGACTTTATTTTGTCAAACAAGTACATTCAATAAAGGAAAGTTCAGGAATTTATCTCGACTTGGTCAGAGGTCCCGAGTCTGCAGAAAATAACAGTTAAAAATCCCAATTGGAATATAAAATTTCCAAATTACTCAGAATTTACGAAAATAAGAAAGCCAAAATGTCCGTGGACATATCCTATACAGAACAATGTGATTATATTAATCGTTAATTACAGGCTGCAATAGGAATTGGTGGAGCTTGTTCAGGCCCTGTACTTGGCGTATTCCTTCTGGGAGCTGCAGCGCCGTGGGGGAACATAACGGTTGGGGGTCGACTATTTGGTATTCTGGGGGGAGGTGGAATTTTTTATGGAGACGAGATATTTTTTTCAGCTACAGCTGCAAACGCAGATCTTGTTCTAATTAAAACTATCAGCTTACATATGTTGTTTTTGGTTGTTGTTTTTAAATGCCGCATGTCTTGGTAGCATAATATGAACAGAGGATCCTTGTCTTTTCTTGTCAAATAACGTGATTGTCTCATCGTATGACCTGCCAAGTTGATATTTTCATATCGCAGCGCCATCTCCCTACTGTATACAGTCACGTGTACGATATATGTATTCTCAGCTTACACGTGTCCGTCAACAGGGGGCTGCGTCTGGCTTGCTGATGTCTCTGGTGCTGAACGTGTGGATCGCACTCGGAGGCATCATGTACGGACATAGACCTGTACCACTACCGCCGGCACCAGGTAACTCCTGTCACGTTCTGGATGCATCCAACATAACAGGCATGTACCTCCCTGGCCCGTTCAACAATAGTACAGGCCTCTACCTCCCTGACCCCTTCAACAACACTACAGGCCTCTACCTCCCTGACCCCTTCAACAATAGTACAAGCCACCAAGATATCAGGACAAGGTAAGACGTTTATCTAACAACATTCATTTTTTTCAGTGAATTCAAAAACAATCCCTCGACCAATGTTCACATACGGTTCTTACTTTCTTCACATATCAACGGGCCCATGAAGATCCATGTTTGCTGTAAAAGGCGAATGTACTTGTGGTAAGAGGCGACTAACGGGTTCAGGTGGTCAGTCTTGGTTGATGTATGTCATCGTATCTCATGTGCGTAGATCGATGATCTTTTCAATCACTGGATTGTCGGTTCCAGACTCGATTATTTACAGACCGCCGTCATACAGCTGGAATATTGCAGAGTGTGTGTTAAACAAACAAACAAACAAAACACAACTTTGTACAATCTATTGAGCATGTATGTTCAGTGGGCCGGAGGCCTGAAACTCCATGAATAAATCTAATCAGCTATAATTAGCATACACATATTGTTTTGTATCCAAAAACGAAGTAGCATAGGTCATCAAAAACCTCTTTATGTCATTGTGAAGTTCCTCTTCTCCTGTGCCTGGTAACAACGTCTTTAGCGATGTCAAATATATGATGTAGTTCCTCTTCTCCTGTGCCTGGTAACAACGTCGACTCTGGTGACTACTCCCTCTACAACATCTCCTACCTGTACTTCGCCATGGTTGGGTGTCTGGTGGCGTTTTCAGTGGGGTTGGTGGTCAGTCTGGCGACAAGTGAGTCATCTGTGTTAAATTGGCACCAGCAACCACAGCCCGGCTGTGAATAGTTCCCTGAATTCATCAACATTCAAAAACAAATTTTAAGTTTATTAATTTAAATATATTCATGTACTCTGCCCTTAACGGATGAGTCGACCCTTTATGACTGTTAACAAGAATAACATTAGGTTGAATTCCGCTGTATTTATTGAGTTAATGTGGAGGTACATGTAGGTGGTGAATTATATAATGAAATGTATGTCGTCAGAACACCTGCATGAGCCGGTGAGGGATGAGAGGCTCCTCCTGCCCTTTGTGCGGCGATTCTGGAGCCCGAGTCAGACAGATGCATCACGACAGGTGAGTGAGTGAGTGTCTGTGTGCAGGGTAACTTCCATAATAGTCAAGCTTTATCACAGCAGTTTGTAAATAACCGGATTTGGACCTGGCAAGACACCGACTGACCACATAGCCTGTACTCCCGTTCCAGTTATATAAGTCGCACCACGAGGTATAACAAGGGAAAATAACACACATCCAACCATAGCGCTTAATAGCTCCAGGGGAACATGTAACCCTGTAGTTCTTGGGGCCACAATTCGCTGTGCAGAGTTGCGTCCCTTTGGTACGCCATGATTCGGGGATCGAATACCAATTTGCCTGGATTTTGTTTCTAGGTTTGTCAGCATCACACCTGTGCTCATGGTTTCATCATTTCGGGCTTTCCTCCGCCACTGACACGCCGTGATATAACTGGAATACTGTTCAAAGTAGGGTTAAAACCAAACTCACTCACTTATATCTCCAATACTTTAACTGTGCATCACTCAACTCTTGCTCAGAGGTTGTTTGATCAAGGTTACAACATTCAAGGCCTCAGTAAAGCTTTCAAAAGGTTTTATGGTAGACATGTGGAGGACATTTCCAAATTTGATGCATCAATGACAAAAATGATGTCCGATAACAGCAATATCAAGGCGGGTGCTCCAGAAAAGGGCTTTACACATTGTATCCATGTAGGGAATCGAACCCAGGTCCTTCGGCGTGACGAAGGAATGCTTTCACCTCAAGGGTACCCCACAGCCCCTAACTTGTCAGAACATGACGCGAAACAGTTGGTGCCCCGTGTTGGGTTTTCATGGCAAGCTATTCCTGTCTAACACAGAGATACTTCAAAGATGGGGTCCAAGAGGACTATATTATGTCTATTGTATGTTCAGCACATTCGCACATAACATTTCTTTCCCTCTTAGAAGATGATCTAAACATTGCCCGGGCTTATGAAGGATCACAATCATTGTTTCAGGCTGAGAAACAGGGGTACCCAGAAACACATTCCATTGAAGGCCTACAGACTCAAGAGCAGCTGATCACTACTGAAGTATTCCCAAAACCATTTTCTGACATGCTATGAACTAACTTGAAATCAATTCCCGGAGTGATGGAAATAGTAACAGCATTGCCTACGTAATACTGCCTTATTTGGTCATTCATTACTATGGTGTATTTGATAGTACGGCAGAAACAAGAAGTGATGGTCAAAGAATATTGTATTTTATAATGAAACCGTAGGCAATTGTAAAACGTGCATCCTTTGCAGGAAATGACGTTTCATGACTACCAACAAACTTGATTTTGGTAAGAAAACGTCCTAGCTATCGTTGTTACTCCTTTGTTGATGCTGTTGTAAATAAAACTTTGTCCTTGTGTAAGTATTTTCTAATGCATTACAACATCAAACATAGTGACAATTTAAAAGTAACAATCACAAACACATATACTTCATATAAAGTATAATAAATATATAAATATAAATACATATTTATTCTGAAATGAAATAATGCATCTCTTAATACATATTCATGAAGACATCTCGTGTCAGTTGGGAGCATGATACTCACGCACATGTTTTTTAATGTGTACAGTACTCAACGATTGTTCAGCTATCAGGTTTTCATAAAAAACGCTTTGTTTTACCGTAAATAATGTTTACACAGTGGCACTGCTTGCTGAAAATCAATGTCCACACCCCGTTGGTATGCTACAAACAGGAATGGCGCAAAACGAAGTTGCCCAGGCATATTTATGTTCATCGAAACTCAATATTATCTTTTTGGAGACGTTATCTACAGCAGAACAACACTCATGACTTGCCCCAGGCCGGTCATCCACGTGTAACGTCAACAAGACAACCATATTCGGTTGGTGCATCTACATGATCGATACCAAACTGCCACATCAACTGCTCGGACAATTCCTGGGTTGAGACCAATTAATGGCAGAACCATACGGTTGAGGGAGCCCTAACATTAGGTCCTGACGTCCAGTGATACACCCAATTTTGCTTCCAAGTCACGTCAGGCATGTATAGCTTGATGTGGAGAGCTTCTGAGGTTTAGAAGACAAGACTGGGACAGTATGTACTGGTATTTACTTTCTATTACCGGGAAGCTTACTGCTGGATCAGTTGTGTTCAGTCCTAAATTGTGGAACGAGTGCAAACATGTATAATGGATTGTTCGTCGTTTCATCGTTGAACTAATTAGTTTCATTTGCTGTTTCAATCATGAATATAACCAGATTAATAATTATGATTAACTACGTATTGATGGTATATTGCATTCTGATATGCACCAGAGAAATGTGATTATCGATTCTTGATATGAATGATTTAGAAATAATATTGCAACTTTGATTGATGATGATTTTGGATACATATTATTTTGAACTTTCTTGTCATTTTACATGCATTAAATAGAGAAGGTACAAAGGCAGTTTTTTCAAGCAGTGAAATACTTGTTACCCTCTCATAGTGTGCGATACATATGGCTGTTGTGTTCCTCCTCCAGCATTTCATTTCAGGTACTGCCATTTGTCATCCAAAACTGGCTCCCACAGGAGATATCTCTTGGATGAGATCAAGCCATATCTACACTGTAGATATCGCTGCAATGAAATTACATCACAATGGTTTGCAGACCATTGTGACGTCACTGGTTACCATGACGTCACAATCAAATGACATCACTAATGGCTCTGCTACTGAAGCTGTTTGCAGTACTCTTTACACTGAAGACACTGCTAATTACTGTCTACAAATTGAAAAATTTGAAAGAATGATGCTGGATGATAAATAAAATCTCACACTCGTGTCTTTTGATATCAAATATATCAACACTCGTTGATAAAAGTGGCAAAAATCCTCGGCAAGCCTCGGAATGTTTCCACTTTTATCAACTCGTGTTGATATATTTGATATCAAAAGACACTCGGGTGAGATTCTCTATTTGTCATCCTTGATTAACACTGGTTAACCAAGGATAACTCTAGTCAACCCTGGTTGCCTGAAATGGGAAACCTCAGTTAACTCAGACAGCGATAGAAACTAACTTTTTTTGTCCACTAGTCCTTACAATGGTAACATATAGCAAAACCCTTCCAAATGGCAAATTTCTCGTAATCCTTATACATAAACTATTGGGCAGTTTGGTAAGGACTACAGGCCTAGTGTCAATGTCTTACGCTGCTCATGTCACTCGAATTCTAAAAATTAAGGAACCATACCAAACATATTACTGGCTATACTGTATTAGACCTTGTGTTATTATGACAAAATATATCAAACATCTGACAGTATTTGACAATGACAAAAACAACCAACAAACATATAATAAATTAATAGTAGTGAACAGTCTTCTTATGCACTCAGACATACCAATTATAAGAATTGAAAAAATCCCTATTTCATTCAAAATGTTCTGACAACAAAAATCTGGTTTATGATGTCAGGATGCAGGAACAGTCTGGTTTTTCACCATTCTCAAACTAGCGTGTCCAATGCAAATACGATATGAGAAAGGATGCACAAGTAGATGCCAAATCAGTCACAGTGGTCCAGCTCAGACCTCCATTTTCCATGCCTGGAACTGATCTGGGAAATTTCCTTCTCCCTGAGATGCCCCTCCCCTGAGAGGCCAAGGCAGTACATCCCTGCAAGGGACTTTCAGCATTGTTGATGCTGACTCAGCAGTTTCTCTGTGCCGGCTCCCTGTAAGGTATCTTCATGTTGTCAAACACTTCCTTCTCACTGCTGGCCGGTACCATACTACCCTGCAATACCAATAAACACGTCACACTACCCTGCAATACCAATAAACAAACATTAAACTACCCTGCAATACCAATAAACAAACATTAAACTACCCTGCAATACCAATAAACAAACATTAAACTACCCTGCAATACCAATAAACAAACATTAAACTACCCTGCAATACCAATAAACAAACATTAAACTACCCTGCAATACCAATAAACAAACATTAAACTACTCTACAATAGGAATAAACAAACACCACACTAACCTGAAATACAAATAAACGTTAACACATGTCACACTTGGAAAAGATAACCTGTATATACCAACATTGCTGTTATACTAACACTACCCTTTATAAACTAACATTCCTGTTATACTAACACTACCCTGTATATACCAACATTAACCTGTATATATCAACACTACCCTGCCATTCCAACATTCCTCCTACCTGGCTGGGGGGCACGGGTGGCCCAGTCGTCTAAGGCACCGCGATTCGCTGTGCAGAGTCGCATCCCTTGGGCATGCCAGAAACCTATGATTGTGGGTTCGAATCCCGGTTCGCCCTGATTATGTTTCTAGGTTTGTCAGCACCATACCCGTGCTCGTGGGTTTCACCGAAGTGGTAAACGTCTGAGACCTGCATCACATCCGGCTTTCCTCCCACATTAAGCTGACACGCTGTGATATAACTGGAATACTGTTAAAAGCGGCATTAAACACAACTCACTCACTCACTCCTACCTGGCTGATGTTGTACAGTCCATGAGACGTGAGTTTCATCTCCAGCACCCGTGTCGCGTACAGCCTCAGGTCTCTGTTGAAGTGCTTGCTGCCTGTCCACCCCACCAGAGCGTAGTAATACTGACTATGGGGTGCCACAATCAGGTCTACCCTCCTGGCAAGCCAGTCTCTTTCCTCACTCGCAACACTCCGGGGGCACTCGCCCACACAACCAAGTTTCCGTAGCTTGACTTTAGGCTCATAATCCTCTTCCACACTTCCAGACAGTTTGCTACAAACGTCAGTCTTACCTGCTACTTCCTGTACATCATCATGTCCTTTTTGGGTGGTCGCGAATTGTTTGGGAAATTTACAAATCCCAAGCCACTTCTCAAAATGGTCTAGCTGTCCACGCAGACTGAGTTTGAAATCCTGTTTGAGAACATCTTCGGTGAAAGAGTTCCTTTCATGACTACCACACAGAATAAATCCTCGCTTCTCCAGCTGTTTCAGTAGTCGGGGCAGGAGCCCCACCTCCGCTCCTTCCCGTGGGTGGGAGATGAGCAGATCCACATCGTGACCCGTCTTCTTGCCCCTAAACACAGGCTTGCATATCACATATTCAACCATGAAGTGGGAAATTACTCGATTCTGATTGGTCAATCAGAGGCCATTAAATCACAATAAACACTCATTGAAACAGCTGGTTTAACGGCCGCATCACCACGAAAGCTAATATTCATAAAATAGTACTAAATAGTCTTGTCAGTAGGCATATTTAAATAGTAATATACAATTATTGGCTACAAAATACAATGTTGTGGCAATACATTTTGCACAGAAAACATGACATAAATAAGTTTTGGAGACAACAGAAAGCTTGGAATTTGGCGCTTTTCTATATACGACTGTGGTGTCATATCTTTTGCGTCACAATGAGCGATATGACGTCATAATGGTGACGTGCGGCATAGAACGAAAGCTTTGCAAAGCTTGCTTAGTTTTCTTTATGGGGGGCCCACCTCATGTTAGTTTCCAAGTTGCCGTGCTTATATGCTTTCAATGCCTGTCATATGTTTAAGTGAAGTATTACGGGGTAAACAAACTGCTTAAGCATATACAGCGCCATATTTTGTTTTAAGGATGTTGTTGGCGATTCGGTAATTCACATTGACAACCCACTCAAAAGACTGGACTCAATCTACAGACACACCAAGCTCTACATTGAAAACACAGTATGTTTATCTCCTAATTGGCATATTGATCAGGTGAGTCTTCTTGCCCCTAAATATATGATGTCAATGCCAGGAAATCCTATCTTACACCCTGTCCCCAAAAACAGTGAAGTAGCGGCTTCTGTTTTTTCACATACTTGCAAAAAAACAGAAGCCGCTACTTCACTGTCATTTCTTCAAAGTTCCCCAAATCATAACATTCCACTAAGAATTTTCAGTCTGAGTATATTACATCCAGACCTGAATAAACTTCTTAAGATAGAACAAATACCTCAGGATTAGTAAGGAATAATGAATGATACAGTCACTTTTCACAATTACTTCAAACATAACCTTGACCTTTGATAGACATGACATCAACATTTGAAGTAGTAGGATTAAAGACATATGTGAATATAGTTTCATGCCTGTAGAGATACACTGAGAAAGATATAACAATATTTTGGAATAACTTCAATGCTGACCTTAATCTTTGACTTATCTTTCAACGCAGGGTCACACTGGTATAAACCAAGTTCAATGATAAAAGTGTTAATATTTGGGGGGGGGGGGGAGTACTACTACAACAGTTAGTAATTTTTTTCTTTCTCGTGACCTTGACCTTTAACCTCATCAAGACCTGTCAATTGCCTGGGCTACTTATACAAAGGTCATGGAAGGATATCCTCTCATGTCAATAATCTTTGCATAATAGTCCACAGAAAAATGACAGGCAGCAGCAGTCAAATTTAGACAAAATCTTAACATGAGCCTGGGCCAGACAAACCAGACGAAGAAAGTGTGATTGAATCATTCCCATGTAGGTCCTTTTTAATATCGGCATGTACCTTCTAAAGTTGAGTACCATCAGTGAGTTGCAAGTCAACCTTTGACATTCACGCTAGTCAGTTAACCCGAGACTACTAAATTGTTCATAGGAAAAATAAATCCAATGAGGGCTATAAATCTGAGCCACTTCCAAATGCTACAATTTTGCTACAAAAATTCAACTCAATAAAACCGACCAAAAATGGAAACATAGTAAAGGACACGAGGACATGTGAAATAGAGTTTTGACAAAAAGAACTTCAAAGGCGGCACATACCTTCTAAAGCCACCAGTGAGTTCGACTGTTGTGCCGGGAAGGATGCTCTGAGCTTCAGCTCTCACCATGGCCGTGAAGTTGTCAGCCTCTGGTCTCTCCACCCTTGACTGCAGTTCTTCATGGAACGCCAGCCCTACAGTATACAACAGTCAATGTATAGACTTCAAATGTGCTACCGTATTTATTCATGTATAAAACACACTTTTTTCCACTCCAAAATTAGGGGGGCATATTATACATGGGAACTTAATGTTACCCCCTTTTCCCCAGCCGAGTGTGTGGCCATTCAACGGGAGACGACCACTGAGGTATAAGAATAAATCACAACACTTACCTTTATGGTTCTGTGATAATAATGATATATTCAATGTTTATTACCACTTATTTGTTTAAGTTTCTCATTTGTAGAAATATTTTTTCTCAAAATGTGTTTGTTGTTATTGTGTGAGCTACGCTGCTAGTCATAACAGGTGATCAGTTCAACAATTGATGTATCCAGCTTTTTAATGAAAATGTTACAACCCCACCACACACCCTGAACTTAATACAAAAACATCTGAAGACAGAATATGCAAATGTCCCGAGACTTCAACAGTGCTACTATCAATGTTTATGCCAACTTGTTGCATGCTGTCCATTGTGCAACATGACGAGGTTGGACGACAGGGGATCGTTTCTCGGTTCATGGTGTTGCATCACAGCTTTAAATGCATTCGGGTTCAAGGCCCATGTGGCATGAGATAGTTGCAATTATGGACATATAAACTTAAGAACCGGTGTGCACAATTTCCATAAATAAATATGTCAACAATAATAACTTCCCTGACAGCTTATTCAATCATAGCCACGAAGACACTGTAGAAAACAATACAAAATCAGAGACATCATTAGCCCTGCCCCTTTTTTTAAATCAACCACTTAAGGTACAGTGGTCCCTTAGCATGACTAGTCGGTGTGGTCTACTACCATTTCGGTTGATGGAAACATAAAGGCAAAAAAATACTTTGGTTTGCCAATCAAATGTCACGGAATCATTTGCAATTTACTTGCAGTTACACTTGCCGACATTGGCATTGAATGGATAATTATCCCCAAGTTGTAAAAATGCTTTTTACTCATTTGAAAAAACAAATGTGTCCAATGTTCAGAAAAAGACACTATATTCAATGAAGTGACACATCCACTCACCCCACTGACACATCCACTCACCCCACTGACACATCCACTCACCCTACTGACATATCCACTCACCCCACTGACACACCCACTCACCTCACTCACACACCCGCTCACCCCACTGACACATCCACTCACCCCACTGACACACCCACTCACCCCACTGACACATCCACTCTACCCACTGACACACCCACTCACCCCACTGACACATCCACTCACCCAACTGACACATCCACTCACCCCACTGACACACCCACTCACCCAACTGACACATCCACTCACCCCACTGACACACCCACTCACCCCACTGACACCCCCACTCATCCCACTGACACATCCACTCACCCCACTGACACACCTACTCAACCTATCTGACACACCCACTCATCCGACTGACACACCCACCCACCCCACTGACACACCCACCCACTCACCCAACTGACACATCCGCTCACCCCACTGACACACCAACTCACCCTACTGACAGACCCACTCACCCTACTGACACATCCACTCACCCAACTGACACATCTACTCACCCCACTGACACTTCCGTTCACCACACTGACACACCCACTCTGACACACCCACTCACCCTACTGACACACCCACTCATCCCACTGACACACCCACTCAACCTACTGACACATCCGCTCACCCCACTGACACACCCAATCACCCCACTGACACATCCACTCACCCAACCGCGCATCCACTCACCCCACTGACACACCCGCTCACCCCACTGACACATCCACTCACCCCACTGACACACCCACTCACCTCACTGACACATCCACTCACCCTACTGACACAACCGCTCACCCCACTGACACATCCACTCACCCCACTGACACACCCACTCACCCCACTGACACATCCACTCACCCCACTGACACACATCCACTCACCCCACTGACACACCCACTCACCTCACTGACAGATCCACTCACCTCACTGACACATCCACTCACCCCACTGACACACCCACTCACCCCACTGACACATACACTCACCCCACTGACACACCCACTCACCCTACTGACACAACCGCTCACCCCACTGACACAACCACTCACCCAACTGACACAACCGCTCACCCCGCTGACACATCCACTCACCCCACTGACACACCCACTCACCCCACTGACACACCCACCCACCCCACTGACACACCCGCTCACCCCACTGACACACCCACTCACCCCACTGACACAACCACTCACCCCACTGACACATCCACTCACCCCACTGACACACCCACTCACCCCACTGACACACACACCCACCCCACTGACACACCCACTCACCCCACGGACACACCAACTCACCCTACTGACACACCCACTCACCCAACTGACACATCCACTCACCCCACTGACACACCCACTCACCCTACTGACAGACCCACTCACCCCACTGAGACATCCACTCACCCAACTGACACTTCCGCTCACCCCACTGACACACCCACTCACCACACTGACACACCCTATCACCCTACGGACACACCCACTCATCCCACTGACACACCCACTCATCCTATCTGACACACCCACTCATCCCACTGACACACCCACTCACCCCATCTGACTCTCCAGTCTTTGGACAAAGCCTCCACCCAAGCAGCATCCTGAATGGATGTCCATCCTCTCTCAATCCACTTCTTGGCGGTGGAAGGGCCCACACCAAACACAGCAGTAAACAGCTGGAGGAGATCAATACACACATAAAGAAACAATCTATTTGATTCATTTAAGTTTAATTTTTTAATCTGATCCATAACATGAGATGAGCTAGGAATCCATTCCTGAAGCTCATCCTGCTTGTCAGGGTGGTCATGTAGCAAAGTGGTTAAAGCATTCGCTCGTCACGCTAAAGACCCAGGTTTGATTCCTGACATGGGTACAATGTGTGAAGGCCATTTCTGGTGTCCCCCGCCGTGATATTGATGGAATATTGCTAAAAGTGGTGTAAAACCATACTCACTTACACTTACTTGTCAAAATAATAAGGATAATAAGATGTAGAACAGGGTGGCCTTTCTGCAACAACTGTTCCCCCTGGACATCAACCACATGTCTGAAATAATCAACCAATACTTGATCCAGGGGTTGAACATGTAGTAATCATAAAATTTCCAAGTTCCATGATGAGATCTGAACAACAGACCTTCCAACCAAGGTCAGACATGCTTGTCCATGAGGTTAAGCCAGTTGTAAAACAAGGTAAAGCTGTCGTCTGTGGGATGACTCCACACCCACCCATACTGACAAGGTAAAGATGTCATCTGTGGGATGACTCCACGCCCTGCTACACTGACAAGGTAAGGATGTGTGTGGGATGATCCGACGCCCTGCGACAATGACAAGGTAAGGATGTGATCTGTGGGATTACTCCACGCCCTGCTACACTGACAAGGTAAGGATGTCATCTGTAGGACGACTCCACGCCCTGCTACACTGACAAGGTAAGGATGTCTGTGTGATGACTTCACGCCCTGCTACACTGACAAGGTAAGGATGTCTGTGGGATGACTCCACGCCCTGCTACACTGACAAGGTAAGGATGTCTGTGTGATGACTTCACGCCCTGCTACACTGACAAGGTAAGGATGTCATCTGTAGGACGACTCCACGCCCTGCTACACTGACAAGGTAAGGATGTCTGTGGGATGACTTCACGCCCTGCTACACTGACAAGGTAAGGATGTCATCTGTGGGTTGACTCGACGCCCTGCTACACTGACAAGGTAAGGATGTCATCTGTAGGACGACTCCACGCCCTGCTACACTGACAAGGTAAGGATGTCTGTGGGATGACTTCACGCCCTGCTACACTGACAAGGTAAGGATGTCATCTGTGGGATGACTCGACGCCCTGCTACACTGACAAGGTAAGGATGTGTGTGGGATGACTCCAAGGTAAGGATGTCATCTGTTGGATGACTCCAAGGTAAGGATGTCATCTGTGGGATACTCCCGCCCTTCGGCAATGACAAGGTAAGGATGTGTGTGGGATGACTCCACGCCAGTGGTCGGAAACAGTCATGACACCAGGGGTTCGCCAATATCACTAATCGGATCTGCAGTTACAACTGTGCTGCTGGAGAGAAGAGTTTTAATACCTTCATCTTGTTAAACCATTCACCATTATTAATTTGATCAACCTCTGCAGAAGATCCATCTTCTAGGATGTCCTGCAAGATGGAACACAAACTGTTTAATTAAGCAAAGGTTACACACAGCTGACTTCTAAACTGGACTTTCCAATTCCCTCAGTTTACATGCACAGGATATAGGTCACATTGTTTTGTTCAAGGCCATGAAAGATGCAGTGTTACATACATAATGCATAACGAAACTTTACCTGAAATATTTGTTGCTATGTCAATTATGTTTTCTTCTGTTAAAGATATTTTTGTTTGTATGCAGGTGAAAAAAATTCAGGTTAATTTAACTAAAGGATTACTTCATAAAAACAAGATTTGTTTTTGTTTGGTCCTAAAGGAATTTAAAAATTAAAATTGAAAAGTCACATGATAATTTGGGCAACAGACAGAGTTCATGTAAATTATGTTCACTTGCTTGAAAGATTGATGCAAAAGATATAACTTCTATTATATAAAACAACTTTCTCCGTGTGCGAAATACGCATCAGTCGGAAAGCGCATGTTAAATCTCCAAAGTAAGTAAGTACAACTCTCTCTTAATTACACTGTTACAGACTACAATGACTTAGTAAATGGTAAAGACTTCAATAATCGACATCAGACGTCAGCCTACCTTTACAACTCTCTTGACATGATCCCCGACATCCTTGATGTTGCTTATCTGGGAGACGTCTGTCACTTTGAAGGGCAGACACTTGAGCACACACGATGCCCTGCGGAATGCCAATGCCCGACTGTAGTCCTGGTCCAGATCTCGTAACTCAGAGTAAAGCTGTAGTGTCTCGATACCAGCCTAAAACACCCACCATGTTGTCAGATACCAGCGTGATGCAGACATAATGCAGTCAGTACCAAACACTTTTGAGTCTGCTGGTCCGAACATGGCTCTTAAAATTATTTACGGTCGATTTTAGCCTTATTATTTGGACTTTTATTAGCTTAGCTTACTAGACCAAACAGACTTTTACTAGACTTGGGCTTCAGACTAGTGGCTAAAGTCACAGGCAGATAATGGGTTTTTTGTTCTGATATCAGAAAAAAGGTTCTTGACATTAATCAACATAAAATGTAATTTACTGTTATTCTAAAAAAGACAATTTATTTTGAAAATTAATGCTATAAAAACCTTTATTTATAAGATGTACACAGAAACATTATACACATATGGACAAAATTAATCTTGGGTCACAGACTTGCTCATACTTTTTTTCACTCATTGTCACCGTGGCAGCCCACCAAAGAAGTTGATACAATCTGCCAAGTCTTGGAAGGGGAGGTAGAGGGGACAACCTAGACTTTTATGTGCATGAGCATGGGTTTCTCACACCTGGTAGTTGCGTTCAAGGGCACAAAAAATGTTTGTTGCGTGTTTAAGATATGGCCCTAAAATACTGGAAACCATGTTGAGACTTTGACACTCATATTAGGCATAATTGCGTATTGGATCAATAAAAATATTTACTTCCAGTTGACATAAAAAGAGGTTATCACGCGTGTGTGTTTGGGGATGGTAAATATCCTGCATGAGGAATAAACATTGTATTTAGCGAGCCTTGGCGAGCTAAATACATAGTGTTTATTCCTAATACAGGATATTTACCACCCCCAAACACACAAGCGTGATAACCTCTTTATCATATAATGTCATTCTTTAATTCTGTACTTCAAAATCGCTTTCCCTCTCTCACAAACATTACCGAAACATTGCGAGTTTTCCTGGAATGCGCGCATTAATATTTATTACGTCAGAGGGTAAGTGATGTGTCAGTCGGACAGTGACAGTAGCCAATATAGTTCCAACTGAAATCTATTTCTTATGCAGTGGCGAAGCAACATAAACGCAAAACAACAATTGTTTTTAATTGCCTTTCACGGCAATCCATCGGTCTGTCCGCTAGAGTAACTGCCCTTTGTCAAAGGGAAGCTACTCTAACCCTAGTCTATGAGACGTCACGGCCACGGTCAGACGTTGTTGACAGTCGGTCTGTCCTGTCATAACGTTAAGAAGTGTAGTCAGATGTACACACAGCGACAAAACGAAACAAGGTAACAATTCAAATATATTTCGGCTAAATCCAACTATTTTTTTGTGTGGAGAAGGTTTCAAGCCGCAGAGATCTACAAGCACAGATATGGCTACTGATCCCGAAATTTATATCTCCAAAGTTGCCCAAACTTATAAAATGCCTTATCTACGTCACAGTTAGACACTGATTTTCAGTATACAATGTATTAGACTGTGCTTTTGATAATGATAGCAGTTATCCCTGTAGTTTATCCAGATTCCCGATGGTTAATTCTGACTCGATCGCCGAATGACGAGGGCGACGCCATGATTGCTTATGAACAGTGAAAGTAGTCCCTACTTGACCTTTGATATTTGCATCTCTATCCGCATATGACCCCAACGGATATCGTTTTTATCCATTGGCTTTATCCTGCCGAGAAACCTACCCATTATATGATAAAGTAATATATTGACATTGTGTAATTATGAACCTTATCCCCTCAAATTTGTTAGAACAGTTTGAATGTTTATGCTCACAGTTAAATGATGGTTGTGGTGTTCTAGAGGTGTGTCCCTCTGACACGCCCACTCTGGAAGTAAACTGGTGTTCCCTTCAGGCTCATTACCATTATCGGCGGATTCCTACAAAATACATTGGCACTTCTTATATGAAACATATTAGCATTTTTCATATGAAACATGGGCCTGGTGGCCTAGTTGTCTATAGCGCTGCAATTTGTTATGCAGACTTGCGTCCCTTGGGCACGCCAGAAACCTATGATTGTGGGTTCGAAAGCCGGTTAACATGATTATGTTGCTAGGTTTGGCAGCACCACACCCATGTACGTTGGAATCATTGAAGTGGTAAACGTCTCTGACCTGCATCCCTTCGGGCTTTCCTCCCACATCAACTGATATAACTGGAATATTGTTCAAAGCGGTGTTAAGCCCAATTCACTCTTTCATTCACTCTCATGTGAAACAGTGTCATTTCTCATATGAGTGAGTGAATGAGTTGGGTTTAACGCCGCTTTTAACAGTATTCCAGTTATATCACGGCGTGTCAGCTTAATGTGGGAGGAAAGCCTGAAGTGATGCAGATTTCTCATATGAAACAGAGAAGCAGTCTCATATATGTCATCTCAACAGAATCAGAATTGTAATGTACGTCTGTAATATATATATATATATATATATATATATATATATATATATATATATATATATATTTACACACAGCAATATAGCCAATTTCTCAGCCAATTTCACAATAAAAACACATATAGGGGCATCATGACATGGTTCTACTAAGGTTGATGGTGACTTGAGATTCTGCTTATCAAGTAGGTCTTCCAAATATACAACACGTCAAAAGCATAAATAAAAAAACATAAATAAAAGAACTCTGCATGCATTTAGCTAATATTGAATAATGCAATGCAAGCATATGGATTTTTACATGAATATCTAATGTGTGTCTGAGACATTGTGATGATTGTCATTACCAATGTCTCATGCTTGAGCCTGTAGGCTTCTGTGGCTACGTTGACTTTCCCTGCCTTGAAGCACTCCGTGAGCCATGTTAGGGAAACAATTTCCACATCACCAAGTGTCGCAACGTTGTCCTTCTTCAGTGCTCTGACAACTTGCTCCACTGTCTCAAACTCAGTCACGATATGGGTCACCTCAGTGCTTTCAAAGAAAAACATAATCACATAAGTCAGTTCTTAGTTTTTTCCAGTCAATGCAGGTTTTCACTGTGAAACTTTCAAAGACAATACTGTGGGTGTCTTATGTACATGGTGTAGTTTGAATGAATGACAAATGACAAATACACCTTAAATGACTACTGATATGTGGCAAATTGCCAGTCAATCCAGCAAGTTGGATCCAAGTCATTCAATACATATCATTTGTCTAATTTTTTAGGTATCCGATGATGTCACTGTCAAGAAGTTTGTTTTTGTCGCTGAAGCGATGGGTCAATCTTACAGCCATGGTTATCCAAATACATGTGTAACAAGGTACCAGTATGTCACCATAGCGACAGTTCCAGAGTTAAAGGGGCACTGATCTAACGGACTGGTTGTTGCCTTTGTTATTGTTTTTCCCCCGTGAGTACCCGGATGATACGCAACGCAACTGAGCGTGACCAGAGACTGGGGTACCGTCTGCAAGGACAGCTAAATAAACTTGGAGGCTGGAGGCAATATTTGTTTTACGCATTTTTGAACACTGATTGGTTAACTGTGATCTATAAAGATTTCGACAAAGGGCGCATGTTAATTCATTTCTTCAGCCTAAACAAACAGACAAAAAGAACAAGGGAGCTCATCGGATGTCGTCATTTGGAAATACCCCAGATGGTTATAGTTTAATACTAAAAACAGTATCCATGCAGTGAAAGCATTTTCGGATTTCGGCTTGCGTCGATAATACGATTACTACTCCCTTGTTGTCATCCACGTTTTCTCGTATAACCCTACACTTGTGTATTTGTCGTCATTCACTTGATGCTCAGTTAATGAATTTATTACAGGTACAATTAGTGGTAGCACCACTTATATTACCTGACAAAGGTTCCCATTTGGCATTTATTGTGTCTGGGGTAATTATTCAATCTAAATCCAGGTTTGAAGTGAGGTGAAATGTGTGTTATGTAATATGCACGTGGCAGTCCAGCAAAAGATGAATGATCAGTTGATTTACTTTTTTTTGTAAATCAACGGATCGTTCCTAGTCATCAAAGGATTAACAGAAAATACGTTGATTGATTAATCACTGTTATCTTGCACAGTGGATATGTCAAGAGTGAGTGTTTACATGTCTAGGTTTACTAAAACAAAGGGAATACACTCATATCATGGCGCGAAGTGCCGATGTAAAAACAACATACTTTGTTCAAAGGGTTAACTGATAATATGTTGATTGATTGATCATTGTTATCTATCACTCAATGGAATTTTTAGGAACCGTGGACGCTATGAAAATAGTTGTCACGTGGGCTTTCTCAGCCGACCATTGAGACTTGACACCTATGTAAAACACCTGAAACAATCCAAGCGATCAGTTGAGAAACGAACACGGGTTATAATATCCCGAAACGATATATATCTTTTTAAATATTTGATTGTTACTGAGACACGTGACATCGAATAAGTTTCTTTGTACAGCTGCAGACGAGTGGGATATTGTTCCTTTTTGTGGATATTCACGGATACATTCCTCGAACAAGGAAGCTGCCTAAAACTTATACACATTAATTTGGTAGGTTGTAATTATGATATCTGCATTTTGTTTTCCAGACCTTCATTTGAACCGATTCGTTCTTGTTTCTCTACGTCTTGGTTGGGAAATTCTTCAATGCGTGATAGTCGTTGTTGTTACAGGTCTTTTCCTTTGTAAGCGTGTATATATTACCGTCAATTTGTAAAATGTGATTCTCTCAGGCAATTTATAAAATGTGTAAATATTTCAGTCATTTTGACTAAAAAATCTGTCCAGATTGATCAAGACGATCAAAAGGGCCTACACACATCACAACAGATTATTATGTAGGATTAAAAGCCAAACAACTTAGAAATGTACTTTTCAACGTTACATTTTCAGTCTCTTGGTGATGACATTAAACATCAAAATGTTTGGAATTCGTTGTCATAATAATACAGATGGAAATGTTTTTCAGTCACTTTATAAAATAACTGAATATTTAGACGTTTAATAAATGTGTTACACATTTGACAGTAAAAAAATATACACACTATAAAAAAGCATATGCTCAGGTGAAATATATATCGCAAAATTACCAAGCAAGTGACTTATCAAAACTTCGTCACCATTACCGATGCTACTCACAAAGATACCTACATTTCTTTATTATCTCGAAAACTGTATTTCATTTTGTTGATCAATGTGACCATACGCCCTTATTACTACTCATAAAAGTGACTAATGCGCTTACGAATGGCGCAGCAGAGGTCGCGAACTAGTCTAGATTTCTGCTATACATCCGGGTACTCACTGGGAAAAAACAATAACAAAGGCAACAACCAGTCCCGGGGAATTGCGTTAGATCAGTGCCCCTTTAAGTAGAAGAGCAGAAATGACACTTCCATTAAGTATGAATGTTCAGTAGAGGATGTGACTTGAATGTGTGGATGTAAACCAAGTGAACGGCGTGAATCTTAGCAGAGACCACATGGTCTCTGATCTGACCCAGTATGTTGAAATGTGAAAACAATCGTCTGCTAGGATGACAACAGTAAACATCACTTCCTGGTTTTGTGACACAGAAGTGTGTAAAACGACGATAATATATTGATAAAGTATGTTGATAAAATAAGGATAACCTATAAATAGTATCTAGTGAGAACGAGTGTATTTGCTATATCAACTGGCATAATTTCTACCCAAGTCCATACGCTAATCCAACTTGCAGTTGCAATGCAACTGTCCTGTCAACACTCGTCTCGTTTTATCATCATTAGTATCGTCAATGTCATACCTTAATTCGCTCACAGTTTGCACGCCTCTCTTCTTTGCTGCTATTTTTATTGTTTCCAGGCGACGTTTTTGAATTCGTTGTGGCATGATCAACAATTTTAGCCTGCTGAAATCGACCTCACAAGAATTGGCAGACATGTTTACCTCTCGATGAAGGTGGGGAACGTGTTGTAAGCTCCTTACAGTTCAAACTTCGTTCCAGCTATGCGTGGAGTTCGTTTCTACACGCCAACCTTCTAGGGATTGCCTAAAAGTCGGGCCAAGAAAAGTCGGGCCGGGCCGGGCCAGCGGGTAATACTAAAAATGGATTGCAGAATAATAAAACGAAACGCGCATATCTAGGCAGATCTCAAATGTCCACAAACGTATAGTTTTGCTCATTTAATTGAGTTTGAATAAAAATGCACCTTCAACAATGTAGTTAACTGATGATTATGACTACATACCGTGAGTCTCGTAGAAAAGTCAGCGTCTTGACTGTGTATTCTTTGATTAGAATGCTTCTCACCGACCTTAGCGTGTAGGGGTGTGATGTCCTGGGCAGGAAACGACAGTGTTTTGACTACTCTTCTTTCATTAATTAACGTGTTTAGGTAATTAACCTTTACTAATTCGTGTTAAACCAACACAGGATGTTTTCTGGAAATGGATATTCTCGAATGTCAAAAGACTGACACGACACGTGTTAATAACTGTCCAAGCACTTCTAAAGTTCCTAACATTATTTATATTTGAACACTAGTATTTTATCTAATTATTTACCACTTTATTGTCTCATATTTCAGTAGTTAAAGAAAACACAGAACTCAAAGTGAAGCCCTTTTCCCTCTACATTCTCAACATAGTCTCTATCAGAAGTGTTTGGCTTGTGTTGGGTCCGACTTGGCCCGGGCGGTCAAAATCAACTTTAAACACACAGATGTAACTTCAAATGTGATTAAATCTATAGATTAGTGTTATATCTACCTATACACCAATTTATAATGTCCAGGTGTATCGCATTTAAAGAAATCTGCGCCCTTAAAGTGAAGCATTTTTACTGTATTTTCTTTAAAAAATCCAAGTCAGAAATGTTCGGTCCGACCTGGCCCGGGCTGTTAAAATCAACTTAAACCTCACAGATGTATCATCAAATGGATTCACATCTATAGATTAGTATTATATCTACCTATACACCACTTTATAATGTCACAGATTGCAGTATTTATAGACAACAAGGGGCTCGAAAGTGAAGCCCTTTTCCCTCTACATTCTCAACATAGTCTCTATCAGAAGTGTTTGGCTTGTGTTGGGTCCGACTTGGCCCGGGCGGTCAAAATCAACTTTAAACACACAGATGTATCTTCAAATGTGACTAAATCTATAGATTAGTGTTATATCTACCTATACACCAATTTATAATGTCACAGATCGCAGTATTTATAGAAGACATGGGGCTTAAAGTGAAGCCCTTTTCCCCTCTACATTCTCAACATAGTCTCTATCAGAAGTGTTTGGCTTGTGTTGGGTCCGACCTGGCCCGGGCGGTCAAAATCAACTTTAAACACACAGATGTATCTTCAAATGTGATTAAATCTATAGATTAGTGTTATATCTACCTATACATCAATTTATAATGTCACAGATCGCAGTATTTATAGAAGACATGGGGCTTAAAGTGAAGCCCTTTTCCCTCTACATTCTCAACATAGTCTCTATCAGAAGTGTTTGGCTTGTGTTGGGTCCGACTTGGCCCGGGCGGTCAAAATCAACTTTAAACACACAGATGTATCTTCAAATGTGACTTAATCTATAGATTAGTGTTATATCTACCTATACACCAATTTATAATGTCCAGGTGTATCGCATTTAAAGAAATCTGCGCCCTTATAGTGAAGCATTTTTACTGTATTTTCTTTAAAAAATCCAAGTCAGAAATGTTCGGTCCGACCTGGCCCGGGCTGTTAAAATCAACTTAAACCTCACAGATGTATCATCAAATGGATTCACATCTATAGATTAGTATTATATCTACCTATACACCAATTTATAATGTCACAGATTGCAGTATTTATAGACAACAAGGGGCTCGAAAGTGAAGCCCTTTTCCCTCTACATTCTCAACATAGTCTCTATCAGAAGTGTTTGGCTTGTGTTGGGTCCGACTTGGCCCGGGCGGTCAAAATCAACTTTAAACACACAGATGTATCTTCAAATGTGATTAAATCTATAGATTAGTGTTATATCTACCTATACACCAATTTATAATGTCCAGGTGTATCGCATTTAAAGAAATCTGCGCCCTTAAAGTGAAGCATATTTACTGTATTTTCTTTAAAAAATCCAAGTCAGAAATGTTCGGTCCGACCTGGCCCGGGCTGTTAAAATCAACTTAAACCTCACAGATGTATCATCAAATGGATTCACATCTATAGATTAGTATTATATCTACCTATACACCACTTTATAATGTCACAGATTGCAGTATTTATAGACAACAAGGGGCTCGAAAGTGAAGCCCTTTTCCCTCTACATTCTCAACATAGTCTCTATCAGAAGTGTTTGGCTTGTGTTGGGTCCGACTTGGCCCGGGCGGTCAAAATCAACTTTAAATAGACACATGTATCTTCAAATGTGACTAAATCTATAGATTAGTGTTATATCTACCTATACATCACTTTATAATGTCACAGATTGCAGTATTTATAGACAACAAGGGGCTCGAAAGTGAAGCCCTTTTCCCTCTACATTCTCAACATAGTCTCTATCAGAAGTGTTTGGCTTGTGTTGGGTCCGACTTGGCCCGGGCGGTCAAAATCAACTTTAAACACACAGATGTATCTTCAAATGTGATTAAATCTATAGATTAGTGTTATATCTACCTATACACCAATTTATAATGTCCAGGTGTATCGCATTTAAAGAAATCTGCGCCCTTAAAGTGAAGCATTTTTACTGTATTTTCTTTAAAAAATCCAAGTCAGAAATGTTCGGTCCGACCTGGCCCGGGCTGTTAAAATCAACTTAAACCTCACAGATGTATCATCAAATGGATTCACATCTATAGATTAGTATTATATCTACCTATACACCACTTTATAATGTCACAGATTGCAGTATTTATAGACAACAAGGGGCTCGAAAGTGAAGCCCTTTTCCCTCTACATTCTCAACATAGTCTCTATCAGAAGTGTTTGGCTTGTGTTGGGTCCGACTTGGCCCGGGCGGTCAAAATCAACTTTAAATAGACACATGTATCTTCAAATGTGACTAAATCTATAGATTAGTGTTATATCTACCTATACATCACTTTATAATGTCACAGATTGCAGTATTTATAGACAACAAGGGGCTCGAAAGTGAAGCCCTTTTCCCTCTACATTCTCAACATAGTCTCTATCAGAAGTGTTTGGCTTGTGTTGGGTCCGACTTGGCCCGGGCGGTCAAAATCAACTTTAAACACACAGATGTATCTTCAAATGTGATTAAATCTATAGATTAGTGTTATATCTACCTATACACCAATTTATAATGTCCAGGTGTATCGCATTTAAAGAAATCTGCGCCCTTAAAGTGAAGCATTTTTACTGTATTTTCTTTAAAAAATCCAAGTCAGAAATGTTCGGTCCGACCTGGCCCGGGCTGTTAAAATCAACTTAAACCTCACAGATGTATCATCAAATGGATTCACATCTATAGATTAGTATTATATCTACCTATACACCACTTTATAATGTCACAGATTGCAGTATTTATAGACAACAAGGGGCTCGAAAGTGAAGCCCTTTTCCCTCTACATTCTCAACATAGTCTCTATCAGAAGTGTTTGGCTTGTGTTGGGTCCGACTTGGCCCGGGCGGTCAAAATCAACTTTAAACACACAGATGTATCTTCAAATGTGATTAAATCTATAGATTAGTGTTATATCTACCTATACACCAATTTATAATGTCCAGGTGTGTCGCATTTAAAGAAATCTGCGCCCTTAAAGTGAAGCATTTTTACTTTATTTTCTTTAAAAAATCCAAGTCAGAAATGTTCGGTCCGACCTGGCCCGGGCTGTTAAAATCAACTTAAACCTCACAGATGTATCATCAAATGGATTCACATCTATAGATTAGTATTATATCTACCTATACACCACTTTATAATGTCACAGATTGCAGTATTTATAGACAACAAGGGGCTCGAAAGTGAAGCCCTTTTCCCTCTACATTCTCAACATAGTCTCTATCAGAAGTGTTTGGCTTGTGTTGGGTCCGACTTGGCCCGGGCGGTCAAAATCAACTTTAAATAGACACATGTATCTTCAAATGTGACTAAATCTATAGATTAGTGTTATATCTACCTATACATCACTTTATAATGTCACAGATTGCAGTATTTATAGACAACAAGGGGCTCGAAAGTGAAGCCCTTTTCCCTCTACATTCTCAACATAGTCTCTATCAGAAGTGTTTGGCTTGTGTTGGGTCCGACTTGGCCCGGGCGGTCAAAATCAACTTTAAACACACAGATGTATCTTCAAATGTGATTAAATCTATAGATTAGTGTTATATCTACCTATACACCAATTTATAATGTCCAGGTGTATCGCATTTAAAGAAATCTGCGCCCTTAAAGTGAAGCATTTTTACTGTATTTTCTTTAAAAAATCCAAGTCAGAAATGTTCGGTCCGACCTGGCCCGGGCTGTTAAAATCAACTTAAACCTCACAGATGTATCATCAAATGGATTCACATCTATAGATTAGTATTATATCTACCTATACACCACTTTATAATGTCACAGATTGCAGTATTTATAGACAACAAGGGGCTCGAAAGTGAAGCCCTTTTCCCTCTACATTCTCAACATAGTCTCTATCAGAAGTGTTTGGCTTGTGTTGGGTCCGACTTGGCCCGGGCGGTCAAAATCAACTTTAAATAGACACATGTATCTTCAAATGTGACTAAATCTATAGATTAGTGTTATATCTACCTATACATCACTTTATAATGTCACAGATTGCAGTATTTATAGACAACAAGGGGCTCGAAAGTGAAGCCCTTTTCCCTCTACATTCTCAACATAGTCTCTATCAGAAGTGTTTGGCTTGTGTTGGGTCCGACTTGGCCCGGGCGGTCAAAATCAACTTTAAACACACAGATGTATCTTCAAATGTGATTAAATCTATAGATTAGTGTTATATCTACCTATACACCAATTTATAATGTCCAGGTGTATCGCATTTAAAGAAATCTGCGCCCTTAAAGTGAAGCATTTTTACTGTATTTTCTTTAAAAAATCCAAGTCAGAAATGTTCGGTCCGACCTGGCCCGGGCTGTTAAAATCAACTTAAACCTCACAGATGTATCATCAAATGGATTCACATCTATAGATTAGTATTATATCTACCTATACACCACTTTATAATGTCACAGATTGCAGTATTTATAGACAACAAGGGGCTCGAAAGTGAAGCCCTTTTCCCTCTACATTCTCAACATAGTCTCTATCAGAAGTGTTTGGCTTGTGTTGGGTCCGACTTGGCCCGGGCGGTCAAAATCAACTTTAAACACACAGATGTATCTTCAAATGTGATTAAATCTATAGATTAGTGTTATATCTACCTATACACCAATTTATAATGTCCAGGTGTGTCGCATTTAAAGAAATCTGCGCCCTTAAAGTGAAGCATTTTTACTTTATTTTCTTTAAAAAATCCAAGTCAGAAATGTTCGGTCCGACCTGGCCCGGGCTGTTAAAATCAACTTAAACCTCACAGATGTATCATCAAATGGATTCACATCTATAGATTAGTATTATATCAACCTATACATCACTTTATAATGTCACAGATTGCAGTATTTATAGACAACAAGGGGCTCGAAAGTGAAGCCCTTTTCCCTCTACATTCTCAACATAGTCTCTATCAGAAGTGTTTGGCTTGTGTTGGGTCCGACTTGGCCCGGGCGGTCAAAATCAACTTTAAACACACAGATGTATCTTCAAATGTGACTTAATCTATAGATTAGTGTTATATCTACCTATACACCAATTTATAATGTCCAGGTGTATCGCATTTAAAGAAATCTGCGCCCTTAAAGTGAAGCATTTTTACTGTATTTTCTTTAAAAGATCCAAGTCAGAAATGTTCGGTCCGACCTGGCCCGGGCTGTTAAAATCAACTTAAACCTCACAGATGTATCATCAAATGGATTCACATCTATAGATTAGTATTATATCTACCTATACACCACTTTATAATGTCACAGATCGCAGTATTTATAGACAACAAGGGGCTCGAAAGTGAAGCCCTTTTCCCTCTACATTCTCAACATAGTCTCTATCAGAAGTGTTTGGCTTGTGTTGGGTCCGACTTGGCCCGGGCGGTCAAAATCAACTTTAAACACACAGATGTATCTTCAAATGTGACTTAATCTATAGATTAGTGTTATATCTACCTATACACCAATTTATAATGTCCAGGTGTATCGCATTTAAAGAAATCTGCGCCCTTAAAGTGAAGCATTTTTACTGTATTTTCTTTAAAAGATCCAAGTCAGAAATGTTCGGTCCGACCTGGCCCGGGCTGTTAAAATCAACTTAAACCTCACAGATGTATCATCAAATGGATTCACATCTATAGATTAGTATTATATCTACCTATACACCACTTTATAATGTCACAGATCGCAGTATTTATAGACAACAAGGGGCTCGAAAGTGAAGCCCTTTTCCCTCTACATTCTCAACATAGTCTCTATCAGAAGTGTTTGGCTTGTGTTGGGTCCGACTTGGCCCGGGCGGTCAAAATCAACTTTAAACACACAGATGTATCTTCAAATGTGACTTAATCTATAGATTAGTGTTATATCTACCTATACACCAATTTATAATGTCCAGGTGTGTCGCATTTAAAGAAATCTGCGCCCTTAAAGTGAAGCATTTTTACTTATTTTCTTTAAAAAATCCAAGTCAGAAATGTTCGGTCCGACCTGGCCCGGGCTGTTAAAATCAACTTAAACCTCACAGTTGTATCACCAAATGGATTCACATCTATAGATTAGTATTATATCAACCTATACATCACTTTATAATGTCACAGATTGCAGTATTTATAGACAACAAGGGGCTCGAAAGTGAAGCCCTTTTCCCTCTACATTCTCAACATAGTCTCTATCAGAAGTGTTTGGCTTGTGTTGGGTCCGACTTGGCCCGGGCGGTCAAAATCAACTTTAAACACACAGATGTAACTTCAAATGTGATTAAATCTATAGATTAGTGTTATATCTACCTATACACCAATTTATAATGTCCAGGTGTGTCGCATTTAAAGAAATCTGCGCCCTTAAAGTGAAGCATTTTTACTGTATTTTCTTTAAAAAATCCAAGTCAGAAATGTTCGGTCCGACCTGGCCCGGGCTGTTAAAATCAACTTAAACCTCACAGATATATCTTCAAATGTGATTAAATCTATAGATTAGTATTATATCTACTTATACACCACTTTATAATGTCACAGATTGCAGTATTTATAGACAACAAGGGGCTCGAAAGTGAAGCCCTTTTCCCTCTACATTCTCAACATAGTCTCTATCAGAAGTGTTTGGCTTGTGTTGGGTCCGACTTGGCCCGGGCGGTCAAAATCAACTTTAAACACACAGATGTATCTTCAAATGTGACTAAATCTATAGATTAGTGTTATATCTACCTATACACCAATTTATAATGTCACAGATCGCAGTATTTATAGAAGACATGGGGCTTAAAGTGAAGCCCTTTTCCCCTCTACATTCTCAACATAGTCTCTATCAGAAGTGTTTGGCTTGTGTTGGGTCCGACTTGGCCCGGGCGGTCAAAATCAACTTTAAACACACAGATGTATCTTCAAATGTGACTTAATCTATAGATTAGTGTTATATCTACCTATACACCAATTTATAATGTCCAGGTGTGTCGCATTTAAAGAAATCTGCGCCCTTAAAGTGAAGCATTTTTACTTATTTTCTTTAAAAAATCCAAGTCAGAAATGTTCGGTCCGACCTGGCCCGGGCTGTTAAAATCAACTTAAACCTCACAGTTGTATCACCAAATGGATTCACATCTATAGATTAGTATTATATCAACCTATACATCACTTTATAATGTCACAGATTGCAGTATTTATAGACAACAAGGGGCTCGAAAGTGAAGCCCTTTTCCCTCTAAATTCTCAACATAGTCTCTATCAGAAGTGTTTGGCTTGTGTTGGGTCCGACTTGGCCCGGGCGGTCAAAATCAACTTTAAACACACAGATGTAACTTCAAATGTGATTAAATCTATAGATTAGTGTTATATCTACCTATACACCAATTTATAATGTCCAGGTGTGTCGCATTTAAAGAAATCTGCGCCCTTAAAGTGAAGCATTTTTACTGTATTTTCTTTAAAAAATCCAAGTCAGAAATGTTCGGTCCGACCTGGCCCGGGCTGTTAAAATCAACTTAAACCTCACAGATATATCTTCAAATGTGATTAAATCTATAGATTAGTATTATATCTACTTATACACCACTTTATAATGTCACAGATTGCAGTATTTATAGACAACAAGGGGCTCGAAAGTGAAGCCCTTTTCCCTCTACATTCTCAACATAGTCTCTATCAGAAGTGTTTGGCTTGTGTTGGGTCCGACTTGGCCCGGGCGGTCAAAATCAACTTTAAACACACAGATGTATCTTCAAATGTGACTAAATCTATAGATTAGTGTTATATCTACCTATACACCAATTTATAATGTCACAGATCGCAGTATTTATAGAAGACATGGGGCTTAAAGTGAAGCCCTTTTCCCCTCTACATTCTCAACATAGTCTCTATCAGAAGTGTTTGGCTTGTGTTGGGTCCGACTTGGCCCGGGCGGTCAAAATCAACTTTAAACACACAGATGTATCTTCAAATGTGACTTAATCTATAGATTAGTGTTATATCTACCTATACACCAATTTATAATGTCCAGGTGTGTCGCATTTAAAGAAATCTGCGCCCTTAAAGTGAAGCATTTTTACTTATTTTCTTTAAAAAATCCAAGTCAGAAATGTTCGGTCCGACCTGGCCCGGGCTGTTAAAATCAACTTAAACCTCACAGTTGTATCACCAAATGGATTCACATCTATAGATTAGTATTATATCAACCTATACATCACTTTATAATGTCACAGATTGCAGTATTTATAGACAACAAGGGGCTCGAAAGTGAAGCCCTTTTCCCTCTACATTCTCAACATAGTCTCTATCAGAAGTGTTTGGCTTGTGTTGGGTCCGACTTGGCCCGGGCGGTCAAAATCAACTTTAAACACACAGATGTAACTTCAAATGTGATTAAATCTATAGATTAGTGTTATATCTACCTATACACCAATTTATAATGTCCAGGTGTGTCGCATTTAAAGAAATCTGCGCCCTTAAAGTGAAGCATTTTTACTGTATTTTCTTTAAAAAATCCAAGTCAGAAATGTTCGGTCCGACCTGGCCCGGGCTGTTAAAATCAACTTAAACCCCACAGACGTATCATCAAATGGATTCACATCTATAGATTAGTATTATATCTACCTATACACCACTTTATAATGTCACAGATTGCAGTATTTATAGACAACAAGGGGCTCGAAAGTGAAGCCCTTTTCCCTCTACATTCTCAACATAGTCTCTATCAGAAGTGTTTGGCTTGTGTTGGGTCCGACTTGGCCCGGGCGGTCAAAATCAACTTTAAACACACAGATGTATCTTAAAATGTGATTAAATCTATAGATTAGTGTTATATCTACCTATACACAAATTTATAATGTCCAGGTGTATCGCATTTAAAGAAATCTGCGCCCTTAAAGTGAAGCATTTTTACTGTATTTTCTTTAAAAAAAACCAAGTCAGAAATGTTCGGTCCGACCTGGCCCGGGCTGTTAAAATCAACTTAAACCTAACAGATGTATCTTCAAATGTGATTAAATCTATAGATTAGTATTATATCTACTTATACACCAATTTATAATGTCACAGATTGCAGTATTTATAGACAACAAGGGGCTCGAAAGTGAAGCCCTTTTCCCTCTACATTCTCAACATAGTCTCTATCAGAAGTGTTTGGCTTGTGTTGGGTCCGACTTGGCCCGGGCGGTCAAAATCAACTTTAAACACACAGATGTAACTTCAAATGTGATTAAATCTATAGATTAGTGTTATATCTACCTATACACCAATTTATAATGTCACAGATCGCAGTATTTATAGAAAATATGGGGCTTAAAGTGAAGCCCTTTTCCCTCTACATTCTCAACATAGTCTCTATCAGAAGTGTTTGGCTTGTGTTGGGTCCGACTTGGCCCGGGCGGTCAAAATCAACTTTAAACACACAGATGTATCTTCAAATGTGATTAAATCTATAGATTAGTGTTATATCTACCTATACACCAATTTATAATGTCACAGATCGCAGTATTTATAGAAGACATGGGGCTTAAAGTGAAGCCCTTTTCCCCTCTACATTCTCAACATAGTCTCTATCAGAAGTGTTTGGCTTGTGTTGGGTCCGACTTGGCCCGGGCGGTCAAAATCAACTTTAAACACACAGATGTATCTTCAAATGTGACTTAATCTATAGATTAGTGTTATATCTACCTATACACCAATTTATAATGTCCAGGTGTATCGAGGTAAACCCAAGTACAGTACAGAAACTGAAGTAATTTGGGCTCTCTTAGTTTTCTGTATGCTTATACGTCATACTGTATTTAATTATGTTTCTTATTCTAAGAGGGCGGTCGGGTCGCCTAGTGGTTAAAGCGTTCGCTCGTCACGCCGAAGACCCGGGTTCGATTCCCAACATGGGTACAATGTGTGAAGCCCATTTATGGTGTCCCCCGCCGTGATATTGCTGGAATATTGCTGAAAGCGGCGTAAAACCGTACTCACTCACTCACTAACTTATTCTAATACTGCTAATGTTTGTCGGTGGCCAGTGATAGTATGTTTTATGGAATAGTATCTTTCATACCAATATGGTGATATGTTATAACTTTATTTCGTACTTGCGAGGGACACGACACTATCATAGCTTACAAAAGTATTCTGGAAGCATTTTAGGACAAACATGTTAACGTAAGTTCAAAAGAAAATAAATGGGTTTTGTTCATTAGCCTCACCAAATGCATAAGTTATCAATGAAACGGTCTGCTATTAACTACAGCTCAAGACAGCTAATTAAGGGCAAATGGTTGATTGATTACGCAACACCTACTTGATTGCAATTAAGCAAGGGGCAATTAAGCAAGCTGGGTACAGGTGTAATTTGGATTAATTCCACACTTAACGTGCATATACGGACGCAATGAGAAGGATCGATGAGACACAAGACTTGAAGTAAGGCAAAAACGTTTCTCCAGTATAATCGAATAATCAAATTAGCGCATTGTGAGACGATGCTTGAACTGTGAAACCAAACATTAATGTTATCAACTCAAGTTCGGGTGCAGGAAGTGTTTTTCTTGCAAAAAAAGATGTACATGTGCATATAGGTACGAAAACCTGGTCCCTAAGTGGTACCTCAGATGTAAGTACAAATACTAACAGTTCACGATAATCTTCAACATTGAGATGTGTTCACATGTGTTAACCAGTAGTACGTTACGAATAATTCTCAATTGGAAATATTATGCGTATGTTTTATGAGTACATGTGAATCAGTTTTGTAAATGCATTCTCAACCCGCATCGGTATATTTCTAATTACAGTTTAGTTTGCGTTCGGGAAAGAAACCGTAAGTGTCTACACCTGATGTAAGAACAAATATTGCGTAAAATGGCAAAACATAATTGAGAAAGTTAAAACACATGTTTAAAATTCACATTACAATAAATATGAATATGAATGTTGCGTTTTCTGAATCAGCATAAAAAAGGATCATGTGTGAGTCTTGAGATAGTGTTTTTTTACATTTCTTATAAATTCAAAACACGTTTGACTAAAGATCATAGCTTATGACACCATATAAACATGCCAAGACTTCAACACGCGTTATCTGTTGTTGGAATAAACAGCTTAAGTTACAATTTATTCAGCAACATAGCTGCAAAACTTACTCTACAATGAGATCAAACAAGGTATACAAGCTTAGATTAATCTCGAGAATGGGGAAGTCAAAAGCATTTACTCACTTATTTTGGAATTATAAATATTGTATAACTAATAACGGGAAGTGGAATGGCATGTAGTACTTGCATCGTACTAATAGTGACACAATTAGATGCCAACAACTACGCCCCGTCTACGCAGCCTGCCAGTTTCTAATTATTTGGAATAATCCTTTCCGGCGTTTCTTTCAATTATAAAGGACTCATTTCATACGTAGGGGTCTGTGATCTAAAAAACACAATTGGTATGTTTACGTAGGCACAAACACGTGGTGTGGTTTGGTATGGTCAGTAACTGACAACCTGCTGATGACAAATGTCAACACACCGGGTCAGTAAACTGACCACTACAATGATCGAAGGATGTGTTACGTCCATGCGTCTAACATTTGAAACATTTGTTTCTCTTTGTTGAAGTTCACGGATCACAAGGTAGACACAACTTTATGGGTAACGTCTACCTTGTCAATCGTTTTCTACCAAGGATTTACGATTGGGAGGCCTCTAAACGTGTAAGTTATTTTCCTTTTCAAAAGAATAGGATTTCAATCAAAAGGTTACAGTTAAAATGACATATACAACGTTTAAATCTATAAGGTTATGGTGAATTTTGGCTCAGGCGAAACAATGCTTCACTTTGTATACATGTTAATACATTTGATACATCTGTGAGCTTTAAGTTGATTTTAACAGCCCGGGCCAGGTCGGACCGAACATTTCTGACTTGGATTTTTTTAAGAAAATACAGTAAAAATGCTTCACTTTAAGGGCGCAGATTTCTTTAAATGCGATACACCTGGACATTATAAATTGTTGTATAGGTAGATATAACACTAATCTATAGATTTAGTCACATTTGAAGATACATCTGTGTGTTTAAAGTTGATTTTAACAGCCCGGGCCAGGTCGGACCGATCATTTCTGACTTGGATTTTTTAAAGAAAATAAGTAAAAATGCTTCACTTTAACGGCGCAGATTTCTTTTAATGCGATACACCTGGACATTATAAATTTGTGTATAGGTAGATATAACACTAATCTATAGATTAAGTCACATTTGAAGATACATCTGTGTGTTTAAAGTTGATTTTGACCGCCCGGGCCAAGTCGGACCCAATACAAGCCAAACACTTCTGATAGAGACTATGTTGAGAATGTAGAGGGAAAAGGGCTTCACTTTAAGCCCCATATTTTCTATAAATACTGCGATCTGTGACATTATAAATTGGTGTATAGGTAGATATAACACTAATCTATAGATTTAATCACATTTGAAGTTACATCTGTGTGTTTAAAGTTGATTTTGACCGCCCGGGCCAAGTCGGACCCAACACAAGCCAAACACTTCTGATAGAGACTATGTTGAGAATGTAGAGGGAAAAGGGCTTCACTTTCGAGCCCCTTGTTGTCTATAAATACTGCAATCTGTGACATTATAAATTGGTGTATAAGTAGATATAATACTAATCTATAGATTTAATCACATTTGAAGATACATCTGTTAGGTTTAAGTTGATTTTAACAGCCCGGGCCAGGTCGGACCGAACATTTCTGACTTGGTTTTTTTTAAAGAAAATACAGTAAAAATGCTTCACTTTAAGGGCGCAGATTTCTTTAAATGCGATACACCTGGACATTATAAATTGTTGTATAGGTAGATATAACACTAATCTATAGATTTAATCACATTTGAAGATACATCTGTGTGTTTAAAGTTGATTTTGACCGCCCGGGCCAAGTCGGACCCAACACAAGCCAAACACTTCTGATAGAGACTATGTTGAGAATGTAGAGGGAAAAGGGCTTCACTTTCGAGCCCCTTGTTGTCTATAAATACTGCAATCTGTGACATTATAAAGTGGTGTATAAGTAGATATAATACTAATCTATAGATTTAATCACATTTGAAGATATATCTGTGAGGTTTAAGTTGATTTTAACAGCCCGGGCCAGGTCGGACCGAACATTTCTGACTTGGATTTTTTAAAGAAAATACAGTAAAAATGCTTCACTTTAAGGGCGCAGATTTCTTTAAATGCGACACACCTGGACATTATAAATTGGTGTATAGGTAGATATAACACTAATCTATAGATTTAATCACATTTGAAGTTACATCTGTGTGTTTAAAGTTGATTTTGACCGCCCGGGCCAAGTCGGACCCAACACAAGCCAAACACTTCTGATAGAGACTATGTTGAGAATGTAGAGGGAAAAGGGCTTCACTTTCGAGCCCCTTGTTGTCTATAAATACTGCAATCTGTGACATTATAAAGTGATGTATAGGTTGATATAATACTAATCTATAGATGTGAATCCATTTGGTGATACAACTGTGAGGTTTAAGTTGATTTTAACAGCCCGGGCCAGGTCGGACCGAACATTTCTGACTTGGATTTTTTAAAGAAAATAAGTAAAAATGCTTCACTTTAAGGGCGCAGATTTCTTTAAATGCGACACACCTGGACATTATAAATTGGTGTATAGGTAGATATAACACTAATCTATAGATTAAGTCACATTTGAAGATACATCTGTGTGTTTAAAGTTGATTTTGACCGCCCGGGCCAAGTCGGACCCAACACAAGCCAAACACTTCTGATAGAGACTATGTTGAGAATGTAGAGGGAAAAGGGCTTCACTTTCGAGCCCCTTGTTGTCTATAAATACTGCAATCTGTGACATTATAAAGTGGTGTATAGGTAGATATAATACTAATCTATAGATGTGAATCCATTTGATGATACATCTGTGAGGTTTAAGTTGATTTTAACAGCCCGGGCCAGGTCGGACCGAACATTTCTGACTTGGATCTTTTAAAGAAAATACAGTAAAAATGCTTCACTATAAGGGCGCAGATTTCTTTAAATGCGATACACCTGGACATTATAAATTGGTGTATAGGTAGATATAACACTAATCTATAGATTAAGTCACATTTGAAGATACATCTGTGTGTTTAAAGTTGATTTTGACCGCCCGGGCCAAGTCGGACCCAACACAAGCCAAACACTTCTGATAGAGACTATGTTGAGAATGTAGAGGGAAAAGGGCTTCACTTTCGAGCCCCTTGTTGTCTATAAATACTGCAATCTGTGACATTATAAAGTGATGTATAGGTTGATATAATACTAATCTATAGATGTGAATCCATTTGATGATACATCTGTGAGGTTTAAGTTGATTTTAACAGCCCGGGCCAGGTCGGACCGAACATTTCTGACTTGGATTTTTTAAAGAAAATAAAGTAAAAATGCTTCACTTTAAGGGCGCAGATTTCTTTAAATGCGACACACCTGGACATTATAAATTGGTGTATAGGTAGATATAACACTAATCTATAGATTTAATCACATTTGAAGATACATCTGTGTGTTTAAAGTTGATTTTGACCGCCCGGGCCAAGTCGGACCCAACACAAGCCAAACACTTCTGATAGAGACTATGTTGAGAATGTAGAGGGAAAAGGGCTTCACTTTCGAGCCCCTTGTTGTCTATAAATACTGCAATCTGTGACATTATAAAGTGGTGTATAGGTAGATATAATACTAATCTATAGATGTGAATCCATTTGATGATACATCTGTGAGGTTTAAGTTGATTTTAACAGCCCGTGCCAGGTCGGACCGAACATTTCTGACTTGGATTTTTTAAAGAAAATACAGTAAAAATGCTTCACTTTAAGGGCGCAGATTTCTTTAAATGCGATACACCTGGACATTATAAATTGGTGTATAGGTAGATATAACACTAATCTATAGATTTAATCACATTTGGAGATACATCTGTGTGTTTAAAGTTGATTTTGACCGCCCGGGCCAAGTCGGACCCAACACAAGCCAAACACTTCTGATAGAGACTATGTTGAGAATGTAGAGGGAAAAGGGCTTCACTTTCGAGCCCCTTGTTGTCTATAAATACTGCAATCTGTGACATTATAAAGTGGTGTATAGGTAGATATAATACTAATCTATAGATGTGAATCCATTTGATGATACATCTGTGAGGTTTAAGTTGATTTTAACAGCCCGGGCCAGGTCGGACCGAACATTTCTGACTTGGATTTTTTAAAGAAAATACAGTAAAAATGCTTCACTTTAAGGGCGCAGATTTCTTTAAATGCGACACACCTGGACATTATAAATTGGTGTATAGGTAGATATAACACTAATCTATAGATTGAATCACATTTGAAGTTACATCTGTGTGTTTAAAGTTGATTTTGACCGCCCGGGCCAAGTCGGACCCAACACAAGCCAAACACTTCTGATAGAGACTATGTTGAGAATGTAGAGGGAAAAGGGCTTCACTTTCGAGCCCCTTGTTGTCTATAAATACTGCAATCTGTGACATTATAAAGTGATGTATAGGTAGATATAATACTAATCTATAGATGTGAATCCATTTGATGATACATCTGTGAGGTTTAAGTTGATTTTAACAGCCCGGGCCAGGTCGGACCCAACACAAGCCAAACACTTCTGATAGAGACTATGTTGAGAATGTAGAGGGGAAAAGGGCTTCACTTTAAGCCCCATGTCTTCTATAAATACTGCGATCTGTGACATTATAAATTGGTGTATAGGTAGATATAACACTAATCTATAGATTTAGTCACATTTGAAGATACATCTGTGTGTTTAAAGTTGATTTTGACCGCCCGGGCCAAGTCGGACCCAACACAAGCCAAACACTTCTGATAGAGACTATGTTGAGAATGTAGAGGGAAAAGGGCTTCACTTTCGAGCCCCTTGTTGTCTGTAAATACTGCAATCTGTGACATTATAAAGTGGTGTATAAGTAGATATAATACTAATCTATAGATTTAATCACATTTGAAGATATATCTGTGAGGTTTAAGTTGATTTTAACAGCCCGGGCCAGGTCGGACCGAACATTTCTGACTTGTTTTTTTTTAAAGAAAATACAGTAAAAATGCTTCACTTTAAGGGCGCAGATTTCTTTAAATGCGATACACCTGGACATTATAAATTGGTGTATAGGTAGATATAACACTAATCTATAGATTTAATCACATTTGAAGTTACATCTGTGTGTTTAGAGTTGATTTTGACCGCCCGGGCCAAGTCGGACCCAACACAAGCCAAACACTTCTGATAGAGACTATGTTGAGAATGTAGAGGGAAAAGGGCTTCACTTTCGAGCCCCTTGTTGTCTATAAATACTGCAATCTGTGACATTATAAAGTGGTGTATAGGTAGATATAATACTAATCTATAGATGTGAATCCATTTGATGATACATCTGTGAGGTTTAAGTTGATTTTAACAGCCCGGGCCAAGTCGGACCGAACATTTCTGACTTGGATTTTTTAAAGAAAATAAAGTAAAAATGCTTCACTTTAAGGGCGCAGATTTCTTTAAATGCGACACACCTGGACATTATAAATTGGTGTATAGGTAGATATAACACTAATCTATAGATTTAGTCACATTTGAAGATACATCTGTGTGTTTAAAGTTGATTTTGACCGCCCGGGCCAAGTCGGACCCAACACAAGCCAAACACTTCTGATAGAGACTATGTTGAGAATGTAGAGGGAAAAGGGCTTCACTTTCGAGCCCCTTGTTGTCTATAAATACTGCAATCTGTGACATTATAAAGTAGTGTATAGGTAGATATAATACTAATCTATAGATGTGAATCCATTTGATGATACATCTGTGAGGTTTAAGTTGATTTTAACAGCCCGGGCCAGGTCGGACCGAACATTTCTGACTTGGATTTTTTAAAGAAAATACAGTAAAAATGCTTCACTTTAAGGGCGCAGATTTCTTTAAATGCGACACACCTGGACATTATAAATTGGTGTATAGGTAGATATAACACTAATCTATAGATTTAATCACATTTGAAGTTACATCTGTGTGTTTAAAGTTGATTTTGACCGCCCGGGCCAAGTCGGACCCAACACAAGCCAAACACTTCTGATAGAGACTATGTTGAGAATGTAGAGGGAAAAGGGCTTCACTTTCGAGCCCCTTGTTGTCTATAAATACTGCAATCTGTGACATTATAAAGTGATGTATAGGTAGATATAATACTAATCTATAGATGTGAATCCATTTGATGATACATCTGTGAGGTTTAAGTTGATTTTAACAGCCCGGGCCAGGTCGGACCCAACACAAGCCAAACACTTCTGATAGAGACTATGTTGAGAATGTAGAGGGGAAAAGGGCTTCACTTTAAGCCCCATGTCTTCTATAAATACTGCGATCTGTGACATTATAAATTGGTGTATAGGTAGATATAACACTAATCTATAGATTTAGTCACATTTGAAGATACATCTGTGTGTTTAAAGTTGATTTTGACCGCCCGGGCCAAGTCGGACCCAACACAAGCCAAACACTTCTGATAGAGACTATGTTGAGAATGTAGAGGGAAAAGGGCTTCACTTTCGAGCCCCTTGTTGTCTATAAATACTGCAATCTGTGACATTATAAAGTGGTGTATAGGTAGATATAATACTAATCTATAGATGTGAATCCATTTGATGATACATCTGTGAGGTTTAAGTTGATTTTAACAGCCCGGGCCAGGTCGGACCGAACATTTCTGACTTGGATTTTTTAAAGAAAATACAGTAAAAATGCTTCACTTTAAGGGCGCAGATTTCTTTAAATGCGACACACCTGGACATTATAAATTGGTGTATAGGTAGATATAACACTAATCTATAGATTGAATCACATTTGAAGTTACATCTGTGTGTTTAAAGTTGATTTTGACCGCCCGGGCCAAGTCGGACCCAACACAAGCCAAACACTTCTGATAGAGACTATGTTGAGAATGTAGAGGGAAAAGGGCTTCACTTTCGAGCCCCTTGTTGTCTATAAATACTGCAATCTGTGACATTATAAAGTGATGTATAGGTAGATATAATACTAATCTATAGATGTGAATCCATTTGATGATACATCTGTGAGGTTTAAGTTGATTTTAACAGCCCGGGCCAGGTCGGACCCAACACAAGCCAAACACTTCTGATAGAGACTATGTTGAGAATGTAGAGGGGAAAAGGGCTTCACTTTAAGCCCCATGTCTTCTATAAATACTGCGATCTGTGACATTATAAATTGGTGTATAGGTAGATATAACACTAATCTATAGATTTAGTCACATTTGAAGATACATCTGTGTGTTTAAAGTTGATTTTGACCGCCCGGGCCAAGTCGGACCCAACACAAGCCAAACACTTCTGATAGAGACTATGTTGAGAATGTAGAGGGAAAAGGGCTTCACTTTCGAGCCCCTTGTTGTCTATAAATACTGCAATCTGTGACATTATAAAGTGGTGTATAAGTAGATATAATACTAATCTATAGATTTAATCACATTTGAAGATATATCTGTGAGGTTTAAGTTGATTTTAACAGCCCGGGCCAGGTCGGACCGAACATTTCTGACTTGTTTTTTTTTAAAGAAAATACAGTAAAAATGCTTCACTTTAAGGGCGCAGATTTCTTTAAATGCGATACACCTGGACATTATAAATTGGTGTATAGGTAGATATAACACTAATCTATAGATTTAATCACATTTGAAGTTACATCTGTGTGTTTAGAGTTGATTTTGACCGCCCGGGCCAAGTCGGACCCAACACAAGCCAAACACTTCTGATAGAGACTATGTTGAGAATGTAGAGGGAAAAGGGCTTCACTTTCGAGCCCCTTGTTGTCTATAAATACTGCAATCTGTGACATTATAAAGTGGTGTATAGGTAGATATAATACTAATCTATAGATGTGAATCCATTTGATGATACATCTGTGAGGTTTAAGTTGATTTTAACAGCCCGGGCCAAGTCGGACCGAACATTTCTGACTTGGATTTTTTAAAGAAAATAAAGTAAAAATGCTTCACTTTAAGGGCGCAGATTTCTTTAAATGCGACACACCTGGACATTATAAATTGGTGTATAGGTAGATATAACACTAATCTATAGATTTAGTCACATTTGAAGATACATCTGTGTGTTTAAAGTTGATTTTGACCGCCCGGGCCAAGTCGGACCCAACACAAGCCAAACACTTCTGATAGAGACTATGTTGAGAATGTAGAGGGAAAAGGGCTTCACTTTCGAGCCCCTTGTTGTCTATAAATACTGCAATCTGTGACATTATAAAGTAGTGTATAGGTAGATATAATACTAATCTATAGATGTGAATCCATTTGATGATACATCTGTGAGGTTTAAGTTGATTTTAACAGCCCGGGCCAGGTCGGACCGAACATTTCTGACTTGGATTTTTTAAAGAAAATACAGTAAAAATGCTTCACTTTAAGGGCGCAGATTTCTTTAAATGCGACACACCTGGACATTATAAATTGGTGTATAGGTAGATATAACACTAATCTATAGATTTAATCACATTTGAAGTTACATCTGTGTGTTTAAAGTTGATTTTGACCGCCCGGGCCAAGTCGGACCCAACACAAGCCAAACACTTCTGATAGAGACTATGTTGAGAATGTAGAGGGAAAAGGGCTTCACTTTCGAGCCCCTTGTTGTCTATAAATACTGCAATCTGTGACATTATAAAGTGATGTATAGGTAGATATAATACTAATCTATAGATGTGAATCCATTTGATGATACATCTGTGAGGTTTAAGTTGATTTTAACAGCCCGGGCCAGGTCGGACCCAACACAAGCCAAACACTTCTGATAGAGACTATGTTGAGAATGTAGAGGGGAAAAGGGCTTCACTTTAAGCCCCATGTCTTCTATAAATACTGCGATCTGTGACATTATAAATTGGTGTATAGGTAGATATAACACTAATCTATAGATTTAGTCACATTTGAAGATACATCTGTGTGTTTAAAGTTGATTTTGACCGCCCGGGCCAAGTCGGACCCAACACAAGCCAAACACTTCTGATAGAGACTATGTTGAGAATGTAGAGGGAAAAGGGCTTCACTTTCGAGCCCCTTGTTGTCTATAAATACTGCAATCTGTGACATTATAAAGTGGTGTATAAGTAGATATAATACTAATCTATAGATTTAATCACATTTGAAGATACATCTGTGAGGTTTAAGTTGATTTTAACAGCCCGGGCCAGGTCGGACCGAACATTTCTGACTTGTTTTTTTTAAAAGAAAATACAGTAAAAATGCTTCACTTTAAGGGCGCAGATTTCTTTAAATGCGATACACCTGGACATTATAAATTGGTGTATAGGTAGATATAACACTAATCTATAGATTTAATCACATTTGAAGTTACATCTGTGTGTTTAGAGTTGATTTTGACCGCCCGGGCCAAGTCGGACCCAACACAAGCCAAACACTTCTGATAGAGACTATGTTGAGAATGTAGAGGGAAAAGGGCTTCACTTTCGAGCCCCTTGTTGTCTATAAATACTGCAATCTGTGACATTATAAAGTGGTGTATAGGTAGATATAATACTAATCTATAGATGTGAATCCATTTGATGATACATCTGTGAGGTTTAAGTTGATTTTAACAGCCCGGGCCAGGTCGGACCGAACATTTCTGACTTGGATTTTTTAAAGAAAATACAGTAAAAACTTCACTTTAAGGGCGCAGATTTCTTTAAATGCGATACACCTGGACATTATAAATTGGTGTATAGGTAGATATAATACTAATCTATAGATTTAATCACATTTGTAGATACATCTGTGTGTTTAAAGTTGATTTTGACCGCCCGGGCCAAGTCGGACCCAACACAAGCCAAACACTTCTGATAGAGACTATGTTGAGAATGTAGAGGGAAAAGGGCTTCACTTTGAGCCCCTTGTTGTCTATAAATACTGCGATCTGTAACATTATAAAGTGGTGTATATGTAGATATAACACTAATCTATAGAGGTAATCACATTTGAAGATAAATCTGTCTGTTTAAAGTTGATTTTGACAGCCCGGGCCAAGTCGGAGCGAACTGTGTGACTGTCGAGAGTAGAGGGAGAAGAGGTCTACTTTAACCAACGTGTCTGCTTTAAATACGATGAACAGTGACGTTATAAAGTGGTATTTACTTAGATATAGTACGTTCCTATAATATAAACGCTATGCCGACAGATGGAAATTCGTATGACGATAGCTAGAAGTATTTGATACGTGTCAAATCCTATTTCGTTTAACGATTGCTCTTTTACATGTTACCTAGATCAGCGACGCTAACACACAGCTCCACTTTCTAGTTTTTAAGTGATTTACTCCGAATTACTTAATTATGCTGCACGTTTTGGATTGGTGATTGTTCAGTAGTGTCATGTGTGTATGTTGCATCAATAATATGTAGATATGATCGCCGATAATTAAGTAATTAGCCAATAACACTTTGGCCCGTCTTGGCCCGGCCCGGCCCGACTTTTAGGCAATCCCAACCTTCTAGAAATATTTGCTGAATATTTTAACAGGAATTCCGATTCGTAGCTGTACATACAGTGCGAAAACCCGGGCTTCCCACGAGGCGCAAATTACACAAAAAAACGGAATTACGGAGCATTAGGAATACCTTTCAAACATTTTGGCGTAAAAAAAGCTGGCTCGCTCTAGGACCACAACGGACTGAGCTCGAGTGAGTGAGTCCCCTTGGTGTCACTGCATGATTTATCTTTCAGATTTATATACAATTAATTACGGGCCAGTGTAAATTATATAGAGGATAATCTCAGGGATATCGACTAACTTTGTTACCAATCTCATTAAAATCAGATCTTATATAGTTATTGCTGCCGCTAAACAAAGATCTGATTTTAATGAGATTGACTTTGTTACCAAATACAATGTTTCTCGGTCATTGAGACAGCTAGAGGCCATTTGGCCGCTATATTATGGTCTCTGATTGAGAGAATATTATTAAACTCTTCACTATTATGAGGTGAGATCTATTTGACAAGGCGGTGTGAAAGTTAATTATCAGGTAATTCATTTCACTAATGTTCAACCTGGAAAATACATTCATGAAAACTTCATCGGCACCTCAGCAAAATCGTCACAGATTTCCTCTGGCGAAAACGGTGTCATTTTCGCGAGAATGGGTAGTGAAGGTCAAGCGAAAAGGCAACCTCACATTTATAATAAATATAAAAAACGATTTCCGTGGTAGTATTTATGCTTGCAGATGTTGTCTTCGAAGCCTAAAGCTGATTCCGAAACGCTTTATACAGAAACTCCAGTGCACCACAAACACGACGTGTCCATTGGTCGGATTTATCACATGATATGGCATATTGACGTTTCCTCACTATCGGTAAGGTGATTGTCTGGTCCAGACTCCATTTTACACTATGCCTGACAAAACGTCACAATGAATTTTTTCCTCACAAACATTATCCACATATTCTAAAAATGACTTATCATATATACTTCCATTTATTTGTTTACATTGTGTGCACTAATTGATTTAAAACAGACTAGGTCTACTGCCATCACACACTAAGTGCGCCATAGTTTAACACGAAACATCGCAGTTAGTTTTAGGCGCACATAAAATCCTTTAACTTGACTAGACATTCCAGGTAAAAAGTAAGTATCCGTGAGTCTGAAACCTTTTAACATGTTTAACCTGTATTCAAAAAGTGTTTTGAAATTTAAAACATATTGATACTGATATATTCTATTGGATAGACACTATTCACAGTAAGAAAATACTAATCTAAACGTCTCCTTTTCTTCAGAATTCGTTGTTTAGGTTTCACCCATATGTTTCATCTTATATTTGTTGATAATGTTAGACATAAGTATAATTGTCATGGTACGCGGTTTCACTACATTGAACATGTTTAAAGAGAATTGTTTGGGCCTGCGAAAGTTGCAGGTGCCCGAAAACACCAAAGGGAAAGAACTCCGTTTAGCTTTGTTTTTTGCACCGGAAGTTCTCAATTTGTAATGGCGACTCAGTTGTAATTCCAACACGGTAGCTCATTGTAAAATGGCATCAAGACGACTTAAGAGACCCTCCTCAGCCAGGCGACATATAAAATATGAGTCATTCTCACAATATGTCAGGTACAGTTTAGATTTGGGTTGAAATGCAATAACGGTTGTGAAGAAATACCATTGACAGATCGCGTTGCTAATAACGCTATTCCCGAAGTCCATGATCCAAATACGAAAGCTGAACTAAAGACACACCATAATAAAGACAAAATGTGTCATTTTAGAGGCTGTTTTATTAAATAAAGAAATGAATTCCTTAACAAATCGTATGAATTGTTTCATGAAGTGTTAGAAAGAATATTTAAAAATAAATACGTTCTATAAACGAAATCCATGTAAACAAATTGCTTTCCAGTTGATATCTGTTGTCATTTCAATATCTCCAAATTTATATTGTATTCTATTTGTCATTTGTTTGTGAACAAATGTAAAACATTTGAAATGTTGTCAGGAAAGACATAATACTATTACTATTGTTTCAGGTAAACCATTGCTTCATTTGTGGCCCATATGTTTTTATCCTGAAATCCATGTTAAACATTTGGGAAAAATTAATAAGATCTTTCTGCATATTATTGTTGCTGTGGCTATATTGACATACAAATTTGAGAAACATTGCAACTAACATCAGTCCTAAACAAGTCATCTGAGTTAAGCAGGGTAGATGAATATTAAATGAGAAAACACCTACCTACCGACACAAACCGCACCACCTCCATGATCTAGTGCTAGAGCATCCGCCCGGAGAGCGGAAGGTTAAGGGTTTGATCCCTGGCCACGTCATACCAAAAGATGTTATAAGATGGAACTTGTTGTTACCCTGCCTGGTGCTCATCATTAAGGGGCTAAAACTGGTCAGCTCTGAGTCAGTATACTGTGTCTGAGTGAGATTTTCATGTTAAACAGTGGTATGGTATCTCAGTGGGCTGGTGTGTTGCCACATTTCGGTTTTATGGGTACCTTCAACACCCAACAGTTCATGTCCCACATTAACAGAGTGCATGTTGTTCTCAGCATCTGCTCAGGAAGACACGTTCTGGCTAGTCTGTCTCAGGGATAGGAAGAGTCTATAGGCTCTGTGGTCACTGTTTGAATTCAAAAACGACCAGTGGAACGTTTCTGGACATATTATTCTATCAATGTGTGTCTTTTGTTGTGCAAATAAATAACTGTAAGTGGATATTATTATTGAGATCGGAAGTTGCAACATGAGATTTGTGTTTCTTAAGGCACTTACTATATATCACACAACCCAATTCTCCCACAACATATAAGCTATCTCTGAGTAAAGTCTTTTAGTTGTGCTCACAAGCTGTGGCCTTCATTAGGTCTTGAGAGATCATACTCTAAGCCTGAGATAGGGGACACATATCACAGTATAAGTTGTAGCAGCAGGCTCGTGGTGTTAAACATAACGAGGGACACATGTACCCCTTGTGATCCTGCAACAACAAAATTATCTTACAGCCATGTTTTTGTATGACATTGTAAAAGAACAAAAACAAATTCAATATTGATAGAAAACAGCTGTTCGATTGACCTGAAGTTATTGTAATGTAATTTTCAATGACTTTGAAAAAGTCACCAGTGTGCAGCTTTTTTCTTCGAACAGGGTTATAAAGGATTTATTCTGTCTCAGAAATCCACTTGCAGCCTGTCTTGTTCGTGGTGGGTATAATGGATTTATTCAACCGCAGGGAAATTTATTTCCCTCTAAAGCAGGATACATTATAAGTTGTAGCAGGATCACGAGGGGTACATGGAGGTTCTCACATTAGGTTTTATACCACGAGCGGGAGGCAAGTGGTATAAAACCTAATGAGGGATGCATAAAACCCCATGTACCCAGGGTGATCCTGCTACAACAAATTTATCTCACCGAAGTGTTTTAATATCATTGTAAAAGAATTTGAACAAATTCAAAATTTAATAGAAAACAGCTATTTCATTGAGCTGAGATGAGCTTATTGCATTGAAGCAGGGTATAAGGGAAATATTGTGCCTCTGAGAAATCCACATGCAGTCTGACTTGCTCGTGGTGGGGTATAAGAGATTTATTCCCCTGCTGAGAAATTTATTCCCCTCCAAGGCAGTATTTTATCAAGATCACATGGACCAATCAGATCTCATCATTCTCACATGGAGGTATGATAATACCATAAGCGTACATATTGGCCATGCCTCTTGTCACATGATGAACTTTATATTTATATTTTCAGTGCAAGCCGATTGAGGCAAGTTCAGAGCTTATTAAAAGGACCTACTGACTCATCAACAGCTCCTGATGCTATATTGTGTATAGCAGGTACTGTACAGTGATGTGATGTGTGATGTGAAAAGTTAGCATCTATACAATGTTGTCTTTGTCTTCAGCAACTTTTGTGAGGTCACACAATCTAACCATAAGGTACATGAATTCTGTACCTGAAAATCAGGGCCCCGTTCCCCAAAACGATTGTAGCGCAAAGGTGATCGTAACTCCCATACATTGACATTAACTTACGACAGTTGTAGCGCTACGTTCGCTTTGTGGAACGGGGCCCTGATTATGATACAGCCATAGAGATATTTTGTTGTCTTTAGTATAAGAAATCATTCTGGACATCATGGGTGAGCATGGGATGGTATGTGGTTTTGGGCACCACAAGTTGCTGTGTGAATATCTGTTCCATGGTGGTTTGTAGCAAAGTGGTTTCTGTGGAAAATCCATTCAAGAGGATCATATGGTCAGACTGTGGACTTTCATGATCGTTTATTATCATTATGACTGAAGGGGTAGAACGGTATACTGCAATACACTTTTCAAACGATACATGCTGCAAGATTTTTTTCTGTTCCTGTATATTAGGTAAATAAAATATAAAATGTTTTGTTATTATTTGTATCGTTTAACCTAAAATCTGTGCAGAATTCATTCACAAATGATGCTTCCCTTTTAAATTGATTGACAAAATGGATGAGGAGAGGAAGTGATTTTTCTCTCACATATGCATGACTATAAAAAGGTAGCAACTGACCATGCTGAGTAATATATACTTTAGCAAATGTTTAGTTTGTAGAAAATAGGATCTGCATGTACAATCAGTGTCAAACAATTGAGCTACCAGTGCAGGCCTTTGTATAGAGAACATAACTAAGTACGTCATTAAACAACATGTTTAACAACATTATTTGCAGGAGAGTCACAGCTCAGTCACAGGGATGTTACACAACATATTGAATGTTTGCTCATGCTTTCAATCACTGGCTGTCCACAACAGATGCTATTAGCTGGAATAGAGCTGACTGGCATTGAACAACATTCATTTAATCCAACTGACAACCATGAGAATCCCAATTGCTTGGATCGATGCTCGTGATGTGAATCAATGAATTGTCTGGTCCAGACTTGATTATTTACAGACTGCCGCCATATAGCTGGAATATTGCTGAGTGCGGTGTAAAATAACAAACAAACAAACAAACAAACAAACAAACAAACAGACAAACCTCACTGAATTACTCTCCATTATTCAGGGATTGACAGTCGCTACAATGATGGAACAAGAGAGTTGATAAACTACTTGCTCTTTGGATTTTTTGAAGTAAGAAAAGAAGAACTTGAAAGGTAAGTCTTATCTTCTAAGCATTCCTCCAAGTGCTTCCAAACCCAGCTGATACTAAAACAGCACATACCTTCAGGGAAAGGTTTCAACTCCAAGAATGACATACTCGATTATCCAGTTATGTATATCTCAATTCTAGACACCGGGACCCATTTGCCACCCAGCCTCGTGCTAGAAGTGACGACACAAGCTCCCTCTCTTTTATCATTAGCTTAGCACTGAATTTCTCTTGCTGATGCGCTTCAAATGGACAACCCATCAAAATGTTTCTTTTCAACACAAGTTTGGCATAGATCTACATTCAAATTCACAGCCTCATCCAAGAAAATCAAAACTGTTATAGTATGACTTGCGGGCTCTATATTATTGTGGTATTGGTAAATCTTGTAATCTACATCCCCTTTCGACTGTTTTCTTACGCAAAACTAAGCACAATATTTCATCACTTGATGGAATCAGGAGTTGTGGTATGTCATGGCTACTCATAAGTATACACGTTAATGTTTTTATGATAGTTTATAAAATTGGTTAGAAAAGAACCCGATTGTTTAGACGAAGTCTCTTGACCCAACCTACGTAGTATGCATACTGATTACGCACAATCAAAAAGAGGAAGTGATGTCAACCACATAATACACACGTATCACATCACAAAATAGTGATACCGCGAGTATGTAGAGATGCCCGCCCTTGAGTCGCTAATGACAGGTAATTTGTTTACCAAACTGGGTAAAGAAAATCACCATCGATCAATCGTAACTGATGTCATAATACCGGCAGTTGAACCAAGGAGAAACATTTTGCGTGTAACATATTTAATAGCTTAGTAAGTATTCACCATTACGATCCATTTTAAACTAAATTACCCCGATAATATAACGTACCATGCTATAATTTAGGGCTGGGACGAGTCCAAATTTACGGCCCAGGTACCCACCCCCCTATTACCCGGCCCTACCAGGGTACCCGCTGTAGGTCTCAAGAGGTAGGTACAAACTGTCCGATTGGGAAAAGTTTGACTGTAGCTCTGGTAAAATGTGTTTAGATACATGTATGAAACGATCTGGTGTATACACTGAAGTTGACTGAAGTTTTATTTTTATTCAAACATATAAAAGTCAGAAGGAATGGGTGTAGCAGTCAGGAAGAACTGCGAACATTAGTGACTTGTAGTTAAAACATAGAGTTTTAGATACTTTTTGTCATTAATCAATATATCACGTGACTAACCACAGGTCCGGGTAGTCCTGTGGGTACCCGGGTCCTACTCAGTACCCACCCGACCCAAGCACCTGAGTTACCCGTCCCAGCCTGTAATTGATATTTTGGCTGGAAAAGATGTTTCCTGAGTGTGTGTACTAAGACAGGGGAGGGAAGGCCCAATGCAACAAGATGTTCCCTTGTATTTACGATGGCATGCAAACATTGAGATGATACTGGTGATATTTCTGCATGTTTTAATCAGGAAAGAAATTTGTAAATTGATCTATTTTTTAAACATGCCTTAAAACGAAGCTAAGGTAATGAATGGGTCCAGGGTATATCTCATAATCGAATGGAGATATGATACACTGGGTAATCAAGGATGCAACATTGGCAACACAGCTATGTATTGTCTTATGCTGTTAACATAGTCAAATTAGGCTCAGTGATTGGTTTATTTCCGTTTCCAACCTCGGTGTTGATTTTGAAATTAATGGCTAATTATTTTAAAATTATTTTTGTTCATTTCCAGATTTAGATTGATATTGTGAGGTATTATGAAAGATGAATATAGAACTTCTCCTGACTGATATACAAGGTTTCAAGGCATGATATTTATATATTTCCCTGTTCATGTATAGTTTAGTAAATGTCATATAAAACAGTCCGACTTTAGCCACTAGTCCGAAGCCTGAGTCTGTTAATGTTATTTAGGTCTAGTTGGCTTTGCTATTAAAAGTCCATAAGATCTACTGAAAATAATGTCAAGTGATATGTTGAGGCTATTGAGCTCACAAGTCTATGGCACTAACTGTATTTATGAGTTTTGCTGTTTCAATTACTTGTGACTTTAATTACGTAACAAATACTGAGAAAGATTACTCTAAATGTGCGACTGTTTTATTTCCCTCATAATAAATTAATAAGGGATAATCAATTGCCTTTTTATCTCCCCAGTGTGTTATCAGCGTGTCTGTCCGTCTCTCTGTCCGTAATCATTTTTTGTCCGCATCATATCTCTGAAACTAATAGGTATTAATTTATGAAACTTTGCATGCACAATGACCAGGTTGTCAACTGGTGCCTTTTTCTATTTCGTGATTTTAACCATATTTTTTCCTGTTTCCATGCAAACAAGTTTGACTTAACCCTGTTCATAGTTGCATGTTTGTCCAAAACAACCTTAGCGCTACGACTGTCGTAAGTCTATGTTTTGGTATGGGAGTTATGGTCACCTTAGCGCTAAGATTGCTTTGTACAACTGCACCCATATCTCTAAAACTAATAGGTATTCTTTCATGAAACTTTGCACACACAAAGCCCAGGTTGCCAACTGGTGCCTTTTGCTATTAAGGGATTTTTGGAATTTTTATTCTTTCTGATTCCATGTCAACAAGTTTGACTTTGAGTCTGGTCAGACCACAAGAGTGTCTGGATAGTTATTCACCAGTGAAACCCGGGTTCGATTCACGACATGGGTACAATGTGTGAAGCCCATTTCTGGTGTCCCCGCCGTGATATTGCTGGAATATTGCTAAAAGCGGCGTAAAACCATACTCACTCACTCACTCACTCACTCACTTATTCACCAGTGAAGGTAAACAAAGAAGGAAAATGTTCACTGTAAACATTTATATCTATATATCTATTAAGCTGCAATATAGGAGATATCATAAGTATAATGTGAAAGGTGAGCTTCAGTAACCTTTGATAACTACAGTTGGTAATACAACAGATTACAGCATAAGCCATGTACTAATTGTGTTACATCCACTAACTCATATGTTTGCAGAAAAAAGAACCTGACATACAAATACAAATTTCCTGATCTCATGGTATTGTTTTGATAGCTCAATAACTACTTGTATGTACGGACAGACAGATTAGCTAGAATACTCTCATCAAGTTGGCCAGATCATTCTTGTTGGACTTGCTGTAACAGTCAGATGATTTGTTCTTTCGAATTTGTGGGGTCGGGGGGATTTGTCATGTTCTGATGACTCTTGCTAAACCAGTGACAAACTTTCATCAGAATGAATTCCAAAAAAACACTAGTAATAGAATTAAATGTCACATACATTTTGATATAAAAGTAACTTCTGTCTTATATTCAGCTCTGGCTTTGAAGAGGAGGTTATTGATGGTAAGTATGTCATGCTGCTATAGGTGTTATCTACACGAACAATATGTTGGTCATTTTTGGAATATATACACTGATGGCAAACCAGTAATGGCTGGATTATAGAAAAAAAATATTAGCGCATCAATGTACTTGTATTGACTGTGTAAGCTGGCTGATTGTGTAGCAATGTACCATGATAATATGGATAGTTGTTCATGCTGTCACCCACTGGTTTGCTGCTCCAGACTTGATTATTTACACGCCATCTTTATTTTGCTAAGTACAGTAAACTAAGGCTATAACAAACTCAAAGAGACCACTAATTTTAGTTCATTATAACCGTAGTCCTTTAAAAACATATATACAGTGTATCAAACCAAATGGACGGGACCCCTCAAAACAGTTCGCTATATCCGTTAGTTCGTTATAAACATAGTTTACTGTATTGCTGACCGTGGTGTACAACAACATTCACTCAACGAGTCAAATATCCCTGAATGGGGGCGGTCAGGTAGCCTTGTGATAAAAACGAAGACCCAGATTTGATTCCTGACATTGGTACTATGTGTGAAGCCCATTTCTGGTGTCACCCGCCGTGATATTGTTGGAATAGTTGCTAAAAAATCAAACTCACTCATTAAATCCCGGAATGGCAAACATCATATTACCTCCAATTTTTCGAACACTCTGAAAACAACTCAATAATTTTCAGCACTCACCTGAGAGAGTAATGATGTCATATCATAGAACTGTTAAATTGTCTTCTGACCCAAACGATATCCTGAAGTCGTCCCTCATGTCATACAGTGTTGTGGAGAGGTTTTTTTCTAACAAAATGTTTCAACCTAGAGCCCTTTCAGCTTCCTGTGCTTCTAATGTTCCATGTTGTGTATCCAGATATTGTGTTCCTGGTGAGGAAGACTAGTGTGGATGTTTACTGTAATCCCATCAACTACCACTACTTGCTGCCGTACATCAGCCACTGGTACAACGTCCGCTTCCATTGCATGACTGACACTGAGGTAAGTTGGAGATCTAAAGCTTCTGGTATCATATCTATAATGTCGAAAACATTGTGTCTGTCATCAGTAGGGGAGTCTCTAAATGGCTGGATGAAAGTCACAATCCATCAAGCTTGTTGCTATTTTCAATATTTTTATGGTTATTGGCATTATCAGGCTGTCATTGTTTATTGTATTTTCTAGTATGAAGATGAAGAAGAAGCAGAGGAGTTCAAAATCCATTCCTTCATAAACATTGTCCGAGACTCTACCAGAGTGGGGATTCCCTACAGCAGCTCAGGTAGGTCACCAGCATTGTCCGAGACTCATCTAGAGTGGGGATTCCCTACAGCAGCTCAGGTAGGTCACCAGCATTGTCCGAGACTCATCTAGAGTGGGGATTCCCTACAGCAGCTCAGGTAGGTCACCAGCATTGTCCGAGACTCATCTAGAGTGGGGATTCCCTACAGCAGCTCAGGTAGGTCACCAGCATTGTCCGAGACTCTACCAGAGTGGGGATTCCCTACAGCAGCTCAGGTAGGTCACCAGCATTGTCCGAGACTCATCTAGAGTGGGGATTCCCTACAGCAGCTCAGGTAGGTCACCAGCATTGTCCGAGACTCTACCAGAGTGGGGATTCCCTACAGCAGCTCAGGTAGGTCACCAGCATTGTCCAAGACTTTCCTAGATATGGGGATTCCCTACAGCAGCTCAGGTAGGTCACCAGCATTGTCCGAGACTCTACCAGAGTGGGGATTCCCTACAGCAGCTCAGGTAGGTCACCAGCATTGTCCAAGACTTTCCTAGATATGGGGATTCCCTACAGCAGCTCAGGTAGGTCACCAGCATTGTCCGAGACTCTACTAGAGAAGGGATTCCCTACAGCAGCTCAGGTAGGTCACCAGCATTGTTCAAGACTCTACCAGAGTGGGGATTCCCTACAGCAGCTCAGGTAGGTCACCAGCATTGTCCGAGACTCTACTAGAGAAGGGATTCCCTACAGCAGCTCAGGTAGGTCACCAGCATTGTCCGAGACTCTACCAGAGTGGGGATTCCCTACAGCAGCTCAGGTAGGTCACCAGCATTGTCCGAGACTCTACCAGAGTGGGGATTCCCTACAGCAGCTCAGGTAGGTCACCAGCATTGTCCGAGACTCTACTAGACATGGGGATTCCCTGCAGCAGCTCAGGTAGGTCACCAGCATTGTCCGAGACTCTACCAGAGTGGGGATTCCCTACAGCAGCTCAGGTAGGTCACCAGCATTGTCCGAGACTCATCTAGAGTGGGGATTCCCTACAGCAGCTCAGGTAGGTCACCAGCATTGTCCGAGACTCTACCAGAGTGGGGATTCCCTACAGCAGCTCAGGCAGGTCACCAGCATTGTCCGAGACTTTCCTAGATATGGGGATTCCCTACAGCAGCTCAGGTAGGTCACCAGCATTGTCCAAGACATGCCTAGATATGGGGATTCCCTACAGCAGCTCAGGTAGGTCACCAGCATTGTCCAAGACTTTCCTAGATATGGGGATTCCCTACAGCAGCTCAGGTAGGTCACCAGCATTGTCCAAGACATGCCTAGATATGGGGATTCCCTACAGCAGCTCAGGTAGGTCACCAGCATTGTCAAAGACTTTCCTAGATATGGGGATTCCTTACAGCAGCTCAGGTAGGTCACCAGCATTGTCCAAGACATGCCTAGATATGGGGATTCCCTACAGCAGCTCAGGTAGGTCACCAGCATTGTCCAAGACATTCCTAGATATGGGGATTCCTTACAACAGCTCAGGTAGGTCACCAGTATTGTCCAAGACTTTCCTAGACATGGGGATTCCTTACAGCAGCTCAGGTAGGTCACCAGCATTGTCCAAGACATTCTTAGACATGGGGACTCCTTACAGCAGCTCAGGTAGGTCACCAGCATTGTCCAAGACTTTCCTAGATATGGGGATTCCTTACAGCAGCTCAGGTAGGTCACCAGCATTGTCCAAGACATTCCTAGACATGGGGATTCCTTACAGCAGCTCAGGTAGGTCACCAGCATTATCCAAGACTTTCCTAGATATGGGGATTCCTCACAGCAGCTCAGGTAGGTCACCAGTATTGTCCAAGACTTTCCTAGATATTGGGATTCCTCACAGCAGCTCAGGTAGGGTGCCAGCATTGGCCAAGACTTTCCTAGATCTCGGGATTCCCTGCAGCAGCTCATGTAGGTCATCAGCATTGTCCAAGACTTTCCTAGATATGGGGATTCCTTACAGCAGCTCAGGTAGGTAGCTCACCAGCATTGTCCGAGACTTTGCTAGATATGGGGATTCCTTACAGCAGCTCAGGTAGGTCACCAGCATTGTCCGAGACTCCTATGATGCTATGCCAGGTAGATTAAAGACTTCCATTTACCCATACCCAGTTAGTCAATACATCTGTATATAATGTTAATGTCATTATAATAGCTCTTTTGAGGATTACCATTTCTTTGATATTTTCAAAAGAATTGAAGTGTCTCCAGCTGTTTTCTCGTCTTCTTTTGTTATTATTTCTGGGTGAGTGTATCTAGTAAAGAAAGTATCTGACACGATTTTCTCATGTTGCAGGGCATGTTCACCAGTTTGACAAGTTTGCTGTAGAGAAATGGCCCATTGTTCAGGCATATGCCTTGGAAGGACTTGGAGGGTAAATACACCACATCTGACTTACACAAGAAAGCAAGCCTAACTTATGACAGCAAAATACATATAGTTAGAGATCAAGCGCAAGGTTCATGCGATAGCATTATTACTTACCTCTGTTCCTTTGTCTCATTTGAATTAGAAATGACTTGTCTATCTCAGTACTTCTACACGAAATAGACAGAAAATGCTTTTTTAGTGGCCATGGCAGCAATTTTGAAGAAAAAAACCCATAGATGGTCACACTCAGACATTGTTCTTTCCAAATGTAAGGAAAATTTGTTCATGTACAGTTTGTATGTTCAAATTTTGCTGTAATTTGATTTGTAATGACCCTGATTTGACCTTAAAGATAATCTTTGGGTCAAGGTATGTCAAAGGAAAGACATGGGATTGATTTAATCACCGTAAGATCTGACTGAAATGTTCTTATTTGTTGTGTGAGCATGGTGAGTGTTTCTCTCTTTTATTAGGTTTAGTTTTTTGAAGGCACCATATTGAAAGTTTATCTTTTGTGAAACAATATTGGGAAAAAAACATGTAGGGCATAAAAAGAATTAATCTCCTCAGAAGGCATATGTGCGACTCTGAGTTTATTACATTCATTGTTGCAGATTATGAAATATTAGTATTACGAATATTTCATAATAGGCTCTGCATTGATAATGAGCACTATGTGAATATTATTGTAGTTAGCAACAAGTGTCTATCTTTGTTGTTATTTAAAACTGATGACTACATGTTCAAGTGAGCTAATAACCGACCAAGACTTGCAAGAATGTGGTCGTTGATTCTCAAGCAGACTTAGTAAGGGAGACAACTCTTCTGGATCTGACGTCAATGGGGAATTCAGTTTGCCAGAACATGCTGTATAATCTCAGGAATATGATCAATGGATGTTTTGAAATAGTTTATCTAACCTATTTATTTTTCCTGTTACAGGGGAGGATTCTTCACCATGATACATGAGGTAATGAACAGAATACGTGACTTTACCATGTTTACACTCTTGTTCTCAGGACAGTAATATGGTTAGTTTTGTCTTCAAATATGGTTATGTAAAAACATATTTTGCTCATCAATCTAAGGTGCCAACTGCCTCTTGCAATTTCTGTTTAACCTTGCCATCTTTTTTTTTTAATGGCCCTTTTGACTTTGAAATCGAGAAACCCACTAACCAGGAGTGCAGCTTGTCACGGTTCATATCCATAGAATTTCATGTTGAAACTGATGTAATATCACATTTATTTTGTTGACATGATCATAATAATATGGGTAATTAAGAGACTGGTAATTTATTATTATGGGTGTGTGTGGTGAGATTGGTTTGCTCATACACACATCCCTTCTCTTCCCCCTCTTCTTCAAAAGGAAATCATCGAGATTAACAGATTTCAGGTTTAACAGATCAAGTTATGAAGCTATGACCTATTTGTGGGTATATTGTTTAGCTTCCCATACAGTTATCATCCGGAACAACAAGGCCCAGAATAACGGGCCTTTTCTGTATCTGTTAAATAGCTGACTATTACTTGGAATGGAAGAATTCTTTTCAAAATGTTCCTGAATGAGCAAGTAGATTGTGCATTTCCTCTTCCTTCTAATGATGTTTTCCTGGGGTAGCTTCAGTCTGTGACAACTGTGACGACTTACTGGTCTTTAGAACTACTCTCTGTCTACTGGCCCTAGAATACACCTACTGCTAATACTGGTGTCTGATGGCCCTAGAATACACCTACTGCTAATACTGGTGTCTGATGGCCCCAGAATACACCTACTGATAATACTGCTATCTGATGGCCCTAGAATACACCTACTGCTAATACTGCTGTCTGATGGCCCTAGAATACACCTACTGCTAATACTGGTGTCTGATGGCCCCAGAATACACCTACTGATAATACTGCTATCTGATGGCCCTAGAATACACCTACTGCTAATACTGCTGTCTGATGGCCCTAGAATACACCTACTGCTAATACTGCTGTCTAATGGCCCTAGAATACACCTACTGCTAATACTGCTGTCTGATGGCCCTAGAATACACCTACTGCTAATACTGCTGTCTGATGGCCCTAGAATACACCTACTGCTAATACCGCTGTCTGGTGACCCTAGAATACACCTACTGCTAATACTGCTGTCTGATGGCCCTACAATACACCTACTGCTAATAATGCTGCCTGATGGCCCTAGAATACACCTACTACTAATACTGCTGTCTGTTGCCCTAGAATACACCTACTGCTAATACTGGTGTCTGATGGCCTTTGAATACACCTACTGATGATACTGCTGTCTGATGGCCCTAGAATACACCTACTGCTAATACTGCAGTCTGATGGCTCTAGAATACACCTACAGCTAATACTGCTGTCTGATGGCCCTGTAATACACCTACTGCTAATACTGCTGTCTGATGGCCCTAGAATACACCTACTGCTAATAATGCTGCCTGATGGCCCTAGAATACACCTACTACTAATACTGGTGTCTGATGGCCCTACAATACACCTACTACTAATAATACTGTCTGATGGCTCCAGGATACACCTACTGCTAATACTGCTGTCTGATGGCCCTAGAATACACCTACTGCTAATACTGCTGTCTGATGGCCCTAGAATACACCTACTACTAATACTGCTGTCTGTTGCCCTAGAATACACCTACTGCTAATACTGGTGTCTGATGGCCTTTGAATACACCTACTGATGATACTGCTGTCTGATGGCCCTAGAATACACCTACTGCTAATACTGCAGTCTGATGGCTCTAGAATACACCTACAGCTAATACTGCTGTCTGATGGCCCTAGAATACACCTACTGCTAATACTGCTGTCTGATGGCCCTAGAATACACCTACTGCTAATAATGCTGCCTGATGGCCCTAGAATACACCTACTACTAATACTGGTGTCTGATGGCCCTACAATACACCTACTACTAATAATACTGTCTGATGGCTCCAGGATACACCTACTGCTAATACTGCTGTCTGATGGCCCTAGAATACACCTACTGCTAATACTGCTGTCTGATGGCCCTAGAATACACCTACTGCTAATAATGCTGCCTGATGGCCCTAGAATACACCTACTGCTAATACAGCTGTCTGATGGCTCCAGGATACACCTACTGCTAATACTGCTGTCTGATGGCCCAAGAATACACCTACTGCTAATACTGCTGTCTGATGGCCCAAGAATACACCTACTGCTAATACTGCTGTCTGATGGCCCTAGAATACACCTACTGCTAATACTGCTGTCTGATGGCACTAGAATACACCTACTGCTAATAATGCAGCCTGATGGCCCTAGAATACGCCTACTACTGATAATGCTATCTGCTCACGCTAGAATACACCTACTACTTATAATGCTGTCATCGTGCTGTTTCCTTGATTCAGACAGTCAATTTGAAGGTGTTGTGACGTGTGTCTGAGGCCAACTCTATTATGATGGTGACCTTCTGTCATGACAGGTGCTACCAGACACTGACAGTAACTTTAAAAGTAATTCTAAAGTATAGATTCCACTCATTTTGTTTTGTTTTTTTGTTCTATATTTCATTGTTTTCATGAATGTGATTTCCCTTATGGCATGGACCTTTTTAAAGTGAGTGTTCTATGTGTTTCAGGTGTGTGATGTGAGTGGTGGTGTACATGAGCTGTACAGTAGGATGGACCCCGTGGCCCTGGAGGTGCAGCTCACGGAGGTCAGTAGAGGCAGCACGCAACATGCATGTAACATGCAGTGTATGTCAAACTGATGCATTACATTCCCTGAATGCGTCAGCACTTACACAAGACACTTGATGTGTCATTATAGATAACTTACACAATACTGTTATTTAGTCTGTCATACAAATATTATTGGAGTATAGCATGACTCTATATTATCAAGTTATCGGTGAATCTCGTAATCCAAACCCCCTGTCGACTGTTTACTTATGCAAATCTAAGCACAATATTTCATCACTGGATCGAATACTGGACTCGTTGCGGTATGGCATGGTTGTTACAAAGAATAATGTATGTTGTCCAAAGAAAGTGTCATGTATTCACGATCTTCCAACTTCCAAATGCCTATCAAAGAATCTATAAGTAATGATAGTGATTTTACAACTTTTCATTCAAATACATCTTGATGAAGTCTTTCAACTTCCTTCCCAGCATGAAGAAGTCAGATTGTTTGCAGCAGAGTGATGCATGGAAAGTAGAGTTGGCTCTTGGCATACTTAATCAGTGACAATGCAAATTTCATGCAAATAAGCAAACTATCTGTTGCACTCTTTAATTCTAGTGTCAGATAGCACTCTTTCTGGTCTTCAAACTAGTTTTAGATATGAGTGGTTCCTGAGTGCCAATAATTGGCTCAAGTTGAGGCTTATTCAGTGGTAATTAACAAATCCCTGATTCATGCTGTTATCACTAATGTTATGTCTTTGAAGAGGTGACTTGTATTTCACCGATAACATAAAGATTATAGAGAAAGAGGCTGTAAAAAGAATCCCATCTTTGAACAAAATAGCATTTTTCCCAATTTGCCTGCCAAGGGCACTTAGTTTGAAATCCCAAGATAAATCTATGAATTCTCGGTTTCATGCGGTTCCTGGGCAGGGGGTACTCTAGTGGTTTATGCATCCGCTTGTCATGCCGATGGTCCAGGTTTGATTCCCAACATGGGTACAATGTTTGAAGCCCATTGAAGCCATGATTTTGCTGGAATATTGCTCATGTGATTTCTATTCAATTGTTCTTGTGAAAAGCAATACCTCAAGAGGTTCTAACACAACACATCACCAAGACACTGATCAGTCTATATGTTGTTGTCATTGTGGCAGAAAACCTTCAAATTGACAAATGCTCTGAGCTTTCACTTCATAAAAGGAGAACTTGATTTTAGCATTTTAAATCTTGAAATTAATGCCTCTCCAAATTAATACGACTGCTGACCCCTAGCCCGAAATGTGACTCAATATTAATGAGACTTTCCCCCCATTCCCAGTGGAATGATACATATACTAACCTTAATCTGACCTTACCTTAATCCAACCTTACCTTAATCCAATCAAACAGCAAATGCACTTCTATAAAAACTGCTGCCGCTAAACAAAGATCCGAGGACATCCCATTACGGGTTACGTCAGAACTACCTTTCACGAACTTTGACCAACCACTGAAATGACTAACAAGAAGTCGACATAAGCCAATTAGAAAGCTGCTTTCTCGAGCCATACGGCACTTGTTTCAACCTGGCGACCTTCATTTCAGACTTCACTTGAAAAATATGTTGACACAGTTCTCAATTAAAATTTTGAAAACTGATCAAACAGAATTCCGGAATGTCTAATATATGGTTGAGATTGTAGGGCAGTGCTTCCCACATACTGTGCAACGCCTCCTCCATTCAAATGTTTATCCCACGGATGCGAGAGATAGGCGATAATTATGATGGAATCAGTCGTACGGGCTGTAACTGTCATTCCGAATACCCCGTGTTAACGTTTTCGAGGTTGCATGTTTAGAAAACACCACATTCGGACTGTCATTTTCATAATCGTGTAAGCGAAGCTTTGATTGGTCGAATAGAAGGTTGTTCTGATATGACCCGTAATGGGATATCTTCAGATCTTTGTTTAGTGATAGCGAGAACTAAGATCTGAATGAGATTGAGTGTTTTCCTAAAAAACAACAAATGTTTATATGTTTATTCTGTTGACTGTCATTGGGGAAGTTCAAAGGCAATAAAATAATTGAACCAAAAACAGTTCACTGATTGGTATCCAAAGAAGGTGTCAACAAAATTGAAGACGACATGACAAAGGCTGTAGATCTGAGGATAAGTGTGATGAAGGCTCATCGTTGGCTCATCGTTGGGTCGTGTCGACCTTTGACGCAGTGTTGCGTGGGTGGTGTCTGTCTGGGCTGCTGGAGTACTCAATGGTGCCTAGTTTGACAAGTGAACTCTTGACCCCAGCAGTGATAACTCACCGGATGCCCATTATGTAATTTCTATTCTTTAAATAACATTGTTATATACTTGTTACAACTGCTGCTCAAAGCGTGATGTGGAATATATAGTTGTTTGTGTTTATATTCAAGTTGGTATTTCCACTTCCGCAGTATGTGTCTTAACCCAAACAGAAAGATAGAGCAGCAACAAACTGGCATAAATTAGAGGCCATTATTGAATCATCATGAGCAGGTAGTTTCAAAGTGCCATTAAGAAGATATTGAAACAAATCACAAACAAATGACATGTCAGCGCCACATTTGCCTTCCCTCCCACATTATGCTGGCATGCCAAGGGGAATTACTCAGACTCACTCTTAAAGTATGGTTGACTGTTGAGACCAATTTCGCTACTGGAATAGGTAAAAACACTGTTGCAATACAAGTTCAGTATAGATAGAACTATTGCAATAGTTTGATATGTACTTCTTCCGCCGTAAGCAATGGTAAGCCTTGCATTATTCCAAATGAGGACAAAGCTAGACACATCCGCACAGTCCTGTGTTCAGGAGATTGCCTTGGATGTCAGAGGGGGGTAGCCCTGATTATTGATTAAAACATATGTCATTTCAAGCAGGGAGTATTTTAGAACAAAGTGAATGAAAAGTAAATTGGTTAATGATATATTGGTCAAGCATTACACTCCTGCTTCAAAAACCCATGGGGATTCCAGGTAAGAATTTAAATCCCCATAATCCTATACTTGTCATAAGAAGTGATTAAATGGATCAGGTGATCAGGCTCGGTGACTTCGTTGGTTCAATGTCATCGTACCCCAATGGCATGGATAGATGCTCATGATGTCAATCACAGGATTGTCTGTCCCATCAATTATTTACAGACCGCTGTCATATTGCTGGAATATTGGTTAGTGCAGCTTTTAACAACAAACAAGCCTATTTCTAGAGCTGGGTGTAACTCATGCCAAGGTGTGACAGGTGCTGACTGCTGCTTCAACATGGTTAACACTTCGGTCCCCTAGTGTACAGTTTGCAGCTGATGGTTTAGATTCTTCTCAGGTTTTATCTGCTTCAGCATTTGCCTCTGCTGGAGAGACAGTGGAAGAACATGACAGCCACCATGGACATTGAGATGTAAGTATTTGGCAGGCATCAAGTGAAGGATATGTGGACAGTTACTTGTTGTGATTGTGTGAAATAATTTGTGTTTCAAATATTACTTTTACATCAGTCAAGTCCCATGCAAAGCCTCTTATTCTTGATTCTGAGCCCTCCTTGTCATCATCCATGTGAACCTTGCCTTGGTATTTCATCCTGCTTAAGTATATATCCCTGACCAAAACTTGATTTTTCTTTTGAACAAAAAACACAGATTTAAGACAAAAAGTTTCTGCTTTGTAATCATCAAACAATGTTTTTTGTAAGTAGATACTAAGGGGATATATATAATTGTACCATGAATTTGCAAAATACTGAATTCTGATTGCTAAATAGAGGTTCTAATTACAATAACCACCTCTGATTGAAACAGCTGATCTGATTGTTGGACTATCTTACATTCTGTTCCAAATTTAATATTGTGCAGTTAAATCCGAGGTAACCTATCTCTATATTGAAAACTCAGTATGTTTATATATCCTAACTGGCTTATCAGGAAACAGATATCGAAACTGACAACTCATGGTTTGATGTTTCTTGACATGGTTAAAAGAGGAACACATTTTTAAAATTTATCCTTTAAACCAAAAGCTTAACATTTCTTCTTTAATTTTATTGTATCAATTGTAAATCCATTTTGAATAGAAAAAAGGTTATTATTAGAGCAATTAATATCTTTAATGTGACATATTTTATATTTGGAATTACACTTTCTTAGTAAAGTACACATTCTAGTACTTTTTTGGGTGCAGTCAATTCAAACTCACACTCTCAGAGTGAGGCGTCTTATCACCAGCTCACAAAGCCAGCAGCCTAACCTACTCAGCCACCAAGGCTTCCATAAAAATGAAAGTCCTACAACTGGTAGACTAAATCACTTGCTTTGTGTGCCCTTCTTACATGTTCGTTTTCACATCACTGCATCAATTATTGCTTTCATATATAAGTGGTATTTAATTTCCATCTAGTTCTTTTTTTTCATTGCTAAAATAATTGTAAATAAGAAACTGATATGGTAATTAAGAAAAGAATGACGACAACAAATACAGATTTGATTTCATAATTTGACAAGATTCCAACGTTAAAATGGTTAAATGACTGGCTCTGCTGACCAACACACTACCAAGCATCACAAAACACCACAGCATTTGGAAATGTCATGATTAACATACAATGATGCAAACTCATGCAGTCTATTCAGAGATCCAGTTTGTTACATTCTCCAGGTCTGTTAAAACCTGATCCAACCACAGACAATCAGCGCCTACCTTCCAGTCAGTGTGTGCCTGACAGTGTGTGCCTGACAGTGTGTGCCAGACAGTGTGTGCCTGACGGTGTGTGCCTGACAGTGTATGCCAGTCAGTGTGTGCCAGACAGTGTGTGCCTGACAGTGTGTGCCTGACGGTGTATGCAAGTCAGTGTGTGCCAGACAGTGTGTGCCAGTCAGTGTGTGCCAGTCAGTGTGTGCCAGTCAGTGTGTGCCAGACAGTGTGTGCCTGTCAGTGTGTGCCTGACGGTGTATGCCAGTCAGTGTGTGCCAGACAGTGTGTGCCAGTCAGTGTGTGCCAGTCAGTGTGTGCCTGACGGTGTATGCCAGACAGTGTGTGCCAGACAGTGTGTGCCTGACAGTGTGTGCCTGACGGTGTATGCCAGTCAGTGTGTGCCAGACAGTGTGTGCCAGCCAGTGTGTGCCTGACGGTGTATGACAGTCAGTGTGTGCCAGACAGTGTGTGCCTGACAGTGTATGCCAGTCAGTGTGTGCCAGACAGTGTGTGCCAGTCAGTGTGTGCCAGTCAGTGTGTGCCAGCCAGTGTGTGCCTGACGGTGTATGCCAGTCAGTGTGTGCCAGACAGTGTGTGCCAGTCAGTGTGTGCCAGTCAGTGTGTGCCAGTCAGTGTGTGCCAGACAGTGTGTGCCTGACAGTGTGTGCCTGACAGTGTGTGCCAGCCAGTGTGTGCCTGACAGTGTGTGCCAGTCAGTGTGTGCCTGACGGTGTATGCCAGTCAGTGTGTGCCTGTCAGTGTGTGCCTGACAGTGTGTGCCTGATGGTGTATGCCAGTCAGTGTGTGCCAGACAGTGTGTGCCAGTCAGTGTGTGCCAGTCAGTGTGTGCCAGACAGTGTGTGCCAGACAGTGTGTGCCAGTCAGTGTGTGATCCAACCACAGACAATCAGCCCCTACCTTCCAGTCAGTGTGTGCCAGTCAGTGTGTGCCAGTCAATGTGTGCCTGACGGTGTATGCCAGTCAGTGTGTGCCAATAAGTGTGTGCCTGACAGTGTGTGCCTGACGGTGTATGCCAGTCAGTGTGTGCCAGACAGTGTGTGCCAGTCAGTGTGTGCCAGTCAGTGTGTGCCAGACAGTGTGTGCCAGACAGTGTGTGCCTGTCAGTGTGTGCCTGACAGTGTGTGCCTGACGGTGTATGCCAGTCAGTGTGTGCCAGACAGTGTGCTCCAGTCAGTGTGTGTCAGTCAGTGTGTGCCAGACAGTGTGTGCCAGTCAGTGTGTGCCTGTCAGTGTGTGCCAGTCAGTGTGTGCCTGACGGTGTATGCCAGTCAGTGTGTGCCTGACGGTGTGTGCCTGACGGTGTATGCCAGTCAGTGTGTGCCAGACAGTGTGTGCCAGTCAGTGTGTGTCAGTCAGTGTGTGCCAGTCAGTGTGTGCAAGAAAGTGTGTGCCAGTCAGTGTGTGCCAGTCAGCGTGTGCCAGACAGTGTGTGCCAGACAGTGTGTGCCAGTCAGTGTGTGCCAGACAGTGTGTGCCAGTCGGTGTGTGATCCAACCACAGACAATCAGCGCCTACCTTCCAGTCAGTGTGTGCCTGACAGTGTGTGCCAGTCAGGGTGTGCCTGACGGTGTATGCCAGTCAGTGTGTGCCTGACAGTGTGTGCCAGCCAGTGTGTGCCTGACGGTGTATGCCAGTCAGTGTGTGCCAGACAGTGTGTGCCAGTCAGTGTGTGCCAGACAGTGTGTGCCAGTCAGTGTGTGCCAGACAGTATGTGCCAGTCAGTGTGTGCCAGACAGTGTGTGCCAGACAGTGTGTGCCAGTCAGGGTGTGCCAGACAGTGTGTGCCAGTCAGTGTGTGCCAGTCAGTGTGTGCCAGACAGTGTGTGTCAGTCAGTGTGTGCCAGACAGTGTGTGCCAGTCAGTGTGTGCAGACAGTGTGTGCCAGTCAGTGTGTGCCAGACAGTGTGTGCCAGACAGTGTGTGCCAGTCAGGGTGTGCCAGACAGTGTGTGCCAGACAGTGTGTGTCAGTCAGTGTGTGCCAGACAGTGTGTGCCAGTCAGTGTGTGCAGACAGTGTGTGCCAGACAGTGTGTGCCAGTCAGTGTGTGCCAGACAGTGTGTGCCAGTCAGTGTGTGCCAGATGGTGTATGCCAGTCAGTGTGTGCCAGACAGTGTGTGTCAGTCAGTGTGTGCCAGACAGTGTGTGCCAGTCAGTGTGTGCAGACAGTGTGTGCCAGTCAGTGTGTGCCAGACAGTGTGTGCCAGACAGTGTGTGCCAGTCAGTGTGTGCCAGACAATCCCTTGTAAAATCAACCATTGCTTCCTATTAAACATCTGGTTTAAACAATCCTTTTTCTGTATCTATTGTAAGACGTCTCCAGTGCATATGTATTTACAATAGATGTAAGTAAACACACACCTGATCAACACATGGAAATCTTACACGTCCCACATGCTTGATAGAGGTGCGAGTTACTCATACTGAGATTCCCCGCCAACTCCCACACTGCCCAAATGTAACTTGACAGCGTCTCAAATGCAAAAGAACTGCAGTCATAGAAAACAACGGTCATAAAGAAGCCACAGAACCTATATCCCTTTCCAGGAAGGCTTTATCCCCAAGTTGACAGCTGCCAAGTAACTACACCCTCATTGAAGACGTGAGAGTGTCCTTAAAAAAAAGCCTCAAATTTGCTGTTATCCACCCAGGGAAGAAGGAAGGAAGGTTGTGAGAAAGTTCAACAAGCTTTGAGAGAAGCCATTTGCCACTGTTGACAAGTACACTTACGAAAAAAGAAAAAACAGAAATCTCATTGTCCAGCCTTTCAGGATCACGTTTCTAGCCACCATACGTGTGTTCTGCCATCAAGATAACACCCCTGCTGCTGAGTGATTCAAGTGTTGGCTTGCCACGCCAAGACCCAGGTTAGATACCCACTTAGGTAGTGATGGAATAGTCCTAATCATGGAGTAAATCTCTACTCACTCACTCACTCTATAGCTAACATAAACCAGTGCCATCAATTCTGCATTTAAGTCCTTGGACAAATGAACACCTGAAGAAGCATTGCTGTTCACACTTTTTGCGTCCCCTACACCTGCTCAACATGTCAATGATCAGAAGACATCCGACAGACAGGCTGCCCCTGTCTACTTTCATAGAATAGCATCCCTAAACTGCTCCAACTCAAAAGCACCATATACCAGGTAGAATGAAATACACAACAGCGTTAGAAATTGGCCATAGAACTGTAGTCCTTGCCAAACTGCCTAGTCAAGGTATCATAAAGACTAGTAGACATTTTCCATTTGTTAGGGTTTTGCCATATGTTATGATTATAAGGACTAGTGGTCTGAAGCAGTTAGTTTCTATCGCTGCACAAGTGAAAGCTGAAGACCACTCACATGAGCAGTACAAATATCCCCAGTCGGCAGCCCAGCCTATAAATCAGCCATTTCTGGCCACATGCTGCTCGGTCCACCATCTGGGACCACCTAGTCAACCACCATGACAGACAGATTACACAAAATGACAGAAGCCATCAACATCCTGACACACGGCCCAGCAGAAATCAGAAGTACATTATCCCTTCAGCTTATCAAGACCTAATCAAGTCGCAGACCTAATAACCTTGCTCTCCCCACCATTCAAGCCCCAGTGTCAACACCAACTGCCACAGGCTTCCCTTGTACATACTCCTCCACCGTCCACACAGAGTGCTATCTTGATTCACATCACCTCCAGTGTTACCTTAAACACATCCGACATCACAAGGAAATCATACAAACAGAAGCCACTCAGAAGACTTACCAGCAACCACGTTGATAGACACTTGTAACTTAAAATGAGGAGAAAGTAAATGATAGGCACTTGTAACTTAAAATGAGGAGAAAGTAAATGTTAGATAGACACTTGTAACTTAAAATGAGGAGAAAGTAAATGATAGGCACTTGTAACTTAAAATGAGGAGAAAGTAAATGTTAGACACTTGTAACTTAAAATGAGGAGAAAGTAAATGATAGTCACTTGTAACTTAAAATGAAGAGAAAGTAAATGTTAGATAGACACTTGTAACTTAAAATGAGGAGAAAGTAAATGATAGACGTATGAAGGAGATCATATTTAAAACTGTCATAATAGTAACATGTTTAATTAATGATAAATGGTTGTGTCTTTTTAGTGGCAGATAAAGTGGTATTTATGTTTATTATTAATATTTATTGGATTACATGAAATGATTTTATCTTAACAATTCTGTGTTGACAAAAGTCATTACATATTTCTGATGCCTAAGGAAATAAATCAAATCTGTGTGAATAATATACATACACCTTGACCCGTATATATATCATAGGCAGTTCAGGTATTCAAATGAAACATTATTTAAGTGTAACTAAGGAAGTCATCAGTCATACTGTTGTTTATTACACACATCAGACCACCTCATCATTAAGGGGATTAAACAAGGATATTTTCCTCTAGACAGCTAAGAACCATTTTTCTTTTTCAAGAAACAGGGGCACGGGTTGCCCAGTCATCTAAGGCGCCGCGATTCACTGTGCAAAGTTGCGTCCCTATGAGTGTGGGTTCGAATCCCAGTTCGCCTCGATTATGTTTCTAGGTTTGTCAGCACCATACCCATGCTCGTGGGTTTCACCGAAGTGGTAAACGTCTGAGACCTGCATCACTTCGGGCTTTCCTCCCACATTAAGCTGACACGCCGCGATATAACTGGAATACTGTTAAAAGCGGCGTTGAACCCAACTCACTCACTCACTTGTTCAAGAAAGACTTCTGAAGAGTTTGATATGACATTTTGGATATTTTGAACAGACAGGTTGTATGTTACAAAGTCCACACACACTTGTATTGTACAGGGTGCATCTCGTTTACTTGTTTTGATTGGTTGACTGTGACCCCGCTAAGGTCCTGATTGGTTTGTCTATTAGTGTAGACTAAACTGACTCAAAAGGTGAGATCAGACTAAATTTGAGCATGAAACCAAGCGTAAATTTAAGCATAAAACAAAGTGTAAAATGATGATGCAATACTGCATTGCATAAAATAATTTTTTTCTTATTGTGAACATGGTAAAAGTAGAAAAAAGCAAAAAAATAGACTTGGTTTTTACAGTGCATTGTAATTGACATTGAGACCTGCTTGTTTGAAGATGCATAGTAAAACACAAGTTCAACACACAAAATTGAAATTAGCATAAAGGAATGAAAAGTTGCTGTGTTAATAATTGACTAAACAAGATTTTAAACCATTCAGCATGTATCATACTGACTCAGTAAAACAATTACTGCCCACTGACTAAAGGCCCTGAATCTAACTCAATCTGATGAAAGATCCTGATGTCACTTTTCTTTTCAGCCATCGGACAAGACATCACTGGCCGAGGTCTATGCAAATTTTAGTTTGATTCAATATAAAATAATTGCGTTCAAAACTCAGCTGACCGAATGGCCAAACCAAATTACATGATAGCTACGTGGGAGGCCAGAAGTGAGTGTCAAACTGTCGGTCTGAGATTCAACAAGCAGCTCTGTTCCATACAAACAACTGCGTGCCTGAATTACCATTGGTTGAAGCAGTTCCGTGTTAATTATTAATGCTGTCGTGTCTAGGCACACGCACAAGCAGGAACACTGTGTTTATTGGAGTTCATGCTTAGAATTAGTAACAAGGCTCATGTTTGATCATTTCATTACTTACGCACAACAGGATTTTCAACCAGTCACACTTCGGCCTGTTAATATTGACAAAATTTAAACATGTAAATATGTATTTTAAAAGTGTGCATAATGAATAAAATGCCACGTTCTTTCACATTTAATACCATATGTAGAAAACTTGTGTAATCTTTGTTTGGTGCAGTTCACGCTTTCCACTGGGAATCCACTATTTGTGTGAACGGGGCGGTCGGGTAGCCTAGTGGTTAAAGCGCTTGCTTGTCAATGTGTGAAGCCCATTTCTGGTGTCCCCCGCCGTGATATTGCTGGAATATTGCTAAAAGCGGCGTAAAACCATACTCACTCACTCTTTTTGTGAACATGGTATCTAACGAGAACTTGCTGAATACTCCATGTACCTGCTTCTTGTAACTTCATGATTGATTTATTCATCTTGTTTGATGAACTCATCCACTCAAACGTAACTATCCAAGAGGAGAACAAATGCTTTGTTATCGCTTGACACATCATCATCCAGCCCTATAGAGGGCCCACAGAAGGTGGTCATGATGTTGGACACTTGGAGTTTCCTTTATAAAGTCAGTGGAAAACTGCTTGATGCTGACAGTATCCATTACCATGGCAACCTCCGAGGAACATTCGATTTGTGAAGCCCACTTCCATACAGCTGTAATATTGCTTACTGTTTCATGTAGCCAAGCCTTTTTATTTTGTAATTGGTTTTGAATTTTGCAAAAAAGTGGGGGGAAAGTACAACCCGAAAAGCACTATTTTCTTTAGTCCACCAAATGCAAACTTATGTGTCCATTACAAACATTGTAAACTGCAAGACAGTCTGTTGTATGACAAGACATGCCCACTAACTTTGCACTGATCCCCAGCAACAGAATAATAATGTAGACAGTCTTTTTGATTCACCAGTTCTCTTGAATTTGCAATAACATATTCTACAAATGTAGTGGAAGAGCTCTTCGTTTCATGACTCAACAGATGCATTTGGCATATGTTTTTGTTATTTTTGACACTGTTGTTTATATTTCTGATGACATTGTTACAGAGCTTATACCTTACAATTTAAGGTGTGGCATATTTGTCAACTTGAATTGTACTACAAGTACTATGATCTGCTAGTTTCAAGGGACTTTATTTGCTTTTTGTGTGCAGAGCCCAGCATACCGGAGACCTGTCAGAGGAACGTCTGTTTGAGGTGTGTATAGCTGTCATACATAGTCATGAGCATTGCTTCAGATATCAAGTTTTTCAGTGAAATTAGAATTGTAGAGTACTTTTATGAAATTGTGTGCTCAGTTTTAACGACAAAAAAAAATCCTTCAAAATATTCAAGATCCGTAACATTTTGTTGTTGTTCACTCAACATGCTCAGTAAGAATGAAACTATACACCTATTCTGTGAATGTACATTGACTGAAAGAATACATGACTGTGGGCATCTTAGGCTGTGCATGTCAAATATGAGAAAGGCATTATTCAGGAAAAAATAAAACTTATGCTTGTCATAAGAAACGACATTATGGATCATGGTCAGACTCAGTGACCAGGCTGATTGTGTGTTGTCATGCTCCGAAAGCGAGGAATGTGCTCATTTAAGCAATCACTTGTTTGTTTGGTCCTTGCTCAGTTGTTTACAGACTGGAATATTGCTGAGTGTGGCGTTAAACAACAAACAAACATCGACCAATGGCAAGATGTGGGTGAACTTGACTGCTGAATGCCCCCTGTACAATCAGTACAGAAGGTGATAATGGTGTTTGTGTTCCAGCCCCTCAGAAGCTACTTTCAACATGGCCGAGGAGCAGCCAGTGGAGATGGCAGGTACAGTTTGCAATTTAAGTACCAACCCAAAGCCTTGTCCAGTAAAATTATTTTCATCTGGAAACCCTCATTGATTTTCTCTGATAAAAATGTACTGCAATGATGACACAGGACAATTTCTGTGTAATCAATTTCACATCACCAAATGGAGTTGCATTGGCCTGACATTCTGTATATTCCAAAGCCCATTAGTCCAAAGGCCTATTATCAAAAAAACATGTTAGCACAAAGCCAAATAGTGCAAAGCCCCATTAGTACAAAGCCCTAATAGTACAATGCCCAATAGTTCAAAGCCCCATAGCAAAAAACCCTGTAAGCACAAATATGAGCAGTGCAAAGCCTTATCAGAACAAAGCCTTATTAGTCCAATGCCCAGTAGTCCAAAGTCCCATTGGTCCACAACCCCAGTAGCCCAAAGCCAATTAGTTCAAAGCCCAATAGTACAAATCCACATTAGTCCACAAAGCTATTAGTCCAAAGGCCTATTATCAAAAAACCATGTTAGCACAAAGCCAAATAGTCCAAAGCCCCAGTAGACCAAAGCCCCATTAGTCAAAAGCTCTATAGTCAAAAGCCCATTAGTCAAAAGCCCGTTAGTACAAAGCCCCAGTAGACCAAAGCCAAGTTGTCCAAAGCCCCATTTAGTCAAAGCCACAAGTTGTCAAAAGCCCATTAGTCAAAAGCCACATTGCCCAAAGCCCCATTGGTACAAAACCATGTTTGTCTGGAAACCTTCTTGACATTTAGTGTTTAGAACATCTATATATTCAAAAAAGGGGAATTGCCCCATAACCATGAATTTTTGTTGGGAATGTTTAACTTGGACTTGGTTCTCCGTGGTTTTACTGGAGTCTTTTCATGGTCCCTGTTTACATTCAGTTATGATTGAATAACGGTGACATGAATGAATGTGACACCGGACATGACACTATTGAGATACATTGCCTCAATCGATAATCAGTCATCTCATTGTTGGGTGTATAATTGCAGGAGCAGAAAGTTACCCTTTGTATTGTTTGGGAGCCATGCAAGTAAGACTGAACTGCTCCAAGCACAAGACATGGATGGCTACAATTCTAAGAAGAGTTCCATGAAAGGGGAAACAACTCACACTATCGTGAGTACTTTGTTTCTTTGATTTGGGGCCTGTTTCCCAAATCATATTATTTGAGCAGTATCCCATAATATGTGGGGTAGATTATTGATGAGAACAGCCAACAGTTGGTGCAAATGTGTTAAAAGTATGTCCATATTATAGTCAATTATTCTCTACTCAACTATTTCAGTGAGTATGTCCGAGTTGGTATGATTGTAATTGATGATAAAATTACGTAGTACATTATGGACATTGTATTTAGTCCAGATGAGCATGACTTTTGACAGACTGTTTGATCAGATGTACTTGTGTTTCTCCTCATGATTGATGAGCCTATCTTATTTGGGATACGAAGGGTCGGAACTCACTAAACTCACACCTCTAGACACACTCGATCAGGAAGCCCTAAACTGTGGTATACCTAGACATGTCAGATGCCTTTTTCACGTCTGATGATGATATATCTGTCTATCAGTTGTTGTGTGATACCATACAACACATGTCATCTTGAGATGTATTATGGCCGAAGTTGGGATACAAATTAGCTGTATCAACTGAATATCCTACTAAATGTTTTGAATTGAACCAAAATGACACCATCAACAACTGAAGTTTCAGTACAGTATAATGCATAGTCTAATGCTGACATAACAATAATGTTAAAACTTGTTTTGTGTTTTTTAACATTGATCGTGCATTAATAAATATCGGAGCAACTGTCTTATCAATGGAAAACAAAATAAATAGGTCAAGAAATGAAAGAAATCAATTCATGAGGATATAAATATTCTAAAATCATTGTAAATAGCTGGAGAGGAATCTGAACTGTTAACATTACTAAATGTGATCCAGTATGCCTATAAATTTGAAAGCTGTTTCATAAAGACTGCATTTTCAATAAATATTATCGGTGACCTAACAAACATGTAATGAAGAAATACTCCAGCTACAACTAGCACCCTGACATTGTGGATTGTGCCCAGACGTGATGGATTCTACCCTGACCAGTGGATTGTACCCTGATAAGGTGGATTGTACCCTGATGTGGTGGATTGTACCCCGACAAGGTGGATTGTTCCCCAACATGGTGGATTGTACCCTGATATAGTGGATTGTACCCTGACATGGTGGATTGTACCCTCATGTGGTGGATTTTACCCCAATGGGGTTGATTGCACCCTGACGTGGTGGATTGTACCCTGACGTGGTGGATTGTACCCTGATGTGGTGGATTGTATCCCGACCTGGTGGATTGTATCCAAATGTGGTGGATTTTACCCCAATGGGGTGGATTGCACCCTGACGTGGATTGAACCCTGACATGGATTGAACCCTGGCGTGGTGGATTGAACCCTGACGTGGTGGATTGAATCCCAATGGGGTGGATTGCATCCTGACATGGATTGAACCTTGACATGGATTGAACCCTGACATGGATTGAACCTTGACGTGGTGGATTGAACCTTGACGTGGTGGATTGTATCCCGATGTGGTGGATTGTACCCTGACATGGTGGATTATACCCCGACATGGTGGATTATATCCCGATGTGGTGGATTGTACCCTGACATGGTGGATTATAACCCGACATGGTGGATTATACCCCGATGTGGTGGATTGCACCCTGACATGGATTGAACCCTGATGTGGTGGATTGTACCCTGACATGGTGGATTATACCCCGACATGGTGTATTGTACCACAATGGGGTGGATTGTACTCTGAGGTGGATTGAACCCTGATGTGGTGGATTGTACCCTGATGTGGTGTATTGTATACCAATGTGGTGGATTGTACCCTGATGTGGTGGATTGAACCCTGACATGGATTGAACCTTGACGTGGTGGATTGAACCTTGACGTGGTGGATTGTATCCCGATGTGGTGGATTGTACCCTGACATGGTGGATTATACCCCGACATGGTGGATTATATCCCGATGTGGTGGATTGTACCCTGACATGGTGGATTATAACCCGACATGGTGGATTATACCCCGATGTGGTGGATTGCACCCTGACATGGATTGAACCCTGATGTGGTGGATTGTACCCTGACATGGTGGATTATACCCCGACATGGTGTATTGTACCACAATGGGGTGGATTGTACTCTGAGGTGGATTGAACCCTGATGTGGTGGATTGTACCCTGATGTGGTGTATTGTATACCAATGTGGTGGATTGTACCCTGATGTGGTGGATTGAACCCTGATGTGGATTGAACCCTGATGTGGTGGATTATAGCCCAACATGGTGTATTGTACCACAATGGGGTGGATTGCACTCTGAGGTGGATTGTACCCTGATGTGGTGGATTGAACCCTGATGTGGTGGATTGAACCCCTGTTGTGGTGGATTGTACCCTGATGTGGTCGATTGAACCATGACGGGGTGGATTGTACTCCGACATAGTGGGTTGTACCCCAACGGGGTGGATTGTACCAAGATGTGGTGGATTGTATCCCAATGTGGTGGATTGAACCCAGATGTGGTGGATTGTACCCCAACGGGGTGGATTGTACCCAGATGTGGTGGATTGTACCCCAACTGGGTGGATTGTACCCTGATTGAATCCTGATGGAGTGGATTGTACCCGATGTGGTGGATTGTATCTCAACCTGGTGGATTGTACCCCGACATGGTGGATTGTACCCCGATGTGGTGGATTGTACCCTGAAGTGGTGGATTGTACCCTGAAGTGGTGGATTTACCCTTATGTGGTGGATTGTACCCTGTCCTTGTGGATTTACCCGATGTGGTGGATTGTACCCTGAAGTGGTGGATTTACCCTTATGTGGTGGATTGTACCCTGTCATCGTGGATTTACCTGATGTGGTGGATTGTACCCTGAAGTGGTGGATTGCTGCTCATGCAATTGACCACTGGTTTGCCAAGACCCCACTCAGTTGTTTACCTCGACTTGACTCAGTTGATTACCTAGACTTGACTCAGTTGTTTACCTCGACTTGACTCAGTTGATTACCTAGACTTGACTCAGTTGTTTACCTAGACTTGACTCAGTTGTTTACCTCGACTTGACTCAGTTGTTTACCTAGACTTGACTCAGTTGTTTACCTAGACTTGACTCCGTTGTTTACCTCGACTTGACTCAGTTGTTTACCTCGACTTGACTCAGTTGATTACCTAGACTTGACTCAGTTGTTTACCTAGACTTGACTCTAGGTTATTTACCAGCCGCAGGGATTTAGCTGACATGTTGTTGAATGAGGCACAAAACAACATTCACTCACTCACATTTGTGCTACTTATTGCTTTTAAAGTTGGTTCCAAATTATAAAGAATAGGCTTTGTTTTTTCATGTATTTTTTGTGTGTCTGCATCTGTAGTTGTATGCGCAAAGTGTTCCTGCTCCTCACCATGGTGACTGTGAAAATACAAATTGTCCGAGTTTCAGGTATGCGTGATCATGTATTCTTGAATGTCTCTTTAAAGACATGATTGATTTTACTTTACAATGAAAAAACAGAACTATTTCACTAACCGTTTTTTTTGGCAATTACCAGTTTAAAGAATTTACAGAAAAGACTTTCACTTAGACAATGCATTTTTTAACTGTAGCAATGAGAAAAATGGTGTGGCAATATCTTGTACAGCTATAAATATTGTCATAAAAAACCTCAGAGCTATGCAGGGCCATGAACTTGAGAGAGCACATGATGATGCCTGTCTCGCACGTCACATTCCAAGTACAGGTAATCCGTAATGTGATTGTTGAGTCATGCTACAGAATGTAATATTAGTTATCAGCTGATTGTTGCACTATTTCAGCAGTGCAGATTTTGCAGTTGCACTTCAAAGTCTCTTCACTTTCCCTTTATAAAAGTTAAGTTGTTTCCCAAGCAGCCTGATGTCCTGGGGATTTGACCATATCTTATCACTATAACAGCTGTCTTTCTTATAAAAATATGGGTGTATGTTTGTGTTGGATGTAGCTCTCCAAACCTGCTCATGTGCCTGGCCTCCATGTTGTCTTGTCTGTGGGATAGTTTCCTTTTGGCCTTGTATCAAATTACCTTACCGTATTCGACGTAATAAGCGCCCCGATCTAATAAGCGCCCACGGCGATATTTGCTAATATTTTGGCTAGTGAACAATCCCAATTAGCATCCTTTCCGATTGATCAATGAACACAAGACTTTATTTGTGTATAATACGCACTCGTGTGTTCTATGCACCCTTAATTATGGGCAATTAAATTCTGGAAAAATATATCTGTCATATATAAACATTTCAGGCTGTCAGCATAAACCATGAAATTTATGATCTTTCAACTGTTAGTAAATAGTATTCTAATAAGAGCCCCCCATTTCTATTCTTGTGAGCGACCTGGGTGCTTATTACATCGAATACGGTATATCAGAAGAAAATATAGGACATGAATCACACCTGACATAGAAACTTGTGTTGTATAATAGGACGAAATCTAATCCACCCAAAATAAATGACATTTCTTTTAAAAGACATATAATAATCTCGATAGATCCTCTGGATGGACTCTCCTGGGAATTGAATGTATGGAATGAGACGCTTCGCAAAATGAACAAAGGCACAGACAGTATCTAATCTTGGGATAAAGTACACTTTTTGAGTTACATTATAATGGGCTTGACGCTGTACAAATTATCTCCCACATGATCTAACATATCCTTGGTAACATTGTTATCTCAGTCAATCAAGGTTTCGCATCCACACCAATAATCAATTGGCAAAATAGTTTCTTTAAACTTCGAATAGTTTAATATTATTCCCTGGTAGAAGTCTGGCAAGATGATGTCATACGTCTCCAATGGTGCTGTGTTATCCCAAACATATACAATCAACTGTGTCGATGCCTCAGTATCCACAAAGTTGTCCGTGAGGGGAAGAGAGATCATGAAAAAATGATACAGCGAGAGGGGTGGGTGGGTTACAATGTATCACCCACCCCCTCCCTCTTCTTCTCCCTAAGTTCAATACACATGAGATCTTCATGGATCTGAGATTTTGAAACTCAATACTGAATCAGACATTCCAATGGCGTGTTGTTATCTTGTTGAGGGCAATACCGGGACTTTCCCGTTTATCAGCCCTTGGCTGAATTACGGAAAACAGCACTTTCCCAGGGCTCAATTTCGGAAGTGCAAACGCTTTCTTACCTAAATAGGGGATGCCTTTTGCTAAAAGAAAATTGAACTTTGAGCTGGAAAAAACTTCACAGAATGCAAATGTTGGACTTGCACCTACTGTTGATTTCCCTCTTGTAGTGCATTTTCCACGTATTAACTTTCAAAGGGAGTTCAGTTATGAACCTAAGGAAGATAACTCCAAAATAAATATCCAAATTTAAGTCCATGGGCCTAAATACAGTTAGTTTTATGTTTTTCTGCCCATGAGCGTAATTACATGTGGGTTTAAATACAGGAAGTCCCGGTATGTATGTCAAATACAGTTAATAATTCAAGTCTATCTAAATCCGCTCTCATCAATAGTTGAGGTTCAAGTTATCCCTCATTCTGACTGTTAGTCTACAGTGTCCCGCCACCATTCATGTATTCCCAGTTCTGGCACAAACAGATGTCCTCAAACTATGTAGGATATCACATTTTCCACCTGATTACAACTGATCACACATTGCAATAAATAGTTTCTCTCAGAGACTGGTTCTCTTGTTTTTTGCTGGTGTGCTTTTATGATGTACAGACAGATTAATGCATTGGTTTTACTGGTTTTATTGGTCTTTAATGTCAAATCCCATAAACCCAAAACATATTGAAATCAAATCATATAAATAAACATGTCATCAATGATAAGTTCACAGACTTCTTATTTAATCATAAACTCATAAAAGCCTACAATATATCAGAGCAATAATGCACCTCTAGCCCTGCCCATTTTAATATCAGATAATCCGAAAACAGTTGGCTGTTAGAGGACATGACCTAATATGTTTTTGTTTTGCAGACATAAACAAAACAATATTTTGCTTGGTTAGCCAATCAAATACCATGGAATCACTTGCAATTGTTTAATATTCCTTCATGAACTCAGGCCTTTGTCCAACTCTAAGTGCCTTTCTTTATGTGATAAACCTGTGCACACAATACACCGTCATCAATTTGGACTAGTTCTATAAACCTGGCAAAACTGCCCAATAGTTAAAGTATCATTTATATTATTTATAAGGACAATTATTAATTTGCCATATTTAAAGTTTTTGCTATGTGATATCTTTACAAGGACTAATGGACTGAACATGTTAGTTTCTGTCACTGCAACATAAGGTAAAATGCAATGAAAGACTGTTTGTCCAAGACCATTCGTGAAAACATTCATTACAATTTCCAAAAGCTTTGCTCGTTTAAAACATTATGCAGATCCTGTGGGTTTAAAAGAACCCTTATTATGTCTTGACCTCAGTAATCAATGACAGTTTCACTGGAATATGTACCATCTGAATTAACAGGGCTGCACTGTATGCCATGGTTTTAGATTAGTTTATTAGACTGTCAAGATTTTATCATGCTCTGAAGACTTACACTAACATGTTGACCCCTGAAGATCCAGGGTAGAATAGGTCTTCAGCAACCCATGCTTGCCGTATTAGGTGAATATGCTTGTCGTAAGAGGCGACTAACAGGATCGGGTGGTCAGGCTTGCTGACTTGGTTGAAGCATGTCTTCGTATCACAATTGTGTAGATAGATTCTCATGATATTAATTCCGGATTGTCTGGTCGAGACTCGATTATTTACAGACTGCCATCATATATCTGGAATATTGCTGAGTGTGGCGTTAAACAACAAACAAACAAAAAACACTAACATGCTATGTTCTTTTTACCTTGTGTTTCAGCTGTGTCAGGCAGTGGATCCAAAAGGCCCGTTAACCTGTGCTCGGACCTACTTCTATACACCAGTGTACGACCCATTCTCAGGTGAGCCACATGTATAGTCTGTAACAGGAATATGCCCCAGTGGGAATCAGAGGCAGAGTAGGCCCCCAGTAACCCTGCTGGTTGCAAGAGATGTAAATGAGGATTGGATGGTCATAATGTGTGACCAGGCTGATTGTTTGTCATTGTTCTCTGCTGACATGGGTTGATGCTCATACCATTGCCCACTGGTCTGTGTGACCGGGACGTGACTACCGGTATGTACAAGATGCTGGAGTGCTGGTGACTGTTAAATATGGCAACATTCTTTCACCCACTCATTCATTCATTACAGGAAGGCCACACTGCCAAGACATTGCAAATTGCTTAACATCTCAAAATCAATAATCAGAGCTTCAGAATCAATCAACCATGATAATTAATAGGATTGATTTTTTACAATTGTGAAGGGGACAATTTGTTTGCATTAAGATGTGGAAAATTGAGGTCATTTGTTTGATCTTTGATGCTTCCAATCCTATTTCAGTTCTTCCAGTTAAGCGTTACACAACAGCAGGTTTGGGGTGATAAATACTGAATCTCTGGCCAGGAAGTGTTTGATTGATATTTAGAATTTAAACAGGAAGAAGTGAATATTTATGGATGACAGCTTTGTTATTATTATATCCCAGTCATCTAAGGCGCCGCAGTTCGGTGTGCAGAGTTGCATCCCTTGGGCACGCCAGAAACCTATGATTTGAGGTTTGAATCCTTCTTAAACAACAAACACATATACAAACAAAGCTCATGGGTATAACTGAATATCAGGTTGATTATGAAAAGAGTAAATATCTAAATAGCTAATTCATCTCACCCTCATCCCTCAAATTTTATGTGAAAGAATTCAGGTGAGCTACTGTGTTCATCCCTTGGATACATATGATGATATTGATACTAAAAAAGAAGTTAGGGATTGTGAAATCAGAATATTTTTGTGGATGTGTATATTTCAGAAACTGAATCCCTTAAGATAACAAAAGATCAGGGTTAGAAACTAACAGTTTTTGCCCACTAGTCCTTATAATGACATCTTCCTGAGGCATGAGAGTTAACTGACTTTAAAAGTCCAGTTTCCACCATTGCCGAACTAGGCTGGAATTAATGGGCTCGATCGTAGCGTCACCAGTGGCTATTACCAGTTATGTCCCTTCTAAGCCTCTCCTATGGACCAATCAGATTCCAACTCTCGTATCACTTGTGTTTGCTTCACACAAAATGGTGGTGCCCAGTCAGGACGATCTGATCGATAATCAAGATCTATATTGTGATAAAACGGGTCTTACATCGCGAAATGCATCAAATCACGTGAGCACCTTGATTAAAAACATGAAAAGATTTGGAATAATATCTGTTGACAACGAGTTGGCTGTGCACATGCTTTGCAAAAACTGCAGTCGATCGAAATCTTCACGACAGTTTACGAACCGGATTTCGATTTCAGTGCACGTTTCTGATTGGACTAAGCATAGACTCGTTAGTCCAGCCAAAATGTAACTCCATAATACCAGCCTAGTTCGGCAAGGGTGGAAACTGGACTTTTATAGTCAGTTAACTCCTTTGCCTCGGGAAGATGTTATAATGATAACATATAGAAAAACCCTTAAAATGGGTCAATTTCTACTAGTCCTTAGGATACCTTTACTATTGGGCAGTTTCGTAAGGACTACAGGACTAGTGCCAATTTCTAATGCTGAAGATGTCTTCATATAATATTTTAAGTACCAAATATCATTTGAAACATTAACAATACCTGATAACATTAAGATATAATCCAAAATGTCAGTTTACTCAGTTCTATTGATCTTCAGGTTGAGTGGATCATTAAATATTAAATTGGGAAAAAATTATTATCTTGAAAATGGATATTCATTACCGGGAAGTTCAATTACACTGCTTGGTTAATTTCATTACCACACAAAGGTTTGGGTAATTAAATCTGTTTCCTGTTTGAATTAGATGATGGACATTATGTGTTTTCAGATTTATAGATGTTTTAATGTATTCAGTGCCAGGGAATTCATTGTAACCAGCAGTGTGAGCTGGAGGTTCAATGTGCAAAATGTCATAGCTTGAAATGTTCAGTAACACCTGCAAATCTGGAAGCAGATAATGTTTATTTATATTGTAATTACCAAATGTTTCCTCACACTGTGATATGGACTACCGTATTCGACGTAATAAGCGCCCACGGCGATATTTGCTAATATATTGGCTAGTGAACAATCCCAATTAGCACCCTTCCGATTGATCAATGTACACAAGACCTATTTGTTCGTGTATAATACGCACTCGTGTGTTATATGCACCCTTAATTATGGGCAATTAAATTCTGGAATATATATATCTGTCGTGTAGGATACGCACATACTTTTCTTTTGTATCATTTCAGGCTGTCAGCATAAACTACGAAATGTACAATCTTTCAACTCTGTTTTTTTTCTCACCAAAATTATATTCTAATAAGAGCCCCCTATTTCTAATTTTGAGAGCGCCCCGGGCGCTTATTACGTCGAATACGGTAAGTGTCAGACCTCAGTGTGCATGGATGACCTCATGTGCTTCTGAATAGCAGAAAAGTGACCAAACTAAAGCAAAGTTGTTGTGACAAATAGTGAAATTTAATTGATAGCCCATGCCATGTTGTTCAAATTTGAGATTTTCCAAGAAAATAATGTATTTGCAGGGGAAATTATTTCGAAACTGCTTTGAATTCCACTTTACAATCAGTTTGCAGTGCACAATCCCATTTGCCTTCTTAAAAATCACCATCTAGGGAATTTGTAACCGATAGTAAATTTAAGCATATGTTAATAGAACAATAACATCAGGCACGTATTGCACACTTGTTTATTCACTGCAATGTTATATTGTAGATGTGTTTGTGTTGCTCAGTATGGTGTAATGTAAGAAGTTTTGTTTTTTCAATTATGGTTCTTTGTTCAAATGATAGACAGAAATGGTATTTTGATGTTTGCATCTGCCCAGAGTTGCTCACTCACTCACTCACTCACTCACTCACTCACTCACTCACTCACTCACTCACAATGTCATCGTATCCAAATTGTGTAGCTCGATGCTCATGATGTCAGTCACTGGATTGTCTGGTTTATTTACAGACTGCCGTCATATAGCTGGATTATTGCTGAGTGCAGCGTTAAACAACAAACAAACAAACAAATAAAGTTACTAATTGCTCACGTTATATACGGTGTGGGGACAACATGGAAGTCTGTTTTTTCAACCTTTTGTGCATTTAGAGCAAGGTTAGTGACAAGGGATTAATAAAGCCTGAAAAACATAAGAACATTGCACTTTTCTCAGACCAATGGGTTTAAAAATATTTTTTTGCACGTCTAAGTGTATTGTGAAGATGTTTTTCCATTTTAGTCTGAAAGCAGGAAGTACATGTAGATCCTTTTATACAGGGGTGTTCACTCATGCTGAAGGGTTGGAGATCTCAGAATGTGTTTTTTAATCCTTGCAGATGTTTTTCTTTGGATGACAGCCATAGAGTGGTAAAAGTGGAAGCTTTCTTGTAATAAATACTGAAGTGCTCATGTTAGAAAAGGTTTTCCTAGACAAGAGGTGACAGGATATGTAGTTTCTTTAAAAAAATGTATCTTAGTTGTCAGCAAGGTTTTAAGTGAGTATTTCTGTGATTGAAACTAATGCGAGTTAGTGTTGACTCCTGTGGCAGAAGTAGTGTTGTGCCAGCCGATATCACCCCAGGTTTCACATAGATAGGTTAATGAAGAGTTTTCTTTTACCCAGAGAATTTCACAGCTGGGAACTCCAAAAGCCTGATTGATTTCACCAGCATAAGGTTTTTATCCATGCTATGCACGACAGTGGTGTTGATTGTGTAATGCAGCGGAGCTAGCTGTCTTTGTATGGGGGCTACACAACCAGAATCTCAGGGTGTACAGTCGTACTTACGCCCGTATCTTTTTATTTGTATGATCATGGATCCAGCAACCCTATATTTTCCAAAATTGGAAAAAAAATAAACCTGAATTTAGACATGATGTCAGCCTTTTTATTTTCAAATTTTTATTCCCTTAACCAACTTCTGACTTTGACAAAAAATATATACCGTATTCGACATAATGAGCGCCCAGGGTGCTCTCAAAATTAGAAATAGGGGGCTCTTATTAGAATATTATTTTGGTGAAAAAAACAGTTGAAAGATAAATTTCTTGGTTTATGCCGACAGCCTGAAATGTTTATGTACAACAGATATATTTTTCCAAAATTTAATTGCCAATAATAAAGGGTGCATATAACACACGAGTCGTATTATACGCGAATGGGGGGGAGGAAGTTGTGCGTATTGTATTCGAATAGGGGTCGGAAGGGGTGCTAATTGGGATTGTTCACTAGCCAATATATTAGCAAATCTTGACGTGGGCGCTTATTAGAGTTGGGCGCTTATTACGTAGAATACGGTATGCTCTATCAAATAATAACTACTGGCCTTATTGCGGTTAGTCTGCCAGGCATCATGTCATTAGCCTCTTAAGACACATTGAGCCTTCTTATATATTATATGATGCTTTCCTCTTCTGTAATTAATCACATTTGCTGTAATTAGTGCAGCTTTAATTAGTGCAGCTTGTACAGTTAACCTCATATGATCAAAACTGTGGAAAGTTCAATTACATTTAGGTTAAATTTAAGTTTAAAAGTTTAACAAATTGATATTAAAAGAAAGGAGATGTTTTAGAATGTGACCATGGACCTTCACTAAGAGTGAGTGAGTTGATTTAACACTGCTTTGAACAGCAGTTATATCAAAGTCTGTTACCTGGATGTAGGTGTGATGCAGGTCTTGATTTAGGTCTGATGTAGGTCTTGATGTGGGTGTGATTCAGGTCTTGATGTAGATGTGATCAGATGCAGTGTCTAGATGTGGGTGTGATGCAGGTCTTGATGTAGGTGTGATCAGATGTAGTGTCTAGATGTGGGTGTGATGCAGGTCTTGATGTAGGTGTGATCAGATGCAGTGTCTTGATGTGGTTGTGATGCAGGTCTTGATGTAGGTGTGATCAGATGCAGTGTCTTGATGTGGTTGTGATGCAGGTCTTGATGTAGGTGTGATGCAGGTCTTATTTAGGTGTGATGCCGGTCTTGATTTAGGTCTGATGCAGGTCTTGATGTGGGTTTGATGCAGTTCTTGATGTGGGTGTGATGCAGGTCTTGATGTGGGCGTGATGCAGGTCTTGATGTGGGTGTGATGCAGGTCTTGATGTGGGTGTGATGCAGGTCTTGATGTGGGCGTGATCCAGGTCTTGATTTGGGCGTGATGCAGGTCTTGATGTGGGCGTGATGCAGGTCTTGATGTGGATGTGATGCAGGTCTTGATGTGGGTGTGATGCAGGTCTTGATGTGGGTTTGCTGCAGGTCTTGATGTGGGCGTGATGCAGGTCTTGATGTGGATGTGATGCAGGTCTTGATGTGGATGTGATGCTGGTCTTGATGTGGGTGTGATGCAGGTCTTGATGTGGGTGTGATGCAGGTCTTGATGTGGGCGTGATGCAGGTCTTGATGTGGATGTGATGCAGGTCTTGATGTGGGTGTGATGCAAGTCTTGATGTGGATGTGATGCAGGTCTTGATGTGGGTGTGATGCAGGTCTTGATGTGGGTGTGATGCATGTCTTGATGTAGGTGTGATGCAAGTCTTGATGTGGATGTGATGCAGGTCTTGATGTGGGTGTGATGCAGGTCTTGATGTAGGTGTGATGCAGGTCTTGATGTGGGTGTGATGCAGGTCTTGATGTAGGCATGATGCAGGTCTTGATGTGGGTGTGATGCAGGTCTTGATGTAGGTGTGATGCAGGTCTTGATGTGGGCGTGATGCAGGTCTTGATGTGGGTGTGATGCAAGTCTTGATGTAGGTGTGATGCAGGTCTTGATGTAGGTGAGATGCAGTTCTTGATGTGGATGTGATGCAGGTCTTGATGTGGGTGTGATGCAGGTCTTGATGTGGGTGTGATGCAAGTCTTGATGTAGGTGTGATGCAGGTCTTGATGTAGGAGTGATGCAGTTCGTGATGTGGATGTGATGCAGGTCTTGATGTGGGTGTGATGTAGGTGTGATGCAGGTCTTGATGTGGATGTGATGCAGGTCTTGATATGGGCATGATGCAGGTCTTGATGTGGGTGTGATGCAAGTCTTGATGTAGGTGTGATGCAGGTCTTGATGTGGGTGTGATGCAGTTCTTGATGTGGATGTTATGCAGGTCTTGATGTGGGTGTGATGCAGGTCTTGATGTGGGTGTGATGCAGGTCTTGATGTGGATGTGATGCCGGTCTTGATGTGGGTGTGATGCAGGTCTTGATGTGGGTGTGATGCAGGTCTTGATGAAGGTGTGATGCAGTTCTTGATGTGGATGTGATGCAGGTCTTGATGTGGGTGTGATGCAGGTCTTGATGTAGGTGTGATGCAGTTCTTGATGTGGATGTGATGCAGGTCTTGATGTGGGTGTGATGCATGTCTTGATGTAGGTGTGATGCAAGTCTTGATGTGGATGTGATGCAGGTCTTGATGTGGGTGTGATGCAAGTCTTGATGTGGGTGTGATGCAGGTCTTGATGTGGGTGTGATGCAGGTCTTGATGTGGTTGTGATGCAAGTCTGGATGTAGGCGTGATGCAGGTCTTGATGTAGGTCTGATGCAGGTCTTGATGTGGGTGTGATGCAGGTCTTGATGTGGGTGTAAAGCAGGTATTTACCACATGAGCAAAGGTATTGCACAGACAAACCAAGGAACATAACCAGGCTGAACTGGGTTTCAAACCCATTATCATAGGTTTCTGGCAAGCCTCTAGGACGCAACTTTGCATAGCTAACTCCGGAGCCTTAGCTGACTGGAGCACCAATGGCCTTCATCATGTTTAATGTTTTTAAATAGTAGCTGTTATAAGGTTATAAAACATTCAATGTAGTATGTGTATCAATGTATTTATGAATTTTGGATATATATATCCCCCTGCAACGCCAGAAGCATTCTGAAAAGTTTGGTTTTAAAGTTCTGATGATTTGAAAATAAGGTTATTTAGATCAAGGTATCTAAATAACGTTTGAATTTTTTGTAGCCGGTAGATAAATGTTGGTGTGGCAGACAGCCTGCTTAGGATTCGAATCACATACTTCCCTTTCAGATTGATTTTGGTGTGTTTTTTGTTTGCTGTGAGCTGAAACGGCAATGGCTGTGTGAGTGTGCATGCTTTATCTGTCTGACTGGGGAGAATGTTGGGTTTGTTCCAGGCCACTGCCACACAAACAAACTAGCACATGGCTTCAGATTGGCCACTAACCTTCTGTTTTGTTACATAACATGCTCGCTCTTCTCACAGTGACCCTTCCACTATCCTGCTCCTTCCTGGCTGACGCAGTTACTTGTGCATAGTGTAAACTAATACTACGTTGTTCCATGGTCATTAGCAGACACCTTTTAAATTGATTTAGTTTGTACAAATAAGAGGTTTCGTGTGAGGAATAAAGTGGCTGTTTAAGTAATGAGTTGAGGGGAAAGCACTGATACTTCCTTGAATCCAGGACCACAGCGGTGGATCTGGCTGTATTCACACACCACTCAAAGCTTTCCTAAACATAATCTTAACAACATGTTCTGAATATTTTACCTATATGTTGTGCAGCTGTTCAGTTTGTGGTAATTGATTGTTGACTTCATCTCCAGAACTGCCTCTTTGATTCAGTTGAACCATGAAAGGATGCTCTCAGCAATGTGGGATTCTTTGTACCCTCTTAATATTTTAGTTTTGAATTTTAATGGTTGCCTTGTTTTTCTTGAAATGTGCCTCAAAGATGTCAGCTTGCTAGTTGATTTTGGTGATTTTATTAATCATTTGTTTTATATTAATCAACCAAATAGGTTTTTGTTATATGATGGTTTTGAATTTGTCTTTAGGTTTTATACGTGCATATCTATGAGGCTATCATTCTCATGCTGGAAAGTTTTCTTTGTCTCATGTTAAATTGTCTCTGTCTTTACATCCTGGCCAATTCATAAAGATTATTAATTCATTTTTATATGTGATCCAGCTCAAGTACTATCCAAACAGTATACATGTATATGTAATTGAGTTAGGTGAGAACCTTGTCCTACTTGATGCATTATGGCATATAAATCAGCATTTAGCTGACTTTGCTCTGAACACAAGAATAAGCAAAGCTGTCATTTCTGTTACATGGTGTATGGACCTGTGAGGATCCCAGGTTACAATTGGGTCTTCAGCCACCCATGCTTGTCGTAAGAGGCGACTATCTGGATTGGGCAGGCTCACTGACTTGGTTGATGCATGTCATTGTATCACAATTGTGTTGATCGATGCTTATTATGAAAATCACTGGATTGTCTTGTACAGACTTGATTATTTACAGATTGCCGTCAAATAGCTGGAATATTGCTGAGTGCGGCGTGTAACAACAAACAAACAACATATGGACATTGTATGGGACCCAGCTAGCTGCCAGTAGATGTCATCATAAAGTCTATAGCACAAGAAACTTGTTCTAGTCTTCCACCAGGCATCTGACATGTCCTTGTAGATGTCTGTGCAGAGATGCATCACATTAAGTGTTTCAAGATAGTGTTAAAATAACACTGTTGCAGGGATAATTCTAGGGTGGGGCCTTGTGCTTTTAGCCCCTAAATTTGAAAAAAAGTCCCACATTTTCAAATAAAATGGGGTATTTTAACATTGTGTTGTATGTGCGTTCAATAATTAAAATTTTCACATGAAGGGCCCATGTCAGTAAATTCCTAGACTGAACCCTGCTGTTGGTCCTGTTGTCTCAGTGGCTGGTTGTCTAATTTCATGATGTTGTGTCCTTTAACCTGACGTTTATGTGACCAGCTCAAGTAGTACAATTCTGGTAGTAATTGTGTCTAGTCAGTTAATATTGATCTGTAGGATTACTCTAAAATCTACTGAAAATGATGTTCAAGAGCCCAGTTTGGACAAGTTGGCTCAAGAGTTTGGGGCACAGAGTGATGCCTTGACTGTCACCCGCATAGTTTACAAACGTTGAAGTCCTGCTTTTCTTCAGGCTTTCTTCAAGCATAAAACTGACGTGATGTGATAAAATGTAAATATGGTGAAATATTGTCCAAAGCAAGTTTTACACTGACTAATACTGCTAAAATTGATGTAAAAGGTGAGGTGAGGTGAAATAGGGTGTGACGTCGTGTCCAAGATTATGGCACTTATATAGTGACGTGCATGCACGTGTATGTGTGTGTGTGTGGCTGCTTGTACTAGTCCGGACTGATGCCGATTTATGGTGCTAGCACACTGAGATACCATGCCATAGTTTAACGTGAATACCCCACTCAGACAAAGTATACTGACTCCAAGCTGACCCGTCCTTGTTTTAGCCCCTTAATGCCAAGCGTCAGACAGAGTAACAACAAGTACCATCTTTTAACGTCTTTTGGTATGACGCAGCCGGATATCAAACCCCGGACCTTCCGCTCTCCGGGCAGACGCTCTACCATTAGACCACAGAGGCTGTCAAATCGGTGTAAAAGACTCACTCACTGGCTCATTCACCTATTGGGGGCTGTGGCATTGATAAGTAGTTATGCCAAAGGCCCAGGTTCAATTTCCCTAATGAGTACATAGTCTGAGGCCCATTTCTAGTTTCCCCCGACGTGATATTGCTGGAATATCGCTAAAACGGCATAAAATACAACTCTCACTCACTCACTCACTCACTCACTCACTCACTCACTCACTTTAGACTTATAACAGCACTAAGGTCACTTTGTAAAAAGGGGTCCCAGGCTTTTAATTACGTACTATACTTGTAACCTGACTCAACTGTCTATTGTGTCCATGAATAGACTCCTGCTGTAGACTGGTGGAAGCTTGAAGATTTCCCACTGTGCTGCATGCTTGGGCTTTTTTGAGAAATGCAAAGGGACACATTAAAACTGAACCCAGTACTCTATGGATTTTTCTCTCATTTGGAGACAATAAAAATTTAAGTGCCTATTTCGTTTGCTAAGCTTTGAAAACTATCGAGACAAAACACTGAATTTTTATCACACCACTTAAAACTTCTTGTTCTGCAATTGAGACAACTTCTTTTTGTTTATTGAAAAGCAGTTTTCGATTTTCTTTTTGTCCATGACATGGAATGCCACTGACGCACACTGCACTGCATTGTCATACACAGCCTGAGAGTTGCACGTCTCATTGTCATACACAGCCTGAGAGTTGAATGTCTCATTGTCATACACAGCCTGAGAGTTGCATGTCTCATTGTCATACACAGCCTGAGAGTTGCACGTCTCATTGTCATGCACAGTCTGATAGTTGAATGTCTCATTGTCATACACAGCCTGAGAGTTGAATGTCTCATTGTCATACACAGCCTGAGAGTTGCATGTCTCATTGTCATACACAGCCAGAGAGTACCATGTCTCATTGTCAAACACAGCCAGAGAGTTGCGCATCTCATTGTCATACACAGCCAGAGAGTTGCACATCTCATTGTCATACGTAGCCTGAGAGTTGCACGTCTCATTGTCATGCACAGTCTGAGAGTTGCACGTCTCATTGTCATACACAGCTAGAGAGTTGCACATCTCATTGTCATACACAGCCAGAGAGTTGCACATCTCATTGTCATACACAGCCAGAGAGTTGCGCATCTCATTGTCATGCACAGTCTGAGAGCTGCACATCTCATTGTCATACACAGCCAGAGAGTTGCGCATCTCATTGTCATGCACAGTCTGAGAGTTGCACGTCTCATTGTCATGCACAGTCTGAGAGTTGCACGTCTCATTGTCATGCACAGTCAGAGAGTTGAATGTCTCATTGTCATACATCTAATGCTCATTATAACCTTCCTCATTCACTGACCAGAACCACTGATAGTGATGTCTTGTTTAGTTTGTGTGTACACAACTGCAAGCTAGGTACAGAAATATTAAATTTTATATTTAATGCTATTTTTTCCTTCCTCATTCATTGACCAGAACCACTGATAGTGATGTCTTGTTCAGTTTGTGTGTACACAGCTGCAAGCTAGGTACAGAAATATATCTTTCCTCTATGGAGAACTTCATGAAAGTGTCACTCAGCAGTGAAGGGCCTTTTTACGTTTGCGTTCACGTTAAGACTTTCCTGTCATTTACACATAGTATCTTTGCCAAAGGGCAAGGTATTCTGTTCTCATATCCAATGGGCGATCTTTTTGTCACAAAGGGGGATAACTTTCCTGAAATGATATATGCAATGGTCCAACCTATCTCTTCCGGCCTTTTACGTTTTTATTGCGTAATTTTTTCCTTAAACCTCCATGTTTTCTTAGTGCAAAATTACTGTAATTTCTCTTTGTTTTTTTTGTACAACTTGTGATTTTGGCTTCTGCTTCAATGAATATTTATTCTCGCTCGTTGTTCTGAGTACCTGCAGGTTTCTAGGAAGCGCCTGAGCTAGCTTAGCTACCAACAACACTTGGGGATGTCCGAAACCCATGAGACCCTCCCTTCGAGACTCATGTGTCCACAGGTGTCCACGTCGGGCTGGATGCCCTCCCAGCCATCCTCACCGACGAGTTGCTGTCAATCCTATGCCTCCTCAGGCGCTGATGTCCAGTCAGATGCTTACACCTCCCCAGGTGTCGACTTATTGGACACCTACAGCTGCTGCGATGCCTGCGCTTGACCAACTGCATCCTTTGCTGTCAGCTTCAGCACTTTGCGCCTCCACAGGTGCTGATGTCCTGTTGGTTGCTTGAGCCTCCCCGGGCTTCAATGACTTCTCAGATGCCTACAACCTCATCACGCCTGCACTTGACCAAGCTCATTCTAGACTGTCAACTCCTGCACTTGCACTTCCCCAGGCGCTGATGTCCTGTTGGGTGCTTGCGGCTCCCTAGGCGCCTCCATCCTCTGTGATGCCTGCACTCGTTCAAGTGCATCCTATATATGTCGGCTCCTGCTCTTGCTCCTCCAAGCCACTGCACCACGGCGCATCCTCAGACACCTGTGTCTGCTGCGCCTCAGGGATTTGGTCTGCCATTCCAGCAGCTGCCACCTCAATCCTTGCAGGCGCTGTTCATGGACCCAGCATTGATGCAATCGTTCATGCAGTCAATGTTCCATCAGTCCCTTGCATCTCAGATGTTTCCTCCTCCTGTAGTGCCTGCGCTACCGCCTGGGCTTAGGTCTCCGTCTCCTCTGCTTCAGGCGACCCAGCATGGCCAATGGCCTACAACCCTCACAAGACCCGGATGGTCGCTTCTACAATGGCTCCCCACAGCAATTGCTCCATCAGATACATCATGGAAGGATGCTTCTGGAGATCCGCACAGTCTTTGCAAGCCTTTTCCTGATGGACATAGCCTTGGAAGGCATCGGAGACATACACAGTTTTGGCCCCCTGATCATTGCCCAGCAGGTCACCAATCCCAGACACCATTAAAATTTTCCATTTTTCCAGAGCCAGCCTTTTCCAACTCTCGAAGTGTTTGCATGCCAGATAGGGGGGTCTCTGTGCTACAAACAGTCTTAGACTTTAGCATACGCTATTTTCTATCGCTGTCTTTGACCTGGACTTCCTACATTCTTCATACTCTCGTCCTTCCTCTGGCAGGAATGGTCCCTCAGTTTCCAATCATCACAAAAGGATGTCATGACGGTTGCCTGGACATTTGACAAGTTTTTACTAAGGTTTACATGTGAAGGTATGCCCACCTCCGTACCATCCAATTCTGATGCATTAAGGAGTAATGCAGGATAAGTATCATTTAGTAAAATCTAAATATATTTTTTTCCATTTGAATACTTATCCTGCATTACTACGTCTTAGGGCCCATTAGTCGCTGAGCTGCTTCCCCACAATGTCTTTTGATGTTACGATCAAGCAGGAATTTGAAGATACGCGAGGTCATCACATCCATGGTCACATGGGCACTGTATGATGGGATTAGCCACACAACTAGCTGGAACAACTTCTTCTTCAGCTGGACCTCACATAGCTTCGTCTTTCTGTCAAAAATCATCAGTAGATGCATAAAGTCGTAATGAAGGATAAGTAGATAAATGTAAAAAACATTTAGATTTTACTAATTCTTGTTTTGATATATGTCAACTAGTTTCTCTTAAAACCCATGTAGAATCCTGCTACAGCAGTGTATTCTGATTTGCATTCAACAGTATACTTCAAGACAACTGTAATATTAAGTCTATTTCTTAGATATAATTATGGTATACCAGGTTTGATTTATTAAGTGTTTATGATCAAATATTGTTTTCGGGATATAAATGCAAATGTAACCCCAAATCATTCCATGTAGATTTGTCTAAATGCCACATTTATTTTTATGGTATTTTTTAGAATATATAGATTATACTGATATATGATGACTGCTCAAAAGTCATGCATTTGTAATGCAATACTTGTATTCATACATTATTACACAAAAATATCTAATACATTTATGACATTGTTTAATGCAGATATCTATTGATGTAAAGATAGGAAATAATAACATTATTGATTTGGTTGTGTGGGAATTTGAAACATGAGTTTAGAATATGGAAACATAAAAACTAGTAACATACGAGGGGTGTTCTTTAAAGATTTCCCCTGACCAACTTCCGATGGACCTAGTGGAATGAAACTTGGCATAGGTATTAGTCTTTCTCCACATAGGAACCACCAAGAGTTACACACTTCTCCCATCGTTTTATGTAACTATGGAGACCTCGCTTGTAAAAGCCCTCATTTTGCGTCTCAAACCAGGACTTGACTTCAGAAATCAGTGTTTCATCATCTGTGAAATGTTTTCCCTTCAAAAATGACTTCATGGTTGGAAAGAGGTGGAAGTCAGATGGTGCAAGGTCAGAAGAGTAAGGAGGATTTGGAAGGATTTCATAGCCACAGGACCGCGCTTCTGTCTGGGCAACATGAGAGTTGTGTACTGGAGCACTGTCTTGCAGGAGACGGACACCCTTGGTCAGCATGCCACGCCTCTTAAGCTTGATAGCGTCCCGCAATTTCCGCAGCAGTGAAGCATAATGAGCTCCTGTAATTGTGGTACCCTTTGCCAAGAAATCCATCATTACTACTCCGTGCTGGTCCTAAAACACCGTGAGCATGACCTTGCCTGCAGACGGTTGGACACGTGCCTTCTTTGGGGGTGGTGACTCCACATGCTCCCATTGCATCGACTGAACTTTAGTCTCAGGATCATAGTGATGGACCCATGTTTCATCCTGTGTGATAAGTCTGTCAAAAAAGTTTGCCTGTTTTTTTTGGCACATGTCCAAAAGATCCTTTGAGCAATTGACTCGTTCCTGCTTTTGGAAAGGTGTGAGCAACCTGGGAATCCATCGTGCAGACACCTTATGCATGTTCAAATTGTCATGGATGATTTTTTCCACAGACCCTACACTGATCTTGACATCTTGTGCTAACTGGCGAACAGTTATACGTCTGTCTGCCAAAATGGCGGTCTCCACTTGATGGATAGTGTCCTCATCAATGGCTGAATGGGGGCGACCAGGAATGGCAACTGTTTCCACAGATGTCTGACCATACTTTAACTGGCGATGCCAGTGTTTAACAACGTCATATGATGGGGCATCTTCCCCATAAGTTGCTTTCATTTCATCGAAAGTTTCTTTTGGTGTGCGACCTTTCAAATATAAAAACCTAATCACTGCTCGGTATTCTACTGGCTCCATTGTCACACCCTACTCGATCATAACACCTGTAAAAGTGGTACGATTAATAGTTTGGTGCTGATTCAGACATAACCCATAGAAACATGTATCATTACACATGTGAAATTGCAACCAAATATGATAACCCTAAGTGGTTTAGGGGAAATCTTTAATGAACACCCCTTGTATATAACATTAAGGGCAAGGTTGAATGAAATCAGCTTTATCTTGTGTGATCATCTGATCATTGTCAGACTTGACACTGTAATTTCAGTAAAATGTAAATCCTTTAATGTTTACAACGCTGCTAATTTAGTCATCCCAGAGTTTGAAAATGCGTATAGATATATTGTTTTAGATTTAATAGATAAAAAATGTAGTTTGTAAGTACCCTTGTATATGTATTTTAACTATATATAGGCACTATGGGGTCTGAAAAACATACAATTTTTAAATATTCAAAATTAAATATATCCTCTAAAACATCTATTTCTGCCAATATTTGAATTGAGATGTAATCATGGTAGCATTAATTTGGCAACCAACAACCACCATTCATCCATACAATCTTTTTATTCACCACCCATGTTCTAACAGTTACAAATACCAAACTGGATTTTAGTGATTTCCATCTCATATTTTTTAAATTATTTTATTAGACATTTATCCAGGTACTAGTATCTGCTTAAATGTGGTTTTGTTTGTTCCCTGACCGGGGATCCATTTGCATTCCAGTTTTATCATTCTCAACTTCCTGGGGAGTATACAACCCAGGCTGCTTAGGGGCGCTAGAAGGCTTTTGCATCCACCTCACATATCGGGTACCCATTCCCAGCTGGGTGAACAGAGGCACATTTGAACTAAGTCACTTACCCAGGGTTTACTGGGTCCAGTTTACTTACTCCACAAGTTTTGACACTTGGGTTTCGGGTGTATGTACGTATTCGTGTTTCCACCATCTGGTCATCTACCATCGGACGAGTGGGTTCTTTTGAGTGCACAGGGTGCATGTACTGTACACTGGGGGTAGTGACAACACTGTAAAGACCTGTAAACATTGTTGGTCCAAAGGCTGAATGACAACCCGGTCACTAGCGGGATACGATCTCAGCACCTGGCGCTTTTGACCGCTTGCCCACTCCACCCTATTTTGAACATTGTATTATGATATGTAGTTGATGGCATTATTAGTCAGTGCCTTTGTCTTCTTAAACAATTAGTTCTCACCCCTTTCAGTTATATACCTGCTAAATACTTGTGTTCCTGTCAATATTAACAATATTTACAGACCTTCATATGTCGCACACCGCATCACGGAGCCGCTGCACTGAAATACTGATATAGCATTATCAGAGATAATACTACATACTTATGGGTATGTATACTGGTCACCAACCAGTTATTGCTATTTTTTTCATGTTATTTCTGACATATTCGGTGAACAATGTTGACTGTACCAATAACTTTAATTTTTGTGAAACAATGAGCAAATGCGCTTATTTCTGACTGTGGAATAAGATTCAGTTGATTTCTGTTATAACGCTACGATAGGGAATCAAAACAGTGGAAATCGAACTTTCCCGTCAACTTATTGTACCAGTTACACTCGCACCGCTTCAGTTATGCAAATTACCTTTTTTAGTATCCCGGGTAACGCACTCAATTTTGTTTTGTCATCACAGTTAATAAGAAATGCTATTGTCAAGTTGTCCTCTGCAAACTGACAAAATCCAATATTTCCCAATTCAAATTACACATTCTTATCCTTTATACTATGTACTATGGATTTCGCGAGATATACAGGTTATGCACTGTTCAAAATATAGCTCAAAAAGATTTTAGAAATGTATTTTCGGGGAGAAACAGATAGGAAGCAATAACAGAACTGAAAGAGCATCATCGTGTTGTTCGATTTATAGTTTCGCGTGAATTAGTCACGTGAAAAAACTATTTTTTCTAAAGATGTATTGGAGCAAGGTGGTTATTGTGTTGTTTTTTCATAATTCCTCACAAGAGTCTGTTTGAGTCATCGTTTTCGGATTATATTTCTCTCTTCTAATGAAAACGAGCAAAAATACAATGAGATGCGATCACGTGTGCGCTATAACGGGGAGTTGGCATAGTTGGTCCTTGGCGATAACCTGTTGCTTGCCAGTACAATTAAAATATGTTTCATGTTTAAAAGTGTGATATTCAAACATCTTGGGCAACACTTTAAATACCGATTCAGAAACATCAACAAAAAGACGTGGAATGAACGATCAGCTGATTCAGACAGCCAAGTAGTTTTTACTATACAATATGGGCAGTCGTGGTCATCCCTGATGTATCTATTATGGTTCTGTTCTGATCACAAAACCTTCCAAATGGCGTGCTGATTTTCTTGGGGGAATAAGTCAGCTAAGAGCCGGAGTCACAGGAGACTAATTACAATTTTATTTACAAGAAACATGTACAATGAACAATATCTTTACTATAGCTGTGGATGCCGCAGAGAGTCGGTACAACCCTCTGGGCTGTGGGAGAGAGGTCCGCTTGGGATGATCGTCAACCTCCTTCTGCTTAACATCTTGCTTCTGTATCTATTTAACTCAAATTTAGAACATTAAAAAGGAATATGATTGGTTGATACACAATGGGGTTTGTCCTGTGGTAAATGAATAGCTAGACCGAGAGGAATACTTAATCCTGTTAATCCTGTTGGACTGGCACTATTCTTGTTGACATATTTACTGGGTGCTTGGAAAGAGATTATGGTATCACATATAGACAAGCTGGGGGCTAATCCTTAATGAGTCTAAAATGAAGAATTCGCTGAATGTTATTCTAACATCGGTGATGACAGATTTACTGAAATAAAATAGTTCAAGGCAGTCTATAAACTTTTGTCTTATTAAATAGTATGTCTGGGAGATGGGTTCACGTTACCTTAGGCTAGCATCTATCTAAAAAGCTATAACTGAAACTACTAATATTTTGTATCTGCATTTTTCCTGGATCTTAATATGTATTACTTGCTGTTCATATGAAATTTTTTGTACAAATGTTACACCATGATGACTTCTAAAAGCACTTGCTGTGGATCTAATTATTATATGAAAACTTAGTATAAATGTTATATCATGATATATCACTGAATCATGGAACATATATTTTAGGACATGACAGGAGATATATCATTATTCAGGTTAAAAGCTGTATGCGTTAACCATCTTTAGTGTTGGTGTAACAAATTGCGCTCGTATGTTGCGTACCACATGGATGTCAATTTAAGGCTGGACCCCTGGGTGAGTGAGTGAGTTAAAGCTTTACGTCACATCGGCAATATTTCAGCCATATCGTGACGAGAACATTGAGAATACTGACATTAAAATAAAACACCTGTCATCGACGGACAGTAGTACAACTAGCATATCACAGTTTATAAGTAAAACTAGTTTAGAACAATCAAAAGAATAACCTATTATTTAACAATACATTATAAAAAACGGGCTAGAGATCGCCAGCAACCAAAGTTAGGCCACCTAACTGGGGCCCGTGGGGACTTACAATACTTCTGCTACCTGCACGGCTCCCCAGCAGGATTTACACCATCCCTTCAGCTGCTGGCGATGGTACGCAATTAAGCCATAATTAAAACAAAACAAATATACTACGTTTAAAAAAAGTGGTATGAATCAACGTACTTTCTTACATATACTCTCAGTGGACCACTGGGATCAGAGCACCTAACGGGTTAGTAAAGAAAAAATAAATTGAAAAAAATTGCCCATAGAAGTGAGTTTGATTTTTTGGGCAAAAATCTGAACTTCCACGTTTAACAGTTCACTTTGATACAGTCTATTTCTTAATGAGATGGAAATCATTGATACAGCAGGGACAATATTGCAATTTGTGGTGGTATCATTCGACAAGTGTTTGACTCCTACCATCATGCTGCACACAAATGGAGAATGGTGGATGCTTTTTACTGATAGTGCTTGAAAACCATCACCAAGTTTTAGCACAGATCAGTGAGGAGCCGAAGACATAGAGCGACAGAGAGGAGGTTGTTGTACATGGGTAAACACATTGATCTGACTGAAGCTGGCCATTATGAGGCTGTGCAAGGGAACTGCTAGAAGTAATATGAAGCGACACCTGACCTGTGATGTATTAGTATTCATTTGTTTGCAATCATGTAAAGCAGAGCACTGTTGAGAAGGCAATCTGAATTGTAAACTTGAGAAAATAAATGGAGCTAATCACGACAGGAAATGTTGATTGGCGACTGCCTCCATTTGCACTATCAGTAGAGTGAGATTAATCATATTGAGAGAGATAACCACTACGAAATACAAGATGTTTCCGTAGGAAGCTGTCTGCGTAAATCCTCACCGGCTGTCAACGACTAACGGAAGTTATTATCTTATTTTCTGCTAAAGTCTTCCACTGATGTACGTGTAGACTGGTGTATGGAGGAGTGAGAAATCACAGCTAGATGTCTCAAGTGCTATTGATTTAAAGGGGAAACTGAGAGATACTGACGTGAAATCACCCAGCCATGCCCCCAATTTCTTGAAGGTCATCTCCTGTGCTTGTTTCATGCATTTCTATGAAGACAAGCGTTGCAGCAAATTACCCGTATCCCCCCGTCAGCTCTCGTGGGTTCAAATCAGCTGAATATTTCATTGATGGTTGCATGTGAAGAAAACTAGCTTGATCAGATACATAGAAAATATGTTACCAGATGTGTGAAATCTGCCAGTTTGAATTTCTGAATATCTTCATTCGACAAAGCATTCTGAGCATGGCTGCTGTGTGGCTGTCAGGAGTAAGTGATCAAGTAGGAGATTTGTAAATGGAATGTCAAAGGATATTCACTATGAATTATTCAATCAATTCTTTTTTCACCAAAGTATCTTGAGCATGAAAAGTCAGTATGGAAATTAGGAGATAGATTTTTCAGGTGTATCAAATAGCTACAAGGAAATTACTGTCTGTCAATGGGGTATTTTTATAGCTATCCCTGACAACTGTTTTATTGTCTAGTGAAAAAAAGTTTTTAAAGATATTGATGCTGTGAAAGAAAAAGCTGTGCTTTTCCATGATGAGCTGTCTACGTGCTCTTCAGAAATAAACAACTGTAATTTCCCCAGGAGCACCAGCTAGCTGATTACCATGTTGTCAAATTTATGTGGTAATCACACAGGAAATGTTATCAGTTCCTTTCCAATTACCTTGCACAAAAAGCTGAGAAAAACCAGTAATTTCTGTCATGTCTTGTTATATAATGTTGGACATGATTCTCATGCAGTCATCTAAAAAGTTGTTTTGCCAGAACATCTTGGACTTTCATAACCTGCCTGTCATCGCTCACAGGTTTTGAGCAGATGTGGAGTAGAGGGTTTCATCATATTTCCCTGTGCTAAATGATCAATGACATGTTTTGTTGACTTGGTTCAGTTGCCACCTCTTTGTCAGAAGGAAACGAGAAAAACAGGCTGAGGAGACTATTAACATGGAATCAATGTCTTCCGACAGAATGTTCACTGTTGGAACCTGTTTGCTGGAAAAAGTAGTGCAAAAAGTCTTGTAATAACATGTAACCCATGGTAACTGGCTACATGCTTTTTCTGATGGATTGATCATATGAAATTAACCTGTATCCACTGCCCTATCTCCTCAATGAATCACTGTCTATTTTGCACCAATTTCAATTAAAATCAAAATGGTGGCCCAGCCTTATCACCCTAACAAAGTTATATCACATTTCTCTTTAATTTCCTGTATCCCTGAATTCTATTCACAGACTGTTTTTCCATGGGGCAGCAGATTAAAGATTATCTGCCAAATGGAGAATTTGCCGTGAAGAGTTCATTTCTATCCTGATTGTAATGAATATTGACAAAAGAGCCCCCAATATTCCCCCGTGTGGTTTATGAAGATTTTCAGTATCCACACCCGCCTGGCACCATGTTCATTCTCCTGGTTACTGGCGTAATGAGAGCTCTGATCCATTATTCCTGCTGTCCTTTCACGTGCTCATAGGGAAAGTAAACTTTAGGAGAAAGATGCAATTTTCAGTTTTGAGTAAATTCAATTCCAGGACCAAGAGCAAAGCATGTATCTGTCCAATTGATCCTCCAGGCATCGCTACCAATTTGGGACCAAGAGAAAAAAGTTATTATTCTCCTTCCAAGGGATCAGGTCAATCTTGTGTAAATAATTTTTTTCGTTTATTGTGAAAAGGCAATCTGTGAAGAGACATGTAGGAATATCTGTCAACCACATTTAATTTCCTCGGTATGTGACTGTTGGCTGACATCTGTGGATTGCCACCTCTTAAGTCTTCCAATCAAATACAGGATTGAAATAGCCTCTAATAACCCCTAACCCTCTCCCACTCTGTAACCCATCAACTTGTAGCAAGATTATTGTTGGTCATTTTTCTGACATCTTCACTTCTGCATATAACATTTTCAGGGAAATGTCATTTTTTTGTCCCTAGGTCCTTGCATGGTGTCGTTCTGAAATCCAGTGGAAAAGACAACCGTATTATCTTTCAGACTAATAACATTTTCTTATCAAAGTCGGGGCTAATTAACAGTATGGAAACAGGTTGAGGAGGCTGCAGGTTTGAAGCAGGAGATGCAAGTCCCATCTCACTAATTCACTAGGAGATGTGCTGACTAATTGGATTCCCACTGCTGCCAAACACCTCTCTCACCTAGCCCCCTATTTTGTTAGACACCAAATCAGATTTCCTCAGAGGCTTACACGATACCGGCCCAGTGTTAAAGGTCACAGTCCTAACCTTTAATGTGTCATTCCAGGAGAAATTGGCATGCCGATTTTTACTTGTGTAATTAGTCGATGATGTTGACTTCTTTTCACAACACAGTATAGAATTGTGATAACATTGATCAGCCTGAAAGTCCATTTGCAGCTGAGATTTAGTGTCATGGTGACACGAACGAAACAATGTGTTTAGGTTTTCGTTTAAACCTGATGTCATCACAAAATTTGTTTGATGTGTACCATGAAATGCATTGGATATCCTTGTGTAATCCTCAAGTGAGAACAGACACATGGCTGACAACACTGGTTTCCCCAACACTATCGGCTGGAGGAACAAGACATTCCCCACAATCTTACATTGTAAAAACTATAATAATGATGCACAAATAGGCTTTTTTTCTTTTTCTGACTGAAATCTAAATGATCAAAAAGTTCTGAAACTTTTTAGACCTAAAAAAACCCTCAAAACCTAATTTTACAGTTACATGAATCCTGTACGAGAGAGGTTGCCATAGTTACTAGATGCTTAAAACTCGGAAAGCCAGCTGATTTCAGAATTATGGCTGTATGGTACGAGACACATGTTCAATGTCCTGATTGTTTTGTAGAAAAAGTGACATTCTTAGTGTGTGCGCTGTCATCAGCTCTGCACATTATCCTGATGGTTGAGCTCGGGTTGTTAGAATTCTGAATATGCTTCTTTTCTTTATGTTGGAACCTGTTTTCTGGGAAAAGTAGTGCAAAAAGTCTTGTGACAACATAAAACCCGTTGTTTTTATAATTCTAAGTATGCTTCTCTGCAGTATGTTCACCTGTCAGGCCAGACGAATTAAATATTTATTTCCAAGTTGTAAATGTGGCATATGATGTGCTATGTGTAAAAGTGACACATGTTTCCCAAACTGTAAAAGTGACACTTAATTACCAAGTTATAAAAGTGACACATGTTTCTCAAACTGTAAAAGTGACACTTAATTACCAAGTTGTAAGTGTGGCACATGATGTGCTGTGTGTAAAAGTGACACCTGATTCCCAAGCTGTAAAAGTGACACTTAATTACCAAGTTGTAAAAGTGACACATGTTTGTCAAACTGTAAAAGTGACACTTAATTACCAAGTTGTAAGTGTGGCACATGATGTGCTGTGTGTAAAAGTGACACATGATTCCCACACTGTAAAAGTGACACTTAATTACCAAGTTGAAAGTGTGGCACATGATGTGCTGTGTGTAAAAGTGACACATGATTCCCAAACTGTAAAAGTGACACTTAATCATCAAGTTGTAAATGTGGCACATGATTCCCACACTGTAAAAGTGACACTTAATTACCAAGTTGAAAGTGTGGCACATGATGTGCTGTGTGTAAAAGTGACACATGATTCCCACACTGTAAAAGTGACACTTAATTACCAAGTTGAAAGTGTGGCACATGATGTGCTGTGTGTAAAAGTGACACATGATTCCCAAACTGTAAAAGTGACACTTAATTACCAAGTTGCAAGTGTGGCATATGATGTGCTGTGTGTAAAGGTTACACATGATTCCTCAACAATAAAAGTGACACTTAATTACCAAGTTGTAAAAGTGGCATATGATGTGCTGTGTGTAAAAGTGACACATGATTCCCAAAAAATAAAAGTGACACTTTCCATGTTTCCCCCAGTTGTTTTCTCTGCAGAATTTCTGCATGAATATTTTTCTTTTGGCAGAGCTTGTCAATAATGCTTGTTTACTTTGATGTCAAGGAAAACATGGCACTTCAAGGTAACATTGATAAATAGGTTTGGGTAAGAACCATTACCATGATGAATGTCCTACAATGTCTGGGAATGACCTCACACATTTTGTCAGGTTAAACCATCTCATATCGACTTGATGGGCCATGATTATTTTCTGAATATTGTGTTTAAAATACCATACTTAACATCCACGGTGCTATGTTGTCTTTCTCCTCTGATGATGCTGAGGGAATTGTATGGTATTTGTCATGTACAAGATGGCGCCATAGAGTGAGTCTTGTCGGGAGAAAATAGCTTCTACGAGAGAAAGTAATTACTGCCAGGTTAACACTTAAACTACACTGAATTAATCATAGCCAGCACTGACATGCTGTGACATAGCTGCAAGTTATGGAGTGGTTACATTCATGTTGTGCCGAGTCCAAACTGCCCAGTCTCTTCAGTAAACCTAAGTGAACTCACATCACTGCACCAAGAGTGGCAAACTCACATCAATGCTCCAAGAGTGGCAAACTCACATCAATGCTCCAAGAGTGGCAAACTCACATCAATGCTCCAAGAGTGGCAAACTCACATCAATGCTCCAAGGTTGGCAAACTCACATCAATGCTCCAAGAGTGGCAAACTCACATCAATGCTCCAAGAGTGGCAGACTCACATCACTGCTCCAAGAGTGGCAAACTCACATCAATGCTCCAAGAGTGGCAGACTAACATCAATGCTCCAAGAGTGGCAGACTAACATCAATGCTCCAAGAGTGGCAAACTCACATCACTGCTCGATTGCCAATATATGCCCTTATTTTCAAGATGTATGGAAGGTCTCTTATTTAAGGTGTCACAAGTTACAGTGCAGGGTTACATCCCACATGTGTGCCAGGATGTGCTGATTGTTCTTCACCTTGTTCTTTTCTTGTTCATTATTATAATACTGTTCAAACAGCATTTAAACCAACTTGCTCAGTCACCTAATGTCAGCTTGTGTCCAACATGCAATGGGTTTCGTTTCATAATTTCATAAGCCGTGGCACGTACTGAGATTCTGAATGTGTGGATCATGTCTGCAGTACCTGTCATCCAGTGGTTCATTAAGCATACTTCAAACGGCTTTACCTGTATGCATCTTAGTTCCATAGTGCACACAATCCCCATCAACATTGAGCTCTGCCAACCCTGAGTTTGTGTTATGGTGCAGTCTTCCTTTGTCTTGGAGATAGAATCATACAGGGAGAGAAATGAACCTAGAAAGTCAACTAGCTAGGATAATGATACCACATAGAATCATCCCCGACATGTTAGAAATTCTACCAGCTCTCAGGATACCTTTAACATTAGTGAAAATGGCTCAGGCTAGTGGGCTAGTTCTACTTTCTATCTCTGAAAAGCAGGCCTGAACAGTTTGAGATGGAATCCATAGCTTTTTGTAGCACTTGGTACTCTGTGCCTTTTCCCTTTGGCCTCGAGAGTCTGTAGGGCTCTATACATAAAACATTAAATTCAAAGTGTCTCTTGTTTGCATGAACAGTGTGATGACCTCTCAACATCCTTCATTCCAAATGTTTTATTCAAAGGTAGCATATGTCAGATAGTATTATTCAAACATGTCTCTGCAATAATGGTCCCTGGGCACTCTGTTACTGGACCTGACATTTCAGGCTTTCTAAAAACTCTCAAGTTACAACAGCACATTTTAAGCAAGGAGGTAAAAAAGGAGTCATTTTGATATTATTTAGTAATGGAGTATAAAATGGTTTTTTAAGTTGGCAGGAGAAGCCACTCAGCTTGTGGCTGAAGAGATGTTCATTCTCCAACCAAGTATTGACTTCATGCTGCTTTAAACTTCTCTCAATTTAGAGTTTTTGAATGAGAATGATAAAATATGTCAGTCTTTGATATAGTCTCTATGCAAGTGTGTGCATGTGATTCAATCAAACATTTTATGATATGAGTCTGAACTTATAGTCTTATGGTTACTGGGAAACTGTTTCATAGTCTTTGATCTCGTAATTAGACCTGCTTTGGGGATGTTTTGTTCTTTTTTTATACCACAGTCAGTAAACTTGAAAGTTCCAACTTCTATGTCTTTTAAAGTAGATAAGTAGAAAGTCCAATAATAAAAAAATCAATTCTAATGATGCCAGTTTCGATCATTCTCACAGAGATTTATGTTGGCTATGTTCCTCTTTTCCCATTGATAAACTGTCTGCCACCTTCCATTAGAAATCAGTGCCTCCTCATTCCACCAATAATTGTCTACTGGCCAGACAAGAGCAGCGCCATGGATGCTTTGTCATTAATCTTCTCCACCTAGACTAAATGGAAATAGATATTCTGTTTGGGAAGCATTACATCTAATATACATCAAGTGGGTACTGCTTACATGAAGAAACTTAGACCGAATTGTTTGTTTCCATCAAGATCTAGCTGTTTGCTTTGACATAGACCTTGGGTGTATCCTACATGGATATAGATTCGCAGACATGATGTTATTGTACATTGAGATTAAGATATGTCTAGATGGTGGACATACTGTCATGAACCTTCTCAAATATGCAAATATTATACTTATGATAGCTGTTTGGTGGATTAGAAAGAAACTAAGTTTCTTAGCTTGGTATTTGAAGCTAAACACATAAGCATGATGTTAGCATATAGCTGCTAGTAGAACCCTGTTGTATCAAACTCGTATGTGTCAAATCCTACTTGTGTCAAACTCACAATCTGGTTTCTTGCAAACTCTTACTATATTTACCACAATGTTTACCTGGAGGTGTTGAACTGAAAGTGTCGTATTCCAAGTTGTCTCTAATTTGTTACATAATCCAAAGAGTTTAAACCAGCTTCAAACTTGAATTTAAATTGTTTGAAAAACACTGCTCAGCTCAAGTAATGCATTCAGATGCATTAATGTAGAAATAACAAATATTTCATTTTCTATTTTTCTTATTATATTAACTCTTTCAACACCAGTCAATCAGAAGCTTTTACTGCTGTGACACTAAGTTCCTGGAGACTCTGGGGTGATACATGAAGCCTACATTTATCAAGGAAATTATCTGCTTGTAAAACATCTTTGCTACCACATGTTATGCATCATTTGAAAGGTCTAAACATTTGAAAGTTTTGTTTATCACATTATTTAATTAATGCATTTACAACTAAATTATTTCTTTTATAATAAGAAATGTAAGCTAACATATTCATAACATCCAGACTAAGCACCAAGGAAGCGAAAATTTGACGATTTTCGGCGATTGTAAGATAAAAAATATACACTTACCTATTTCTTTTTAATTGTTTATGTAATCAGAAAATTAGTTTGAAAAGAATTTTAAATAATATGTCATCACCCATTTCCTGATAACGGTGACTTTCCGTTCAGTAACATGGGAATATAACAGCAAATACCTCTTGTTTTTGAAGCTTTGTATGAACAAAATGTGTGACCATTCCTTTGATCATTGGTATAATTAGAAAGCTTAGGACTTCAATAATAGGACAGTAACCTCCTCTGGAGTTTTTTCATAGCTGTAACATAAGATCCTTGTTGAATTTTGTTGGTTTTCTAATGACAATTGTTTGCCGAAATCTGCTACAAGGATCGTGATTTGTCAATTTCAAGCATATGACCTAAGGCAGCCAATCAAATTACAGCAATGGATACCATCCTCGTATTATTTTTATGATAAATTCCAGATTTAGACAAAAGGTTTTGGTAAAATCGTGTTATTCTGAACGGTTTAAGCAGCAAATCGCAACCTGTATTTATAAAAAATATGGAACTTTGGGGACGTATCGTGCTGGGTTACGAGTTGTGACAACAATTTCTCTTACATATTTTGGGGGGCATTAAATATAATGTCCAAGCTTATATATCATGGCGATGAACGCCGAGATGTCATTTGACTTACATTACATGTGATCGCAGGAAAAGATGGAAATAATAACTTAGATGTAAGTTTGACAACTTTTAGATATATTTTTGTTGATTTTATTTGTTACTTTTTACTTGAATATTTGCTTGAAACATCTTTATTTTGCTCTCATGACTTTGGACTTTGGACTCATGACGTCTTGGCTGGTGTACCGGCCTGCGGTGTTGAAAGAGTTAATGGTATTTACATGCATGATGTGGTACGTTTGCTGTCTGTTTTCTGATGGCGAGATCAGACTGTAATAAGGTCTGGTGAGTCGAACACCAGATAAGTGGAACTATTTATCTTGTCCCCAAGAGTTCAAGACAACAGGGTTTGGCTGTACTTTTACCTATTGGTTAGACACAGTAGTATTTCCTATGATAGAGCATTTACCCTCAGGCACAATGTTAAAAGCCAGTTTAAGTGCCATGATCTTTCTGGAATATTACTATTACTACTAACTTATTCATTCTTTTCCACTAATTAAATACACAAAATGCGGTCACCTTCCTTATGCATAAATGGTTATGTCTCCCATTAAGTTCTACTGCTTCTACAGAAAACATTCACTTATGCCTCCTATATCACGTAGAGGACAAATGATTGGACACATCTCCATAGTGTACTGGGGAGACAGGCGATTACCATTGTGGCACTTAGCAAGTAGAGAGTGGTGGCAGCTAGAAGTGCCCATGATAGTACTTAAATGTTGTGTTAGCTAATTGAAGAACAACAAACAGTAAAGTAGGTTCTTTACTCCCAAATGGTGGCCTGCACTGAAATACGGTTTGCCCTAGATAGTGCTGTTTAAAGTTCTTGTAGCTTTAAAGGGTAGCCAGCATTGAAAGGGTTAACCCTGGCTGATGCTGTTGAAGTGCCATAGTGTTGAAGGTTATTTGCATGGTGGGCAGCATTGAAAGGGTTAACCCAAGTGAGTGCCATTTAAAGTTCTTGTAGCTTTGAAGGGTAGCCAGCATTGAAAGGGTTAACCCTGGCTGATGCTGTTGAAGTGCCATAGTGTTGCAGGGTATTTGCATGGTGGGCAGCATTGAAAGGGTTAACCCAAGTTAGCGTTGAAGGGTCTTTGTGTTGAGTGCATCATTGTGTAGGAGCTGTAACCTGTAAGTAAAGACTGGACAGACAACACAACACAACACATGGCATTATCCATACACTTTACAAATGGCATTGACTGAGTGGTTGGAAAAATACAATAACTTAAAGGTAGAGGAGTATTTTTTCAGGAAACAATGACTTCGTGCCGATGTCCAGTCTGATTGATCCCTGTCATGGAGTCTGTCTGTGGCATTGCTCCATACCGCTTTCCTCACCACTGTCTGTCTGCCTCCTCATCCCTGCAATGTTATGTGAAGGGACTTTACCCTGTATCAACATGTTTGGCACCCAGGGCATTTCCAAAGTTCCTGGTGGGTGTGATTGTGTTGCACAATTCCAGTGTGAAGACATCCCAGTCAGCCTTCTGATGTCATTACTTCAGCTGTTGCATGTAGATGAATTCCTGATTATCTCTATCTCTCCAGTGTGAGAGGGACATTGATCATTGTCTAGATCCCCTGATGTGTGAGGTACAGCACGCCATGGTACAGGAACATGAACCTGAGGCCCTCCAGCAGCAAGGCACACATTGTTCTATTAAACTTCCTGTTTGAAGGCACTGATTTAACTAAATGGGAGACATAACCCTTTATGCATAAGGAAGGTGCATTTTGTGATAAGTTAACATACAAGTCCATTTTATTTTATGTGGAAAACATATCAATATATGAGTTAGTTATAGTGTTGTCATATGTTTAGTATACACAAGTAAATAGAAAATTTGCAAATGGATGAATGTTTTGTGTGATGCTAGAAAGTGGAGAGGAGTATCACTGCACCCAACTCAGCATCCGTGTATTGATTGACTGACAAGTTCAGTCAGTCCTGTTCGATTGGTCAGGTCCTGAGAACTACTTCTATATGCATGGTCACTGTCCAGTGTGAATCCAAGTGATAGCTTTTCATCAGTAGAATTAAGTGTAATATATCTGTGGAGCAGGAAAGATTGCTGTACTGAGTTGTGTCTTTTGGCGGGATTCCAATAAGTTGCTTGTGGGTTGGAATCCCATATTGGCCTTGGTTATGATCCTTGGTCTGGTAACAGGAAAACCTGTGTTCATGGGTTTCACCAAGGTGTTCAACGCCTACAACTTGCTTCACTCTGGGATGCCTCATGCATTAAACTGATACACTGAAATACTTTCTGATCTCTGTGAAAAAGTCCAGTGTGATGGTGATGGAACTGTTGCAGGTCTGGAAGCTAAACTATTGGGCCCAGTGGTTCAAGTACATCACAATGAATACCAAGCAGATACAATGGATTCTATTTCTGAAAACCTTGAAGTTTTGTCTTCATGTCTTGATTTTATCTTCAATGGCAGTTAGAAGACTAGGACTTCAGGCAGTTATCAGTATGCAGAGTTGGCAACTTCAGCATGAAGATCCTCCACTGATCTTGAAATTAGACCACTGCCTTTGTGTTTTAATCATTTTGACTGACAATAAGTTATTGCAACAATTTGTAAATTATGGCACCTGTTTCATTGCTTGAAGCCTGTTCCTGCAGATTCTGCTCCAATGTTCCTGGTACTTTCTGATTCATGCTGTGCATGTAGGAGCATGTAGGTTTAATAAAAGTTGTAAAGAATTGTTTGATGTCCAAACACATTGATCCATGGGGAAGAAGAGCATGTACCTTTATCAGGTATGACACGCGTTAGATTACCGCATTGGGATTAATATAGAAAATCTAGAGACTAATTGAAATAGTTACAATGGGTATAGTTGACAGAATAACAAAAAGTATGCATGTCATTGTCATAACTGGATATGTTTATAGAAGTTCTATACCAGGTTTGTCATTGCATGCCCTTTTCAGCCTTGTCTAGCTACACTGATTAGGGATATATGATATGGTTCTATCCTTCATAATTACTCATCATGCATCCTTTAGGAATGATGATACAAGTCCCAGTGCAGCTATAAACTCAGAGCTGACAACGCTGTTTCACTCAGGGCAGCTAATAATCCATAATTCCTTATGACTTTTCTCAAAGAGATATCTTTCAGAGCCAGTGCTTACTTTTCCCATCATTCACGATCTGCCTGCTGCAACTGAAGCTGCTAATGTGAGATATCACTGACTCTTGTACATCTAGCAGGCAGCAATGACACGGTGCAGCCGGAGTTGGTTGATAATATCCATTGCATTGATGAAAGAACAAATCACCTTTCAGCTGCAATTAGTAAACTCAGTGTTCATTAGACAGTTGACTGGCAGGCATATTTTATTCTATGTCTTGTTCCCATAAGAAGCTTTGTCTGTTAACTGCTGTTTGATTGTTTAGAATAAGGTTAGCGTCTCCATGCACAGATTTGCTTAAGTTTGAGCTGCAAGTTGAGGAGAGCCTTCAGCTGATGGCAACGCTTGTGGAGTCAGGGCAGGTGACACAGCTAGAGTCAGGAACCTTCCCCGTCACTTGTCTGGAAAATCAGAGTGTGATTATTTAAGCTACAAACCATTTTAGCCACAACTTAAGGCTGATGGATTGCCATTAACAGTTTGAGATTTACTTAGTATCTTTGATGAGGCCGGGTTGGCGGTGGCCGGGTCCTGTGATCGCACTTCTTGATTGTACTGTGTGAGGTGAATTGTGAGTGTCACCAAGCTAGCCCGGCACACAAAGTGGAGCAGTCATATGAGATATATCAGAATTGATCGCAGAATTGATTTAGAGAAAGCAGATATTTATTAGACTAGTTCGAGAAATGATATCTTTTCTAGGTTATCTTATTTCCATTGGCTTCGTTCCAAGTCACATTTGAGACCAACTACAAACAGAACTCCATTTTGGTAAATTAGTAGATAAAAGGGGTCTGTCTTATTATTTGCATGAGTTTTAATATTTCCTATGTGTCCGATCTCTTGACTAGAAAAGGCCCTAAATAGGAGCGAAGGATCTCCTGGCAATGTGGTATTGGCTTAATTCCAGAGCAACGCTCAGGCAGCCGAAATGACAATTATGTTGGTACATCCGAAGTAGTTTATGAGTTTTTTATGGAGAAGAACTGTAATAAGATCTATAAACCATAGAACTGCCATAGACGCAAGTATTGATTCTCCGAAAGAGGATGGGCAAAAAAATAAGCATAATTTTAGATTCAAATCCTTCTTTAAATGCAACATTACAGCTGATCTATTCCCAATGTTTTTTGGTTCGCGTGTGTTAGACGTAAAGTGGTGTTGTGAAGCCTCAGAGAATCAAAATGAAAACATGACGGCTTTGTATTATTCAGGAAAACAGATTACCTTTGTATGAGGACAATCATGCATGTAGTGTAGAGAACATGTTTCAAGTTGTCTGGCGAGAGGTCCTGGCTTTCAGAAATCTGGTATGGAGGGGTGGAGATATATTTTGTAACAATAAATGAGATGATTGTGAACAAAGGATATTGATGTATATGTTATCATAAAACCATGAGCCTGTAAGTAGTAGATTTGAACCTGTGACTACGACCAAAAACAGCAACTCTGCAAACTGAATTGTGGTGCCTTAGATCACTATTGCACTACAGAATAAGGGTGTCACTCTCTGATCTGAGAAAAGACAATTGCAAGTGAAAATATTATACTCAACAGGTGCCTCATAACTTGATCAATACTTGATCGTGTCATGGTAGACTGAAAATATACCTTCCATGGTATGTGTTCAAATAAGAGGCTAAGTCCATGATTACACCTTTGTACTGAAAAAATAGTAGTTTTATCTGCTAAGAGAGAAAGATCTAAATTCCAGACTGTTTGAATATGTTGCAATACATATTGTCAATGTGGAATGTATGTGACTGTTGTTTAACAATCTGACTATGACTCACTGGAAGCCCAGTAAAAGCCAGACACAATGAATACTGATTGGTTGATATGTGGGAACTTCAGATCAGAATTGGGGGGCACGGGTGGCCCAGTCGTCTAAGGCACCACGATTCACTGTGCAGAGTTGTGTCCCTTGGGCACGCTAAAAACCTGTGACTGTAGGTTCGAATCCCAATTATGTTTCTAGGTTTGTCAGCACCATATCCGTGCTCGTGGGTTTCACCAAAGTGGTAAACGTCTGAGACCTGCATCACTTCAGGCTTTCCTCCCACATTAAGCTGACACGCCGCAATATAACTGGAATACTGTTTAAAAGGCTGCGTTAAACACAACTCACTCACTCAAAGCAGAATAGCTTCCCAGTACAAGCCAACTGCAGTGAATATTGTTTGGTTGATGTATAGGAACGTATCCATGGATTGTTGCACATGCATTGTCTTGTCTGGGCCTCCCAAGCTGTAAAAGTGACACTTAATTACCAAGTTGTAAATGTGGCACATGATGTGATGTGTGTAAAAGTGACACCTGATTCCCAAGCTGTAAAAGTAATACTTAATTACCAAGTTGAAAGTGTGGCACATGATGTGATGTGTGTAAAAGTGACACCTGATTCCCAAGCTGTAAAAGTGACACTTAATAACCAAGTTGTAAATGTGGCACATGATGTGATGTGTGTAAAAGTGACACCTGATTCCCAAGCTGTAAAAGTGACACTTAATTACCAAGTTGTAAATGTGGCACATGATGTGATGTGTGTAAAAGTGACACCTGATTCCCAAGCTGTAAAAGTGACACTTAATTACCAAGTTGTAAATGTGGCACATGATGTGATGTGTGTAAAAGTGACACCTGATTCCCAAGCTGTAAAAGTGACACTTAATTACCAAGTTGAAAGTGTGGCACATGATGTGCTATGTGTAGAAGTGACACCTGATTCCCAAGCTGTAAAAGTGACACTTAATCATCAAGTTGTAAATGTGGTATATATTGTGTTATGTGTAAAAGTGACACATGTTTCCAAAGCTGTAAAAGTGGCTGTGTGTAAAAGTGACGCTTAACATCAAAGATATAAGTGTGGTTTTTGATTCCCTGTTTCCCCCAGTTGTTTTGTCTGCAGAAATTCTTTGTGAATATTTTCTTTTGGCAGAGGTTGTCAATAATGCTTGTTTACTTTGATATCCAGGCAAACATGGCACTTCATGGTAACATTGATAAATAGTTTAGGGTTAGAATGATTACCATGATGAATGTCCTACAATGTCTGGGAATGACCTCACAGGTTAAACCATCTCATATCGACTTGATGGGCCATGATTATTTTCTGAATATTGTGTTTAAAATACCATACTTAACATCCACGGTGCTATGTTGTCTTTCTCCTCTGATGATGCTGAGGGAATTGTATGGTATTTGTCATGTACAAGATGGCGCCATAGAGTGAGTCTTGTCGGGAGAAAATAGCTTCTACGAGAGAAAGTAATTACTGCCAGGTTAACACTTAAACTACACTGAATTAATCATAGCCAGCACTGACATGCTGTGACATAGCTGCAAGTTATGGAGTGGTTACATGCATGCTGTGCTGAGTCCAAACTGCCCAGTCTCTTCAGTAAACCTAAGTGAACCCACATCACTGCACCAAGAGTGGCAAACTCACATCAATGCTCCAAGAGTGGCAAACTCACATCAATGCTCCAAGAATGGCAAACGCACATGAATGCTCCAAGAGTGGAAAACTCACATCAAAGCTCCAAGAGTAGCAAACTCACATCAATGCTCCAAGGGTGGCAAACTCACATCAATGCTCCAAGGGTGGCAAACTCACATCAATGCTCCAATAGTGGCAAACTCACATCACTGCTCCAAGAGTGGCAAACTCACATCATTGCTCGAATGACAATGTAGGCCCTTATTTTCAAGATGTATGGAAGGTCTCTTATTTAAGGTGTCACAAGTTACAGTGCAGGCTTACATCCCTCATGTGTGCCAGGATGTGCTGATTGTTCTTCATCTTGTTCTTTTCTCCAATTTAAGGCTAACACATCATTATTATAATACTGTTCAAACAGCATTTAAACCAACTTGCTCAGTCACCTAATGTCAGCTTGTGTCCAACATGCAATGGGATTCGCTTCATAATTTCATAAGCCGTGGCACGTACCGAGATTCTGAATGTGTGGATCATGTCTGCAGTACCTGTCATCCAGTGGTTCATTAAGCATACTTCAAACGGCTTTACCTGTATGCATCTTAGTTCCATAGTGCACACAATCCCCATCAACATTGAGCTCTGCCAACCCTGAGTTTGTGTTATGGTGCAGTCTTCCTTTGTCTTGGAGATAGAATCATACAGGGAGAGAAATGAACCTAGAAAGTCAACTAGCTAGGATAATGATACCACATAGAATCATCCCCGACATGTTAGAAATTCTACCAGCTCTCAGGATACCTTTAACATTAGTGAAAATGGCTCAGGTTAGTGGGCTAGTGCTACTATCTATCTCTGAAATGCAGGCCTGAACAGTTTGAGATGGAATCCATAGCTTTTTGTAGCACTTGGTACTCTGTGCCTTTTCCCTTTGGCCTTGAGAGTCTGTAGGGCTCTATACATAAAACATTAAATTCAAAGTGTCTCTTGTTTGCATGAACAGTGTGATGACCTCTCAACATCCTTCATTCCAAATGTTTTATTCAAAGGTAGCATATGTCAGATAGTATTATTCAAACATGTCTCTGCAATAATGGTCCCTGGGCACTCTGTTACTGGACCTGACATTTCAGGCTTTCTAAAAACTCTCAAGTCACAACAGCACATTTTAAGCAAGGAGGTAAAAAAGGAACCATTTTGATATTAGTAATGGAGTATAAAATGGTTTTTTAAGTTGGCAGGAGAAGCCACTCAGCTTGTGGCTGAAGAGATGTTCATTCTCCAATCAAGTATTGACTTCATGCTGCTTTCAATTTCTCTCAATTTAGAGTTTTTGAATGAGAATGATAAATTATGTCAGTCTTTGATATAGTCTCTATGCAAGTGTGTGCATGTGATTCAATCAAACATTTTATGATATGCGTCTAAAACTTATAGTCTTATGGTTACTGGGAAACTGTTTCATAGTCTTTGATCTCGTAATTAGACCTGCTTTGGGGATGTTTTGTTCTTTTTTATACCACAGTCAGTAAACTTGAAAGTTCCAACTTCTATGTCTTTTAAAGTAGATAAGTAGAAAGTCCAATAATAAAAAAATCAATTCTAATGGTGCCAGTTTCGATCATTCTCACAGAGATTTATGTTGGCTATGTTCCTCTTTTCCCATTGATAAACTGTCTGCCACCTTCCATTAGAAATCAGTGCCTCCTCATTCCACCAATAATTGTCTACTGGCCAGACAAGAGCAGCGCCACGGATGCTTTGTCATTAATCTTCTCCACCTAGACTAAATGGAATTAGATATTCTGTTTGGGAAGCATTACATCTAATATACATCAAGTGGGTACTGCTTACATGAAGAAACTTAGACTGAATTGTCTGTTTCCATCAAGATCTAGCTGTTTGCTTTGACATAGACCTTGGGTGTATCCTACATGGATATAGATTCGCAGACATGATGTTATTGTACATTGAGATTAAGACATGTCTAGATGGTGGACATACTGTCATGAAACTTCTCAAATATGCAAATATTATACTTATGATAGCTGTTTGGTGGATTAGAAAGAAACTACGTTTCTTAGCTTTGTATTTGAAGCTAAACACATAAGCATGATGTTAGCATATAGCTGCTAGTAGAAAACACTATAGGTTTATCTCATTTCTTTACCATGGGTGATGATGAGGTACCGTCGAACCCTGTTGTATCAAACTCGTATGTGTCAAATCCTACTTGTGTCAAACTCACAATCTGGTCTCTTGCAAACTCTTACTATATTTACCACAATGTTTACCTGGGGGTGTCGAACTGAAAGTGTCGTATTCCAAGTTGTCTCTAATTTGTTACATAATCCAAAAAGTTTAAACCAACTTCAAACTTGAACTTAAAGTGCTTGAAAAACACTGCTCAGGTCAAGTAATGCATTCAGATGCATTAATGTAGAAATGACAAATATTTCATTTTCTATTTTTCTTATTATATTAACTCTTTCAACACCAGTCAATCAGAAGCTTTTACTGCTGTGACACTAAGTTCCCAGAGACTCTGGGGTGATACATGAAGCCTACATTTATCAAGGAAATTATCTGCTTGTAAAACATCTTTGCTACCACATGTTATGCATCATTTGAAAGGTCTAAACATTTGAAAGTTTTGTTTATCACATTATTTAATTAATGCATTTACAACTTAATTATTTCTTTTATAATAAGAAATGTAAGCTAACATATTCATAACATCCAGACTAAGCACCAAGGAAGCGAAAATTTGATGATTTTCGGTGATTGTAAGATTGAAAATATACACTTACCTATTTCTCTTTAATTGTTTACATAATCAGAAAATTAGTTTGAAAAGAATTTTAAATAATATGTCATCACCCATTTCCTGATAACGGTGACTTTCCATTCAGTAACATGGGAATATAACGGCAAATACCTCTTGTTTTTGAAGCTTTGTATGAACAAAACGTGTGACGATTCCTTTGATCGTTGGTATAATTAGAAAGCTTAGGACTTCAATAATATGACAGTAACCTCCTCCTTTTTTTGTAGCTGTAACATAAGATCCTTGTTGAATTTTGTTGGTTTTCTAATGCCAATTGTTTGCCGAAATCTGCTACAAGGATCGTGATTGGTCAATTTCAAGCATATGACCTAAGGCAGCCAATCAAATTACAGCAATGGATACCATCCTCGTATAACTTTTATGATAAATTCCAGATTTAGACAAAAGGTTTTGGTAAAATTGTGTTATTCTGAACGGTTTAAGCAGCAAATCCCAACCTGTATTTATAAAAAATATGGAACTTTGGGGACGTATCGTGCTGGGTTACGAGTTGTGACAACAATTTCTCTTACATATTTTGGGGGGCATTAAATATAATGTCCAAGCTTATATATCATGGCGATGAAGGCCGAGATGTCATTTGAATAACATTACATGTGATCGCAGGAAAAGATGGAAATAATAACTTAGATGTAAGTTTGACAACTTTTAGATATATTTTTGTTGATTTTATTTGTTACTTTTTACTTGAATATTTGCTTGAAACATCTTTATTTTGCTCTCATGACTTTGGACTTTGGACTCATGACGTCTTGGCTGGTGTACCTGCCTGCGGTGTTGAAAGAGTTAATGGTATTTACATGCATGACGTGGTACGTTTGCTGTCTGTTTTCTGATGGCGAGATCAGACTGTAATAAGGTCGGGTGAGTCGAACACCAGATAAGTGGAACTATTTATCTCGTCCCCAAGAGTTCAAGACAACAGGGTTTGGCTGTACTTTTACCTATTGGTTAGACACAGTAGTATTTCCTATGATAGAGCATCCACTTTTTGTGTTATAGACCCAGGTTGTTACTAATTTACCCTCAGGCACAATGTTAAAAGCCAGTTTAAGTGCCATGATCTTTCTGGAATATTACTATTATTACTAACTTATTCATTCTTTTTCCACTAATTAAATACACAAAATTCGGCCACCTTCCTTATGCATAAAGGGTTATGTCTCCCATTAAGTTCTACTGCTTCTACAGACAACATTCACTTATACCTCCTATATCACGTAGAGGACAAATGATTGGACACATCTCCATAGTGTACTGGGGAGACAGGAGATTACCATTGTGGCACTTAGCAAGTAGAGAGTGGTGGCAGCTAGAAGTGCCCATGATAGTACTTAAGTGTTGCGTTAGCTAATTGAAGAACAACAAACAGTAAAGTAGGTTCTTTACTCCCGAATGGTGGCAAGCACTGAAAAACAGTTTGCCCTAGATAGTACTGTTTAAAGTTCTTGTAGCTTTGAAAGGTAGCCAGCACTGAAAGGGTTAACCCTGGCTGATGCTGTTGAAGTGCCATAGTGTTGAAGGGTATTTGCATGGTGGGCAGCATTGAAAGGGTTAACCCAAGTTAGTGTCGTTTAAAGTTCTTGTAGCTTTGAAGGGTAGCCAGCGTTGAAAGGGTTAACCCTGGCTGATGCTATTGAAGTGCCATAGTGTTGAAGGGTATTTGCATGGTGGGCAGCATTGAAAGGGTTAACCCAAGTTTAGCGTTGAAGGGTCTTTGTGTTGAGTGCATCATTGTGTAGGAGCTGTAACCTGTAAGTAAAGACTGGACAGACAACACAACACAACACATGACATAAACCATACACTTTACAAATGGCATTGACTGAGTGGCTGGAAAAAAACAATATCTTACAGGTAGAGGAGTATTTTTTCAGGAAACAATGACTTCGTGCCGATGTCCAGTCTGATTGATCCCTGTCATGGAGTCTGTCTGTGGCATTGCTCCATACCGCTTTCCTCACCACTGTCTGTCTGCCTCCTTATCCCTGCAATGTTATGTGAAGGGACTTTACCCTGTATCAACATGTTTGGCACCCAGGGCATTTCCAAAGTTCGTGGTGGGTGTGATTGTGTTGCACAATTCCAGTGTGAAGACATCCCAGTCAGCCTTCTGATGTCATTACTTCAGCTGTTGCATGTAGATGATTTCCTGATTATCTCTATCTCTCCAATGTGAGAGGGACATTGATCATTGTCTAGATCCCCTGATTTGTGAGGTACAGCACGCCATGGTACAGGAACATGAACCTGAGGCCCTCCAGCAGCAAGGCACACATTGTCCTATTAAACTTCCTGTTTGAAGGCACCGATTTAACTTAATGGGAGACATAACCTTTTATGCATAAGGAAGGTGCATTTTGTGATAAGTTAACATACAAGTCCATTTTATTTTATGTGGAAAACATATCAATATATGAGTTAGTTATAGTTTTGTCCTATGTTTAGTAGACACAAGTAAATAGAAAATTTGCAAATGTATGAATGTTTTGTGTGATGCTAGAAAGTGGAGAGGAGTATCCCTGCACCCAACTCAGCATCCGTGTATTGATTGACTGACAAGTTCAGTCAGTCCTGTTCGATTGGTCATGTCCTGAGAACTACTTCTATATGCATGGCCACTGTCCAGTGTGAATCCAAGTGATAGCTTTTCATCAGTAGACTTAAGTGTAATATATCTGTGGAGCAGGAAAGATTGCTGTACTGAGTTGAAATCCACTGCTCTTGAAATTAGACCACTGCCTTTGTGTTTTAATCATTTTGACTGACAATAAGTTATTGCAACAATTTGTAAATTATGGCACCTGTTTCATTGCTTGAAGCCTGTTCCTGCAGATTCTGCTCCAATGTTCCTGGTACTTTCTGATTCATGCTGTGCATGTAGGAGCATGTAGGTTTAATAAAAGTTGTAAAGAATTGTTTGATGTCCAAACACATTGATCCATGGGGAAGAAGAGCATGTACCTTTATCAGGGATGACACTGGTCAGATTACCACATTGGGATTAATATAGGAAATCTAGAGACTAATTGAAATAGTTACAATGGGTATAGTTGACAGAATAACAAAAAGTATGCATGTCATTGTCATAACTGGATATGTTTATAGAAGTTCTATACCAGGTTTGTCATCACATGCCCTTTGCAGCCTTGTCTAGCTACACTGATTAGGGATATATGATATGGTTCTATCCTTCATAATTACTCATCATGCATCCTTTAGGAATGATGATACAAGTCCCAGTGCAGCTATAAACTCAGAGCTGACAACGCTGTTTCACTCAGGGCAGCTAATAATCCATAATTGCTTATGACTTTTCTCAAAAAGATATCTTTCAGAGCCAGTGCTTACTTTTCCTATCATTCACGATCTGCCTGCTGCAACTGAAGCTGCTAATGTGAGATATCACTGACTCTTGTACATCTAGCAGGCAGCAATGACACGGTGCAGCCGGAGTTGGTTGATAATGTCCATTGCATTGATGAAAGAACAAATCACCTTTCAGCTGCAATTAATAAACTCAGTGTTCATTAGACAGTTGACTGGCAGGCATATTTTATTCTATGTCTTGTTCCCATAAGAAGCTTTGTCTGTTAACTGCTGTTTGATTGTTTAGAATAAGGTTAGAGTCTCCATGCACAGATTTGCTTAAGTTTGAGCTGCAAGTTGTGGAGAGCCTTCAGCTGATGGCAACGCTTGTGGAGTCAGAGCAGGTGACACAGCTAGAGTCAGGAACCTTCCCCGTCACTTGTCTGGAAAATCAGAGTGTGATTATTTAAGCTACAAACCATTTTAGCCACAACTTAAGGCTGATGGATTGCCATTAACAGTTTGAGATTTACTTAGTATCTTTGATGAGGCCGGGTTGGCGTGGCTGGGTCCTGTGATCGCACTTCTTGATTGTACTGTGTGAGGTGAATTGTGAGTGTCACCAAGCTAGCCCGGCACACACAGTGGAGCAGTCATATGAGATATATCAGAATTGATCGCAGAATTGATTTAGAGAAAGCAGATATTTATTAGACTAGTTTGAGAAATGATATCTTTTCTAGGTTATCTTATTTCCATTGGCTTCGTTCCAAGTCACATTTGAGACCAACTACAAACAGAACTTCATTTTGGTAAATTAGTAGATAAAAGGGGTCTGTCTTATTATTTGCATGAGTTTTAATATTTCCTATGCGTCCGATCTCTTGACTGGAAAATGCCCTAAATAGGAGCGAAGGATCTCCTGGCAATGCGGTATTGGCTTAATTCCAGAGCAACGCTCAGGCAGCTGAAATGACAATTATGTTGGTACATCCGAAGGAGTTTATGAGTTTTTTATGGAGAAGAACTGTAATAAGATCTATAAACCATAGAACTGCCATAGACGCAAGTATTGATTCTCCAAAAGAGGATGGGCAAAAAAATAAGCATAATTTTAGATTCAAATCCTTCTTTAAATGCAACATTACAGCTGATCTATTCCCAATTTATTTTTGTTGGCGTGTGTGTTAGACGTAAAGTGGTGTTGTGAAGCCTCAGAGAATCAAAATGAAAACATCAGCGCTTTGTATTATTCAGGGAAACAGATTACCTTTGTATGAGGACAATCATGCATGTAGTATAGAGAAAAGGTTGCAAGTTGTCTGGCGAGAGGTCCTGGCTTTCAGAATTCTGGTATGGAGGGGTGGAGATTTATTTTGTAACAATAAATAAGATAATTGTGAACAAAGGATATTGATGTGTATGGTATCATAAAACCATGAGCCTGGAAGTAGTAGATTTGAACCTGTGCCTACGACCAATGACAGTTACTCTGCAAAGTGAATTGTGGTGAAAAAATAGTATTTTTATCTGCTAAGAGAGAAAGATCTAAATTCCAGACTGTTTGAATATGTTGCAATACATATTGTCAATGTGGAATGTATGTGACTGTTGTTTAACAATCTGACTATGACTCACTGGAAGCCCAGTAAAAGCCAGCCACAATGAATACTGATTGGTTGATATGTGGGAACTTCAGAGCAGAATTGGGGGGCACGGGTGGCCCAGTCGTCTAAGGCACCACGATTTGCTGTGCAGAGTTGTGTCCCTTGGGCACGCCAAAAACCTGTGACTGTAGGTTCGAATCCCAATTATGTTTCTAGGTTTGTCAGCACCATATCCGTGCTCGTAGGTTTCACCAAAGTGGTAAACGTCTGAGACCTGCATCACTTCAGGCTTTCCTCCCACATTAAGCTGACACGCCGCAATATAACTGGAATACTGTTTAAAAGGCTGCGTTAAACACAACTCACTCACTCAAAGCAGAATAGCTTCCCAGTGTTAGCCAACTGCAGTGAATATTGTTTGGTTGATGTATAGGAACGTATCCATGGATTGTTGCACATGCATTGTCTTGTCTGGGCCTCCCAAGCTGTAAAAGTGACACTTAATAACCAAGTTGTAAATGTGGCACATGATGTGCTATGTGTAAAAGTGACACCTGATTCCCAAGCTGTAAAAGTGATACTTAATTACCAAGTTGAAAGTGTGGCACATGATGTGATGTGTGTAAAAGTGACACCTGATTCCCAAGCTGTAAAAGTGACACTTAATTACCAAGTTGAAAGTGTGGCACATGATGTGATGTGTGTAAAAGTGACACCTGATTCCCAAGCTGTAAAAGTGATACTTAATTACCAAGTTGAAAGTGTGGCACATGATGTGCTATGTGTAAAAGTGACACCTGATTCCCAAGCTGTAAAAGTGATACTTAATTACCAAGTTGAAAGTGTGGCACATGATGTGATGTGTGTAAAAGTGACACCTGATTCCCAAGCTGTAAAAGTGACACTTAATTACCAAGTTGAAAGTGTGGCACATGATGTGATGTGTGTAAAAGTGACACCTGATTCCCAAGCTGTAAAAGTGATACTTAATTACCAAGTTGAAAGTGTGGCACATGATGTGCTATGTGTAAAAGTGACACCTGATTCCCAAGCTGTAAAAGTGACACTTAATCATCAAGTTGTAAATGTGGTATATATTGTGTTATTTGTAAAAGTGACACATGTTTCCAAAGCTGTAAAAGTGGCTGTGTGTAAAAGTGACGCTTAACATCAGAGATATAAGTGTGGTTTTTGATTCCCTGTTTCCCCCAGTTGTTTTGTCTGCAGAAATTCTTTGTGAATATTTTCGTTTGGCAGAGGTTGTCAATAATGCTTGTTTACTTTGATATCCAGGCAAACATGGCACTTCATGGTAACATTGATAAATAGTTTAGGGTTAGAATGATTACCATGATGAATGTCCTACAATGTCTGGGAATGACCTCACAGGTTAAACCATCTCATATCGACTTGATGGGCCATGATTATTTTCTGAATATTGTGTTTAAAATACCATACTTAACATCCACGGTGCTATGTTGTCTTTCTCCTCTGATGATGCTGAGGGAATTGTATGGTATTTGTCATGTACAAGATGGCGCCATAGAGTGAGTCTTGTCGGGAGAAAATAGCTTCTACGAGAGAAAGTAATTACTGCCAGGTTAACACTTAAGCTACACTGAATTAATCATAGCCAGCACTGACATGCTGTGACATAGCTGCAAGTTATGGAGTGGTTACATTCATGTTGTGCCGAGTCCAAACTGCCCAGTCTCTTCAGTAAACCTAAGTGAACTCACATCAATGCTCCAAGAGTGGCAAACTCACATCAATGCTCCAAGAGTGGCAAACTCACATCAATGCTCCAAGGTTGGCAAACTCACATCAATGCTCCAAGAGTGGCAAACTCACATCAATGCTCCAAGAGTGGCAGACTCACATCACTGCTCCAAGAGTGGCAAACTCACATCAATGCTCCAAGAGTGGCAGACTAACATCAATGCTCCAAGAGTGGCAGACTAACATCAATGCTCCAAGAGTGGCAAACTCACATCACTGCTCGATTGCCAATATATGCCCTTATTTTCAAGATGTATGGAAGGTCTCTTATTTAAGGTGTCACAAGTTACAGTGCAGGGTTACATCCCACATGTGTGCCAGGATGTGCTGATTGTTCTTCACCTTGTTCTTTTCTTGTTCATTATTATAATACTGTTCAAACAGCATTTAAACCAACTTGCTCAGTCACCTAATGTCAGCTTGTGTCCAACATGCAATGGGTTTCGTTTCATAATTTCATAAGCCGTGGCACGTACTGAGATTCTGAATGTGTGGATCATGTCTGCAGTACCTGTCATCCAGTGGTTCATTAAGCATACTTCAAATGGCTTTACCTGTATGCATCTTAGTTCCATAGTGCACACACTCCCCATCAACATTGAGCCCTGCCAACCCTGAGTTTGTGTTATGGTGCAGTCTCCCTTTGTCTTGGAGATACAATCATACAGGGAGAGAAATGAACCTAGAAAGTCAACTAGCTAGGATAATGATACCACATAGAATCATCCCCGACATGTGAGAAATTCTACCAGCTCTCAGGATACCTTTAACATTAGTGAAAATGGCTAAGGCTAGTGGGCTAGTTCTACTTTCTATCTCTGAAAAGCAGGCCTGAACAGTTTGAGATGGAATCCATAGCTTTTTGTAGCACTTGGTACTCTGTGCCTTTTCCCTTTGGCCTTGAGAGTCTGTAGGGCTCTATACATAAAACATTAAATTCAAAGTGTCTCTTGTTTGCATGAACAGTGTGATGACCTCTCAACATCCTTCATTCCAAATGTTTTATTCAAAGGTAGCATATGTCAGATAGTATTATTCAAACATGTCTCTGCAATAATGGTCCCTGGGCACTCTGTTACTGGACCTGACATTTCAGGCTTTCTAAAAACTCTCAAGTTACAACAGCACATTTTAAGCAAGGAGGTAAAAAAGGAGTCATTTTGATATTATTTAGTAATGGAGTATAAAATGGTTTTTTAAGTTGGCAGGAGAAGCCACTCAGCTTGTGGCTGAAGAGATGTTCATTCTCCAACCAAGTATTGACTTCATGCTGCTTTAAACTTCTCTCAATTTAGAGTTTTTGAATGAGAATGATAAAATATGTCAGTCTTTGATATAGTCTCTATGCAAGTGTGTGCATGTGATTCAATCAAACATTTTATGATATGAGTCTGAACTTATAGTCTTATGGTTACTGGGAAACTGTTTCATAGTCTTTGATCTCGTAATTAGACCTGCTTTGGGGATGTTTTGTTCTTTTTTTATACCACAGTCAGTAAACTTGAAAGTTCCAACTTCTATGTCTTTTAAAGTAGATAAGTAGAAAGTCCAATAATAAAAAAAATCAATTCTAATGATGCCAGTTTCGATCATTCTCACAGAGATTTATGTTGGCTATGTTCCTCTTTTCCCATTGATAAACTGTCTGCCACCTTCCATTAGAAATCAGTGCCTCCTCATTCCACCAATAATTGTCTACTGGCCAGACAAGAGCAGCGCCATGGATGCTTTGTCATTAATCTTCTCCACCTAGACTAAATGGAATTAGATATTCTGTTTGGGAAGCATTACATCTAATATACATCAAGTGGGTACTGCTTACATGAAGAAACTTAGACCGAATTGTTTGTTTCCATCAAGATCTAGCTGTTTGCCTTGACATAGACCTTGGGTGTATCCTACATGGATATAGATTCGGAGACATGATGTTATTGTACATTGAGATTAAGATATGTCTAGATAGTGGACATACTGTCATGAACCTTCTCAAATATGCAAATATTATACTTATGATAGCTGTTTGGTGGATTAGAAAGAAACTAAGTTTCTTAGCTTGGTATTTGAAGCTAAACACATAAGCATGATGTTAGCATATAGCTGCTAGTAGAACCCTGTTGTATCAAACTCGTATGTGTCAAATCCTACTTGTGTCAAACTCACAATCTGGTTTCTTGCAAACTCTTACTATATTTACCACAATGTTTACCTGGAGGTGTTGAACTGAAAGTGTCGTATTCCCAGTTGTCTCTAATTTGTTACATAATCCAAAGAGTTTAAACCAGCTTCAAACTTGAATGTAACTTGTTTGAAAAACACTGCTCAGCTCAAGTAATGCATTCAGATGCATTAATGTAGAAATAACAAATATTTCATTTTCTATTTTTCTTATTATATTAACTCTTTCAACACCAGTCAATCAGAAGCTTTTACTGCTGTGACACTAAGTTCCTAGAGACTCTGGGGTGATACATGAAGCCTACATTTATCAAGGAAATTATCTGCTTGTAAAACATCTTTGCTATCACATGTTATGCATCATTTGAAAGGTCTAAACATTTGAAAGTTTTGTTTATCACATTATTTAATTAATGCATTTACAACTAAATTATTTCTTTTATAATAAGAAATGTAAGCTAACATATTCATAACATCCAGACTAAGCACCAAGGAAGCGAAAATTTGACGATTTTCGGCGATTGTAAGATAAAAAATATACACTTACCTATTTCTTTTTAATTGTTTATGTAATCAGAAAATTAGTTTGAAAAGAATTTTAAATAATATGTCATCACCCATTTCCTGATAACGGTGACTTTCCGTTCAGTAACATGGGAATATAACAGCAAATACCTCTTGTTTTTGAAGCTTTGTATGAACAAAATGTGTGACCATTCCTTTGATCGTTGGTATAATTAGAAAGCTTAGGACTTCAATAATAGGACAGTAACCTCCTCTGGAGTTTTTTCATAGCTGTAACATAAGATCCTTGTTGAATTTTGTTGGTTTTCTAATGCCAATTGTTTGCCGAAATCTGCTACAAGGATCGTGATTTGTCAATTTCAAGCATATGACCTAAGGCAGCCAATCAAATTACAGCAATGGATACCATCCTCGTATAATTTTTATGATAAATTCCAGATTTAGACAAAAGGTTTTGGTAAAATCGTGTTATTCTGAACGGTTTAAGCAGCAAATCCCAACCTGTATTTATAAAAAATATGGAACTTTGGGGACGTATCGTGCTGGGTTACGAGTTGTGACAACAATTTCTCTTACATATTTTGGGGGGCATTAAATATAATGTCCAAGCTTATATATCATGGCAATGAAGGCCGAGATGTCATTTGAATAACATTACATGTGATCGCAGGAAAAGATGGAAATAATAACTTAGATGTAAGTTTGACAACTTTTAGATATATTTTTGTTGATTTTATTTGTTACTTTTTACTTGAATATTTGCTTGAAACATCTTTATTTTGCTCTCATGACTTTGGACTTTGGACTCATGACGTCTTGGCTGGTGTACCGGCCTGCGGTGTTGAAAGAGTTAATGGTATTTACATGCATGATGTGGTACGTTTGCTGTCTGTTTTCTGATGGCGAGATCAGACTGTAATAAGGTCTGGTGAGTCGAACACCAGATAAGTGGAACTATTTATCTTGTCCCCAAGAGTTCAAGACAACAGGGTTTGGCTGTACTTTTACCTATTGGTTAGACACAGTAGTATTTCCTATGATAGAGCATTTACCCTCAGGCACAATGTTAAAAGCCAGTTTAAGTGCCATGATCTTTCTGGAATATTACTATTACTACTAACTTATTCATTCTTTTCCACTAATTAAATACACAAAATGCGGTCACCTTCCTTATGCATAAATGGTTATGTCTCCCATTAAGTTCTACTGCTTTTACAGAAAACATTCACTTATGCCTCCTATATCACGTAGAGGACAAATGATTGGACACATCTCCATAGTGTACTGGGAAGACAGGCGATTACCATTGTGGCACTTAGCAAGTAGAGAGTGGTGGCAGCTAGAAGTGCCCATGATAGTACTTAAATGTTGTGTTAGCTAATTGAAGAACAACAAACAGTAAAGTAGGTTCTTTACTCCCAAATGGTGGCCTGCACTGAAATACAGTTTGTCCTAGATAGTGCTGTTTAAAGTTCTTGTAGCTTTAAAGGGTAGCCAGCATTGAAAGGGTTAACCCTGGCTGATGCTGTTGAAGTGCCATAGTGTTGAAGGTTATTTGCATGGTGGGCAGCATTGAAAGGGTTAACCCAAGTGAGTGCCATTTAAAGTTCTTGTAGCTTTGAAGGGTAGCCAGCATTGAAAGGGTTAACCCTGGCTGATGCTGTTGAAGTGCCATAGTGTTGCAGGGTATTTGCATGGTGGGCAGCATTGAAAGGGTTAACCCAAGTTAGCGTTGAAGGGTCTTTGTGTTGAGTGCATCATTGTGTAGGAGCTGTAACCTGTAAGTAAAGACTGGACAGACAACACAACACAACACATGGCATTATCCATACACTTTACAAATGGCATTGACTGAGTGGTTGGAAAAATACAATAACTTAAAGGTAGAGGAGTATTTTTTCAGGAAACAATGACTTCGTGCCGATGTCCAGTCTGATTGATCCCTGTCATGGAGTCTGTCTGTGGCATTGCTCCATACCGCTTTCCTCACCACTGTCTGTCTGCCTCCTCATCCCTGCAATGTTTTGTGAAGGGACTTTACCCTGTATCAACATGTTTGGCACCCAGGGCATTTCCAAAGTTCCTGGTGGGTGTGATTGTGTTGCACAATTCCAGTGTGAAGACATCCCAGTCAGCCTTCTGATGTCATTACTTCAGCTGTTGCATGTAGATGAATTCCTGATTATCTCTATCTCTCCAGTGTGAGAGGGACATTGATCATTGTCTAGATCCCCTGATGTGTGAGGTACAGCACGCCATGGTACAGGAACATGAACCTGAGGCCCTCCAGCAGCAAGGCACACATTGTTCTATTAAACTTCCTGTTTGAAGGCACTGATTAACTAAATGGGAGACATAACCCTTTATGCATAAGGAAGGTGCATTTTGTGATAAGTTAACATACAAGTCCATTTTATTTTATGTGGAAAACATATCAATATATGAGTTAGTTATAGTGTTGTCATATGTTTAGTATACACAAGTAAATAGAAAATTTGCAAATGTATGAATGTTTTGTGTGATGCTAGAAAGTGGAGAGGAGTATCACTGCACCCAACTCAGCATCCGTGTATTGATTGACTGACAAGTTCAGTCAGTCCTGTTCGATTGGTCAGGTCCTGAGAACTACTTCTATATGCATGGTCACTGTCCAGTGTGAATCCAAGTGATAGCTTTTCATCAGTAGAATTAAGTGTAATATATCTGTGGAGCAGGAAAGATTGCTGTACTGAGTTGTGTCTTTTGGCGGGATTCCAATAAGTTGCTTGTGGGTTGGAATCCCATATTGGCCTTGGTTATGATCCTTGGTCTGGTAACAGGAAAACCTGTGTTCATGGGTTTCACCAAGGTGTTCAACGCCTACAACTTGCTTCACTCTGGGATGCCTCATGCATTAAACTGATACACTGAAATACTTTCTGATCTCTGTGAAAAAGTCCAGTGTGATGGTGATGGAACTGTTGCAGGTCTGGAAGCTAAACTATTGGGCCCAGTGGTTCAAGTACATCACAATGAATACCAAGCAGATACAATGGATTCTATTTCTGAAAACCTTGAAGTTTTGTCTTCATGTCTTGATTTTATCTTCAATGGCAGTTAGAAGACTAGGACTTCAGGCAGTTATCAGTATGCAGAGTTGGCAACTTCAGCATGAAGATCCTCCACTGATCTTGAAATTAGACCACTGCCTTTGTGTTTTAATCATTTTGACTGACAATAAGTTATTGCAACAATTTGTAAATTATGGCACCTGTTTCATTGCTTGAAGCCTGTTCCTGCAGATTCTGCTCCAATGTTCCTGGTACTTTCTGATTCATGCTGTGCATGTAGGAGCATGTAGGTTTAATAAAAGTTGTAAAGAATTGTTTGATGTCCAAACACATTGATCCATGGGGAAGAAGAGCATGTACCTTTATCAGGTATGACACGCGTTAGATTACCGCATTGGGATTAATATAGAAAATCTAGAGACTAATTGAAATAGTTACAATGGGTATAGTTGACAGAATAACAAAAAGTATGCATGTCATTGTCATAACTGGATATGTTTATAGAAGTTCTATACCAGGTTTGTCATTGCATGCCCTTTTCAGCCTTGTCTAGCTACACTGATTAGGGATATATGATATGGTTCTATCCTTCATAATTACTCATCATGCATCCTTTAGGAATGATGATACAAGTCCCAGTGCAGCTATAAACTCAGAGCTGACAACGCTGTTTCACTCAGGGCAGCTAATAATCCATAATTCCTTATGACTTTTCTCAAAGAGATATCTTTCAGAGCCAGTGCTTACTTTTCCCATCATTCACGATCTGCCTGCTGCAACTGAAGCTGCTAATGTGAGATATCACTGACTCTTGTACATCTAGCAGGCAGCAATGACACGGTGCAGCCGGAGTTGGTTGATAATATCCATTGCATTGATGAAAGAACAAATCACCTTTCAGCTGCAATTAATAAACTCAGTGTTCATTAGACAGTTGACTGGCAGGCATATTTTATTCTATGTCTTGTTCCCATAAGAAGCTTTGTCTGTTAACTGCTGTTTGATTGTTTAGAATAAGGTTAGAGTCTCCATGCACAGATTTGCTTAAGTTTGAGCTGCAAGTTGAGGAGAGCCTTCAGCTGATGGCAACGCTTGTGGAGTCAGAGCAGGTGACACAGCTAGAGTCAGGAACCTTCCCCGTCACTTGTCTGGAAAATCAGAGTGTGATTATTTAAGCTACAAACCATTTTAGCCACAACTTAAGGCTGATGGATTGCCATTAACAGTTTGAGATTTACTTAGTATCTTTGATGAGGCCGGGTTGGCGTGGCTGGGTCCTGTGATCGCACTTCTTGATTGTACTGTGTGAGGTGAATTGTGAGTGTCACCAAGCTAGCCCGGCACACAAAGTGGAGCAGTCATATGAGATATATCAGAATTGATCGCAGAATTGATTTAGAGAAAGCAGATATTTATTAGACTAGTTCGAGAAATGATATCTTTTCTAGGTTATCTTATTTCCATTGGCTTCGTTCCAAGTCACATTTGAGACCAACTACAAACAGAACTCCATTTTGGTAAATTAGTAGATAAAAGGGGTCTGTCTTATTATTTGCATGAGTTTTAATATTTCCTATGCGTCCGATCTCTTGACTAGAAAAGGCCCTAAATAGGAGCGAAGGATCTCCTGGCAATGCGGTATTGGCTTAATTCCAGAGCAACGCTCAGGCAGCCGAAATGACAATTATGTTGGTACATCCGAAGTAGTTTATGAGTTTTTTATGGAGAAGAACTGTAATAAGATCTATAAACCATAGAACTGCCATAGACGCAAGTATTGATTCTCCGAAAGAGGATGGGCAAAAAAATAAGCATAATTTTAGATTCAAATCCTTCTTTAAATGCAACATTACAGCTGATCTATTCCCAATGTTTTTTGGTTCGCGTGTGTTAGACGTAAAGTGGTGTTGTGAAGCCTCAGAGAATCAAAATGAAAACATGACGGCTTTGTATTATTCAGGAAAACAGATTACCTTTGTATGAGGACAATCATGCATGTAGTGTAGAGAACATGTTTCAAGTTGTCTGGCGAGAGGTCCTGGCTTTCAGAAATCTGGTATGGAGGGGTGGAGATATATTTTGTAACAATAAATGAGATGATTGTGAACAAAGGATATTGATGTATATGTTATCATAAAACCATGAGCCTGTAAGTAGTAGATTTGAACCTGTGACTACGACCAAAAACAGCAACTCTGCAAACTGAATTGTGGTGCCTTAGATCACTATTGCACTACAGAATAAGGGTGTCACTCTCTGATCTGAGAAAAAGACAATTGCAAGTGAAAATATTATACTCAACAGGTGCCTCATAACTTGATCAATACTTGATCGTGTCATGGTAGACTGAAAATATACCTTCCATGGTATGTGTTCAAATAAGAGGCTAAGTCCATGATTACACCTTTGTACTGAAAAAATAGTAGTTTTATCTGCTAAGAGAGAAAGATCTAAATTCCAGACTGTTTGAATATGTTGCAATACATATTGTCAATGTGGAATGTATGTGACTGTTGTTTAACAATCTGACTATGACTCACTGGAAGCCCAGTAAAAGCCAGACACAATGAATACTGATTGGTTGATATGTGGGAACTTCAGATCAGAATTGGGGGGCACGGGTGGCCCAGTCGTCTAAGGCACCACGATTCACTGTGCAGAGTTGTGTCCCTTGGGCACGCTAAAAACCTGTGACTGTAGGTTCGAATCCCAATTATGTTTCTAGGTTTGTCAGCACCATATCCGTGCTCGTGGGTTTCACCAAAGTGGTAAACGTCTGAGACCTGCATCACTTCAGGCTTTCCTCCCACATTAAGCTGACACGCCGCAATATAACTGGAATACTGTTTAAAAGGCTGCGTTAAACACAACTCACTCACTCAAAGCAGAATAGCTTCCCAGTACAAGCCAACTGCAGTGAATATTGTTTGGTTGATGTATAGGAACGTATCCATGGATTGTTGCACATGCATTGTCTTGTCTGGGCCTCCCAAGCTGTAAAAGTGACACTTAATTACCAAGTTGTAAATGTGGCACATGATGTGATGTGTGTAAAAGTGACACCTGATTCCCAAGCTGTAAAAGTAATACTTAATTACCAAGTTGAAAGTGTGGCACATGATGTGATGTGTGTAAAAGTGACACCTGATTCCCAAGCTGTAAAAGTGACACTTAATAACCAAGTTGTAAATGTGGCACATGATGTGATGTGTGTAAAAGTGACACCTGATTCCCAAGCTGTAAAAGTGACACTTAATAACCAAGTTGTAAATGTGGCACATGATGTGATGTGTGTAAAAGTGACACCTGATTCCCAAGCTGTAAAAGTGACACTTAATTACCAAGTTGTAAATGTGGCACATGATGTGATGTGTGTAAAAGTGACACCTGATTCCCAAGCTGTAAAAGTGACACTTAATTACCAAGTTGTAAATGTGGCACATGATGTGATGTGTGTAAAAGTGACACCTGATTCCCAAGCTGTAAAAGTGACACTTAATTACCAAGTTGTAAATGTGGCACATGATGTGATGTGTGTAAAAGTGACACCTGATTCCCAAGCTGTAAAAGTGACACTTAATTACCAAGTTGTAAATGTGGCACATGATGTGATGTGTGTAAAAGTGACACCTGATTCCCAAGCTGTAAAAGTGATACTTAATTACCAAGTTGAAAGTGTGGCACATGATGTGCTATGTGTAGAAGTGACACCTGATTCCCAAGCTGTAAAAGTGACACTTAATCATCAAGTTGTAAATGTGGTATATATTGTGTTATGTGTAAAAGTGACACATGTTTCCAAAGCTGTAAAAGTGGCTGTGTGTAAAAGTGACGCTTAACATCAAAGATATAAGTGTGGTTTTTGATTCCCTGTTTCCCCCAGTTGTTTTGTCTGCAGAAATTCTTTGTGAATATTTTCTTTTGGCAGAGGTTATCAATAATGCTTGTTTACTTTGATATCCAGGCAAACATGGCACTTCATGGTAACATTGATAAATAGTTTAGGGTTAGAATGATTACCATGATGAATGTCCTACAATGTCTGGGAATGACCTCACAGGTTAAACCATCTCATATCGACTTGATGGGCCATGATTATTTTCTGAATATTGTGTTTAAAATACCATACTTAACATCCACGGTGCTATGTTGTCTTTCTCCTCTGATGATGCTGAGGGAATTGTATGGTATTTGTCATGTACAAGATGGCGCCATAGAGTGAGTCTTGTCGGGAGAAAATAGCTTCTACGAGAGAAAGTAATTACTGCCAGGTTAACACTTAAACTACACTGAATTAATCATAGCCAGCACTGACATGCTGTGACATAGCTGCAAGTTATGGAGTGGTTACATGCATGCTGTGCTGAGTCCAAACTGCCCAGTCTCTTCAGTAAACCTAAGTGAACCCACATCACTGCACCAAGAGTGGCAAACTCACATCAATGCTCCAAGAGTGGCAAACTCACATCAATGCTCCAAGAATGGCAAACGCACATCAATGCTCCAAGAGTGGAAAACTCACATCAAAGCTCCAAGAGTAGCAAACTCACATCAATGCTCCAAGGGTGGCAAACTCACATCAATGCTCCAAGGGTGGCAAACTCACATCAATGCTCCAAGAGTGGCAAACTCACATCACTGCTCCAAGAGTGGCAAACTCACATCACTGCTTGATTGCCAATATATGCCCTTATTTTCAAGATGTATGGAAGGTCTCTTATTTAAGGTGTCACAAGTTACAGTGCAGGGTTACATCCCACATGTGTGCCAGGATGTGCTGATTGTTCTTCATCTTGTTCTTTTCTCCAATTTAAGGCTAACACATCATTATTATAATACTGTTCAAACAGCATTTAAACCAACTTGCTCAGTCACCTAATGTCAGCTTGTGTCCAACATGCAATGGGTTTCGTTTCATAATTTCATAAGCCGTGGCACGTACTGAGATTCTGAATGTGTGGATCATGTCTGCAGTACCTGTCATCCAGTGGTTCATTAAGCATACTTCAAATGGCTTTACCTGTATGCATCTTAGTTCCATAGTGCACACACTCCCCATCAACATTGAGCCCTGCCAACCCTGAGTTTGTGTTATGGTGCAGTCTTCCTTTGTCTTGGAGATAGAATCATACAGGGAGAGAAATGAACCTAGAAAGTCAACTAGCTAGGATAATGATACCACATAGAATCATCCCCGACATGTTAGAAATTCTACCAGCTCTCAGGATACCTTTAACATTAGTGAAAATGGCTCAAGCTAGTGGGCTAGTGCTACTTTCTATCTCTGAAATGCAGGCCTGGACAGTTTGAGATGGAATCCATAGCTTTTTGTAGCACTTGGTACTCTGTGCCTTTTCCCTTTGGCCTTGAGAGTCTGTAGGGCTCTATACATAAAACATTAAATTCAAAGTGTCTCTTGTTTGCATGAACAGTGTGATGACCTCTCAACATCCTTCATTCCAAATGTTTTATTCAAAGGTAGCATATGTCAGATAGTATTATTCAAACATGTCTCTGCAATAATGGTCCCTGGGCACTCTGTTACTGGACCTGACATTTCAGGCTTTCTAAAAACTCTCAAGTCACAACAGCACATTTTAAGCAAGGAGGTAAAAAAGGAGTCATTTTGATATTTTTTAGTAATGGAGTATAAAATGTTTTTTTAAGTTGGCAGGAGAAGCCACTCAGCTTGTGGCTGAAGAGATGTTCATTCTCCAACCAAGTATTGACTTCATGCTGCTTTCAATTTCTCTCAATTTAGAGTTTTTGAATGAGAATGATAAAATATGTCAGTCTTTGATATAGTCTCTATGCAAGTGTGTGCATGTGATTCAATCAAACATTTTATGATATGAGTCTGAACTTATAGTCTTATGGTTACTGGGAAACTGTTTCATAGTCTTTGATCTCGTAATTAGACCTGCTTTGGGGATGTTTTGTTCTTTTTTATACCACAGTCAGTAAACTTGAATGTTCCAACTTCTATGTCTTTTAAAGTAGATAAGTAGAAAGTCCAATAATAAAAAAATCAATTCTAATGATGCCAGTTTCGATCATTCTCACAGAGATTTATGTTGGCTATGTTCCTCTTTTCCCATTGATAAACTGTCTGCCACCTTCCATTAGAAATCAGTGCCTCCTCATTCCACCAATAATTGTCTACTGGCCAGACAAGAGCAGCGCCATGGATGCTTTGTCATTAATCTTCTCCACCTAGACTAAATGGAATTAGATATTCTGTTTGGGAAGCATTACATCTAATATACATCAAGTGGGTACTGCTTACATGAAGAAACTTAGACCGAATTGTCTGTTTCCATCAAGATCTAGCTGTTTGCCTTGACATAGACCTTGGGTGTATCCTACATGGATATAGATTCGCAGACATGATGTTATTGTACATTGAGATTAAGACATGTCTAGATAGTGGACATACTGTCATGAACCTTCTCAAATATGCAAATATTATACTTATGATAGCTGTTTGGTGGATTAGAAAGAAACTAAGTTTCTTAGCTTTGTATTTGAAGCTAAACACATAAGCATGATGTTAGCATATAGCTGCTAGTAGAAAACACTATAGGTTTATCTCATTTCTTTACCATGGGTGATGATGAGGTACCGTCGAACCCTGTTGTATCAAACTCGTATGTGTCAAATCCTACTTGTGTCAAACTCACAATCTGGTCTCTTGCAAACTCTTACTATATTTACCACAATGTTTACCTGGGGGTGTCGAACTGAAAGTGTCGTATTCCAAGTTGTCTCTAATTTGTTACATAATCCAAAAAGTTTAAACCAACTTCAAACTTGAACTTAAATTGCTTGAAAAACACTGCTCAGGTCAAGTAATGCATTCAGATGCATTAATGTAGAAATGACAAATATTTCATTTTCTATTTTTCTTATTATATTAACTCTTTCAACACCAGTCAATCAGAAGCTTTTACTGCTGTGACACTAAGTTCCCAGAGACTCTGGGGTGATACATGAAGCCTACATTTATCAAGGAAATTATCTGCTTGTAAAACATCTTTGCTACCACATGTTATGCATCATTTGAAAGGTCTAAACATTTGAAAGTTTTGTTTATCACATTATTTAATTAATGCATTTACAACTAAATTATTTCTTTTATAATAAGAAATGTAAGCTAACATATTCATAACATCCAGACTAAGCACCAAGGAAGCGAAAATTTGATGATTTTCGGTGATTGTAAGATTGAAAATATACACTTACCTATTTCTTTTTAATTGTTTACATAATCAGAAAATTAGTTTGAAAAGAATTTTAAATAATATGTCATCACCCATTTCCTGATAACGGTGACTTTCCGTTCAGTAACATGGGAATATAACAGCAAATACCTCTTGTTTTTGAAGCTTTGTATGAACAAAATGTGTGACCATTCCTTTGATCGTTGGTATAATTAGAAAGCTTAGGACTTCAATAATATGACAGTAACCTCCTCTGGAGTTTTTTTGTAGCTGTAACATAAGATCCTTGTTGAATTTTGTTGGTTTTCTAATGCCAATTGTTTGCCGAAATCTGCTACAAGGATCGTGATTTGTCAATTTCAAGCATATGACCTAAGGCAGCCAATCAAATTACAGCAATGGATACCATCCTCGTATAATTTTTATGATAAATTCCAGATTTAGACAAAAGGTTTTGGTATAATCGTGTTATTCTGAACGGTTTAAGCAGCAAATCGCAACCTGTATTTATAAAAAATATGGAACTTTGGGGACGTATCGTGCTGGGTTACGAGTTGTGACAACAATTTCTCTTACATATTTTGGGGGGCATTAAATATAATGTCCAAGCTTATATATCATGGCGATGAAGGCCGAGATGTCATTTGAATAACATTACATGTGATCGCACGAAAAGATGGAAATAATAACTTAGATGTAAGTTTGACAACTTTTAGATATATTTTTGTTGATTTTATTTGTTACTTTTTTCTTGAATATTTGCTTGAAACATCTTTATTTTGCTCTCATGACTTTAGACTTTGGACTCATGACGTCTTGGCTGGTGTACCGGCCTGCGGTGTTGAAAGAGTTAATGGTATTTACATGCATGATGTGGTACGTTTGCTGTCTGTTTTCTGATGGCGAGATCAGACTGTAATAAGGTCGGGTGAGTCGAACACCAGATAAGTGGAACTATTTATCTCGTCCCCAAGAGTTCAAGACAACAGGGTTTGGCTGTACTTGTACCTATTGGTTAGACACAGTAGTATTTCCTATGATAGAGCTTCCACTTTTTGTGTTATAGACCCAGGTTGTTACTAATTTACCCTCAGGCACAATGTTAAAAGCCAGTTTAAGTGCCATGATCTTTCTGGAATATTACTATTACTACTAACTTATTCATTCTTTTCCACTAATTAAATACACAAAATGCGGTCACCTTCCTTATGCATAAATGGTTATGTCTCCCATTAAGTTCTACTGCTTCTACAGAAAACATTCACTTATGCCTCCTATATCACGTAGAGGACAAATGATTGGACACATCTCCATAGTGTACTGGGGAGACAGGCGATTACCATTGTGGCACTTAGCAAGTAGAGAGTGGTGGCAGCTAGAAGTGCCCATGATAGTACTTAAATGTTGTGTTAGCTAATTGAAGAACAACAAACAGTAAAGTAGGTTCTTTACTCCCAAATGGTGGCCTGCACTGAAATACGGTTTGCCCTAGATAGTACTGTTTAAAGTTCTTGTAGCTTTAAAGGGTAGCCAGCATTGAAAGGGTTAACCCTGGCTGATGCTGTTGAAGTGCCATAGTGTTGAAGGTTATTTGCATGGTGGGCAGCATTGAAAGGGTTAACCCAAGTGAGTGCCATTTAAAGTTCTTGTAGCTTTGAAGGGTAGCCAGCATTGAAAGGGTTAACCCTGGCTGATGCTGTTGAAGTGCCATAGTGTTGAAGGGTATTTGCATGGTGGGCAGCACTGAAAGGGTTAACCTGGCTGATGCTGTTGAAGTGCCATAGTGTTGAAGGGTATTTGCATGGTGGGCAGCACTGAAAGGGTTAACCTGGCTGATGCTGTTGAAGTGCCATAGTGTTGCAGGGTATTTGCATGGTGGGCAGCATTGAAAGGGTTAACCCAAGTTAGCGTTGAAGGGTCTTTGTGTTGAGTGCATCATTGTGTAGGAGCTGTAACCTGTAAGTAAAGACTGGACAGACAACACAACACAACACATGGCATTATCCATACACTTTACAAATGGCACTGACTGAGTGGTTGGAAAAATACAATAACTTAAAGGTAGAGGAGTATTTTTTCAGGAAAGAATGACTTCGTGCCGATGTCCAGTCTGATTGATCCCTGTCATGGAGTCTGTCTGTGGCATTGCTCCATACCGCTTTCCTCACCACTGTCTGTCTGCCTCCTTATCCCTGCAATGTTATGTGAAGGGACTTTACCCTGTATCAAATTTTTGGCACCCAGGGCATTTCCAAAGTTCGTGGTGGGTGTGATTGTGTTGCACAATTCCAGTGTGAAGACATCCCAGTCAGCCTTCTGATGTCATTACTTCAGCTGTTGCATGTAGATGATTTCCTGATTATCTCTATCTCTCCAATGTGAGAGGGACATTGATCATTGTCTAGATCCCCTGATGTGTGAGGTACAGTACGCCATGGTACAGGAACATGAACCTGAGGCCCTCCAGCAGCAAGGCACACATTGTCCTGTTAAACTTCCTGTTTGAAGGCACTGATTTAACTAAATGGGAGACATAACCCTTTATGCATAAGGAAGGTGCATTTTGTGATAAGTTAACATACAAGTCCATTTTATTTTATGTGGAAAACATATCAATATATGAGTTAGTTATAGTGTTGTCATATATTTAGTATACACAAGTAAATAGAACATTTTCAAATGTATGAATGTTTTGTGTTATGCTAGAAAGTGGAGAGGAGTATCACTGCACCCCACTCAGCATCCGTGTATTGATTGACTGACAAGTTCAGTCAGTCCTGTTCGATTGGTCAGGTCCTGAGAACTACTTCTATATGCATGGTCACTGTCCAGTGTGAATCCAAGTGATAGCTTTTCATCAGTAGACTTAAGTGTAATATATCTGTGGAGCAGGAAAGATTGCTGTACTGAGTTGAAATCCACTGCTCTTGAAATTAGACCACTGCCTTTGTGTTTTAATCATTTTGACTGACAGTAAGTTATTGCAACAATTTGTAAATTATGGCACCTGTTTCATTGCTTGAAGCCTGTTCCTGCAGATTCTGCTCCAATGTTCCTGGTACTTTCTGATTCATGCTGTGCATGTAGGAGCATGTAGGTTTAATAAAAGTTGTAAAGAATTGTTTGATGTCCAAACACATTGATCCATGGGGAAGAAGAGCATGTACCTTTATCAGGGATGACTCTGGTTAGATTACCGCATTGGGATTAATATAGAAAATCTAGAGACTAATTGAAATAGTTACAATGGGTATAGTTGACAGAATAACAAAAAGTATGCATGTCATTGTCATAACTGGATATGTTTATAGAAGTTCTATACCAGGTTTGTCATCGCATGCCCTTTGCAGCCTTGTCTAGCTACACTGATTAGGGATATATGATATGGTTCTATCCTTCATAATTACTCATCATGCATCCTTTAGGAATGATGATACAAGTCCCAGTGCAGCTATAAACTTAGAGCTGACAACGCTGTTTCACTCAGGGCAGCTAATAATCCATAATTGCTTATGACTTTTCTCAAAAAGATATCTTTCAGAGCCAGTGCTTACTTTTCCTATCATTCACGATCTGCCTGCTGCAACTGAAGCTGCTAATGTGAGATATCACTGACTCTTGTACATCTAGCAGGCAGCAATACACGGTGCAGCCGGAGTTGGTTGATAATATCCATTGCATTGATGAAAGAACAAATCACCTTTCAGCTGCAATTAATAAACTCAGTGTTCATTAGACAGTTGACTGGCAGGCATATTTTATTTTGTCTTGTTCCCATAAGAAGCTTTGTCTGTTAACTGCTGTTTGATTGTTTAGAATAAGGTTAGAGTCTCCATGCACAGATTTGCTTAAGTTTGAGCTGCAAGTTGAGGAGAGCCTTCAGCTGATGGCAACGCTTGTGGAGTCAGAGCAGGTGACACAGCTAGAGTCAGGAACCTTCCCCGTCACTTGTCTGGAAAATCAGAGTGTGATTATTTAAGCTACAAACCATTTTAGCCACAACTTAAGGCTGATGGATTGCCATTAACAGTTTGAGATTTACTTAGTATCTTTGATGAGGCCGGGTTGGCGTGGCTGGGTCCTGTGATCGCACTTCTTGATTGTACTGTGTGAGGTGAATTGTGAGTGTCACCAAGCTAGCCCGGCACACACAGTGGAGCAGTCATATGAGATATATCAGAATTGATCGCAGAATTGATTTAGAGAAAGCAGATATTTATTAGACTAGTTTGAGAAATGATATCTTTTCTCGGTTATCTTATTTCCATTGGCTTCATTCCAAGTCACATTTGAGACCAACTACAAACAGACATCCATTTTGGTAAATTAGTAGATAAAAGGGGTCTGTCTTATTATTTGCATGAGTTTTAATATTTCCTATGCGTCCGATCTCTTGACTAGAAAAGGCCCTAAATAGGAGCGAAGGATCTCCTGGCAATGCGGTATTGGCTTAATTCCAGAGCAACGCTCAGGCAGCCGAAATGACAATTATGTTGGTACATCCGAAGTAGTTTATGAGTTTTTTATGGAGAAGAACTGTAATAAGATCTATAAACCATAGAACTGCCATAGACGCAAGTATTGATTCTCCGAAAGAGGATGGGAAAAAAATAAGCATAATTTTAGATTCAAATCCTTCTTTAAATGCAACATTACTGCTGATCTATTCCCAATGTTTTTTTGTTAGCGTGTGTGTTAGACGTAAAGTGGTGTTGTGAAGCCTCAGAGAATCAAAATGAAAACATGGCCGCTTTGTATTATTCAGGGAAACAGATTACCTTTGTATGAGGACAATCATGCATGTAGTGTGGAAAACATGTTCAAGTTGTCTGGCAAGAGGTCCTGGCTTTCAGAATTCTGGTATGGAGGGGTGGAGATTTATTTTGTAACAATAAATAAGATAATTGTGAACAAAGGATATTGATGTATATTGTATCATAAAACCATGAGCCTGGAAGTAGTAGATTTGAACCTGTGCCTACGACCAATGACAGTAACTCTGCAAAGTGAATTGTGGTGCCTAATCCCAGCTGAAATGGCTTTGGAAACACCATGGTATACCATGGTATATCATGGTGCACCATGGCTTACCTCCGCCGGTAATTGGCACCACGGTTTAAACATGGTTAATTTGACCATGGTCTTAAATAGATCACTATTGCCCTACAGAATAAGGGTGTCACTCTCTGATCTGATAGAAATGTTCTTGCATTATTCTAGACAAGAAAAGACAATTGCAAGTGAAAATATTATACTCAACAGGTGCCTCATAACTCGATACTTGATCGTGTCATGGTAGACTGAAAATATACCTTCCATGGTATGTGTTCAATTTAGAGGCTTGAGTCCATGATTACACCTTTGTACTGAAAAAGTAGTAGTTTTATCTGCTAAGAGAGAAAGATCTAAATTCCAGACTGTTTGAATATGTTGCAACACATATTGTCAAATATGGAATGTATGTGACTGTTGTTTAACAATCTGACTATGACTCACTGTAAGCCCTGTGGGAACTTCAGGGCTGTATGACTCCCCAGTACCAACCAGCCACAATGAGTGTGAGTGAGTTGGGTTTAATGCCGCTTATTCCAGTTATATCACGGCATGTCAGCTTAATGTGGGAGGAAAACCCGAAGTGATGCAGGTCTCAGATGTTTACCACTTCGGTGAAACCCACGAGCACAGGTATGGTGCTGACAAACCTAGAAACATAATTGGGGCATCTCTTACCGATGTGGTAAATGTCTGAGACCTGCATCACTTCGGGCTTCCTTCCACATTCAGCTGACATGCCGCAATAGAACTGGAATATTGTTAAAAGCTGCGTTAAACCCAACTCACTCACTCACTCACTCACTCACTCACTCACTCACTCACTCACTCACTCGCTCCGAAAACTGTATGATCAGACCCCGAATCCTGCATACCAAATGTAGGTTGACACCCCTAGACTGACATGGTTGGAATAGTGGAAAAGCTGCTTTAATCTAGCTCGTTCACTCATGGTCTCCATGTGTTACTGAGAGGGATCATAACTCCCAGACATAATCACCTTCCCAACACATCCAGTGCCTCTCTCCCTGGTCCTCATCTCATCTCAACTGATAATTTCAACATATCAAAATCACTTTTTCTAAACTAGGTTGAACGATTCTCCTAATATGCCGGCCAAATTTAGTGACAAATTGATCTGTGAACTAAATTTAATTGCTTATTTTTGGGAGAGTGTTTGCTCCACATCCCAAGCAGGATGTTTGATTTGATAACCCGATAGAAGGAGATTTAAGTACCGAGTGGTGTGAGGGGTGTCACAGTTGGAGACTGCTTTCCTGTCACAAACACGATAATTGCCGCGTGCCAGTACACGTCACCTTTCACATTACTCATGCATGATTACCTGACCGGTCATCATCATTTTTCATGAAAATTCTCATTTTATGTCGTGATAAATTCAAACAAAAAGGGGTAATAAACCATGCTAATGGTTCTATTCTACATTAAACGTGAGACCATCAAAATTTCCAATTGATTTTGTGAATCACACTTGATGCGAAAGGAATAATTCATGGAAGACCCCACAGATTTCAGCCATATATTTTCAACAAATAGAGCAAAAGATATTCCTGTGAAAGACTGTAAAGCAATGCTGTCTTATGCCGCCTTTCAAGACCAAGTGGTGAATGGTGTAGGATTTTCTGCCTGCCTACATGGGTGTCTCCTTCAACATGTCAGATAGATGGCCTTTTCATGCATGGCGCCAATCCGACATCTCTGATTGTGCACTGCCAGTAGAATGAAGGATTTTAGGAGTAAGATACATGCAAATTCTGGCAAGTGTCGCATAGTCCAAGCTCATGCTGCTTAAACAGAAGCAGAGAAGCAAGTTAGATGAATGCTTGTATATTGATAAATGGCATGGAGATAAAAGCAGCCTTTGATAATTTGGTTATTTTGTATTAAATCGTGTGCAGGCCCTCACCCTTGGAGTCTGAGTGTGGTGAAGAGAGATTGTGATTTAAACTCGACTTGTCTCTGTCAGACAGCCACATGAGGCTAATACCAGCTATACACTCAAGTAGTTGCCACATTGCTAGCATCATGTCTATATATGCTTGTTGTTTCAATGAACAGCCATCACATTCCTAACCATATTTCATGATGTATGATGAATGAGCTTCTGCTGTTGAACATTGCAATCCTTGATGGAAAATACAACGCAACACTTAGCGAGGCAGTGTTTCATGTCCTCATGTGTCAGGTTTTGTAAATGGTTTGTTGAATAAGGGAAATGTTGATTGGAATAGGAGGAGTTGATTTCTAGATTCTTATTACTGTTACAGTTGTTAAATGCTTCTACAGAGTTTGAAATTAAGGATAATAGTTAAGGTATTGTTGTCATGACTCGAATGATAAAAGTGAGTGAGTGAGTATGGTTTTACACCGCTTTTAGCAATATTCCAGCAATATCACGAAGGGGGACACCAGAAATGGGCTTCGCACATTATACCCATGTTGGGAATCAAACCCGGGTCTTCTGCGTGACGAGCAAACACTTTAACCACTAGGCTAGCCGACCGCCCCCGAATGATAAAAGAAAATTGAGTAAAAAAGTAACGTTTGCTAAGATTCAAATACTATTGCAGCAAACCTCAAATTCAACCAAAGGTTTATCTGAAAAACTATCAAGTCTAAATTTGAAAAGTGAAGGAGCGCACTGATGATGCCAGGATCTCAAGATACAAGCACTGTATCAATTAGCAGATTTTCCCAGTGCACAATTACCTCCTTTGGTCATGCCAGGATCAGCTGATCCTTGAATCAAATCCCACCTTGATTGTAGCTAATCTCTTTTGATTTGATTCACCTTGATTGTCATCCTTGGCCTGTCAGAACCATACCTTGTTTCTTGGTAAGCGTCTACAGCCCGGGTCACTAGGGCTCTCTCTTTCAGCATTGATGTCAAACCCAATTCGCCTCAGGAGCAGTTCAGGAGTTTTATGTCGGATAATGATCGTAATTCCTTAATGCTGGGGTTAGGGAAGGGGTTAACAGGTCTGCAACTTGCCATCTGAAGAAACTTTTCAAGGGATTTTCAGTGTAATATTCAGTCAATAAATAACAGCTCAAATTGTCATATTTGTACTCGCTCATTCAGCATCTATGAGAAACTGAGATGAGTGTAAATACAGTCATCTTGACATTCTTGATAGCTCTACCACAACACCAGATTTATGAAGCATTGAGAAGTCTGTGGAAGTAGATTGGTTTGACGAAAGAATCTCTTTGAAGGTGTTGACATTTCAACAATTAATTTTTAGGGTTGGGTGGGTACGTTTCAAAATTGATGGAATTTCTTTTTTTTTATCTTCCATTGAACTTTTGAACTCACTCCAAGCCTGGACTCCAAAACAGATTCTTCAGTTGGATGTTATAATGCAAAGCGAACTCATGTATCAGTGTAGTATGAATTGATTGATGAAAACTGATTCTAGCACAGCACTAGGGTGTGTTTAACAATCACTTATGTAGTTAACTCAATGCCGACGTTCAGACTCCAATGGTAATGTGTTGGGGTTTATGACACAATCATTTATTCATAGAAATATCTGCCTTATAATGACGTTCCCCACTGCTTTCAACCCAAGCCTGGATGAGTATTATGATTTGATATGCTTACACTGATGGGATTGTGATAGGGAGACATCCAGCTTCCACTCTACACAGTACTGCCTTCCACTGATGGGGAAACAGAGGGATGCTTCCATTGAGTTCATCTTCCTCATCTGAATTGCATCTGCTTTCTTCAAAACTAATCTCAGTTCCTTCTATTGAAGTACTGCACCAGGTCCAGGAAGAGTAATAAACTGTCTATGCCATTTGGAGTTTGTCGGACTACCATCAGTGGTGTAAGGTCTTGATAATGACTAGCTTAGTTTGTTGACTATAACTTGTAGATAATCTGTTATTATGGTTCCACAGATTTAGTTTATTATCTAGATAGTGTGTTTCAAATAGAATGGCCTACCATGTTAAGTTGTTTCTGAGATAAATTGGTGGTGTATATCTATCAGTGAGTTGTCTCACTCAGGGCCCCACTGCACCAGGAACTGTGTCCATGTCCACTACATTGGCATTGCGCACTGGGCAGATGTTTATTGGTGTGGAGACTCTTCTCCCTGTGTTTTATCTCAGTGGGTCTTTTGAAGACTTTGTATCATTGAATGGGAATCAGTTTACTTTTATTGGTCTTCAGGGAAACTATTAATCACTCACCTAAGAAAATCAGGCCCATTGGAAAGGCTATCGGGAAATTGGGTATTTCTATTTTTCATAAAATGCATATATGTTCTCATTGCTTGAGCAAGTCAAAATTGAATGTTTTTTCCCTGTCTTTTTTCCTGAACACTATTCATCTCATAATAGTTAATATTGGTATTTTTTACACTAGCAGATTTGTACCTTAATCAGCGGTAGAAACTCACATTTTTAGTCCATTATTCCTTATAATGATAACATATGGCAAAACCCTTAAAAATGGCACATTTCTACTAGTCCTCATGATACCTTAGCTATTGGGCAGTATGACAAGGACTATAGGACTAGTGTCAATTTCTAACACTGCCTTTGAGCATTAAGCTACAATCAACAATCAGTAGGTTCTGTGGAGTACATAAGGTGTTGGAATGGTTAAACTTTCATGTCTAATTATTGGTCTAAGACAGCAATCGATGATTGATTAAGGGAATACATCTTTAATGTTCAAATAAATCATTGTCAGTTCCGTTTTGATTGACACTCAATTTTTAAGTAATGTTACATTTCACTTTATGAAAGCTTCACATGCTCTTCAGCTTGTGCAGTAAGGCGTCAATTTAATGTGATGTGACTTTTTAATTTTTTTAATTAGTTTCATTTGTGGTTGAAATTCAAAAGAACATGGGGAAAATAATGGATTACAGATGTCTTGATTGATGAATCTACCTCAGTTTCCATTATCAGAACATCGCTGACTAACATGTCACAGCATATATTTCATTAGATAGACATTGTTCACAGGACTTTCTGATTATTTTCAGGAGAAACTGGCAGATTTATCAACTGTTCTAGACGAGATACTTTAATGAAATGTTTCTGTGAGGACAGTTCTGTTAGTCAGTTTACCTTCCTGACCTCACCCTCCTAAGTCAGGTCTATTAAGATAGACCTCAAACTCATGACAATGTCTTTTAGTGGCTGTCTGGTAGTTCCATTGTTGGCTCTCAGAGAATTCCAGAACTTCCATCCAGCGTGGCTGATGTATGACAGTATTCAATTTATTTTTAATGGGAGCAGTACTGAAAGAAGTGGATCTGAAGAGCTTTCAAACTCCAGAAATCAATACCAACTTGGTGATGACAAGGCCCCTTACTGTCTTGTAGACTCGTCTTGTAACACATATCAGCCTGAGTGGGTCGGAATCAGGATGGGTAGTGGAGGAGTCAGTCTCTGGGGTCAGTTTCGGGGTCAGCTGATGGTGCAGGGGTGGGTCAGGGTTAGGGGCAGATTAGGCGAGGATCAGGGAGGAATAAACAGAAGCTTGGCAGAAGGTGCTGAGTGTCTGCATGAAGAGTCTGTTTGATCATTAAACACCTGCTGGCTAGTGTCGTGTCCCAGGACGTGGTGAGGGAAAAGGGCAAGTGCTTAATGGCTTAGGAAGGCAAATTGATCCTGTAACACCTGGTGTCTTGTCATGTGTCAAAACACTGTGATTGAGTAAGGCTGAGAACATTGGCAGGTGCTGAGTGGCTGTAGAGTGTAGATTGATCATGAAACACCTAGTGTCTAGTGTCACATTCCAGAACACAAGGATAAAGTCGGATGAGAATATAGGCACGTGGGTTGGAGTGCAGATTCATCTTGAAACACGTGGTGTCTTATCGTGCCACTAAACTTGAAGAGTGTCAGTTGGACTTGAGACACCTAGTGTCTGGTGTCCTGTCCCATGACATTGGTGTGATGAGTGTGGCCAGTGTCATCATATGTAATGATGATGTGGATCACTAATTGGTCATGATATGGGTGAGGCGGTCGGGTAACCTAGTGGTTAAAACGTTTGCTCGTCACGCCGAAGACCTGGGTTCGTTTCCCCACATGGGTACAATGTGTGAAGCCCATTTCTGGTGTCCCCTGCTGGAATATTGCTGAAAGCGGCGTAAAACAATACTCACTCACTCACCCACTCATGATATGGTAATTGTATGTGCATTGAAATTGGATGGGATGCTTGTATATTACAACTCAATAACATTTGAATGCTTTTTCAGGCATTTAAGAGACCACTTAAATGAAATTTATGAAGGGACAGGGTGAGAGACGCTTTTTGAGAACCATAAACAGTGGATGATGGTGGGCAGGACGCCAGATATTTATACTGTATGCCACCTTGGTAGGATGACATGGACCAGGGACAGTGGGTGTTGGTGCGCAAGACACCAGATATTTGTACTGTATGCCACCTTGGTAGGATGACATGGACCAGGGACAGTGGATGTTGGTGGGCAAGACACCAGATATTTGTACTGTATGCCACCTTGGTAGGATGACACAGGCCAGGGACAGTGGGTGTTGGTGGGCAAGACACCAGATATTTGTACTGTATGCCACCTTGGTAGGATGACACAGGCCAGGGACAGTGGGTGTTGGTGGGCAAGACACCAGATATTTGTACTGTATGCCACCTTGGTAGGATGACATGGACCAGGGACAGTGGGTGTTGGTGGGCAAGACACCAGATATTTGTACTGTATTCCACCTTGGTAGGATGACATAGGCCAGGGACAGTGGATGTTGGTGGGCAAGACACCAGATATTTGTACTGTATTCCACCTTGGTAGGATGACATAGGCCAGGGACAGTGGGTGTTGGTGGGAAAGACACCAGATATTTGTACTGTATTCCACCTTGGTAGGATGACATGGACCAGGGACAGTGGGTGTTGGTGGGCAAGACACCAGATATTTGTACTGTATGCCACCTTGGTAGGATGACACAGGCCAGGGACAGTGGGTGTTGGTGGGCAAGACACCAGATATTTGTACTGTATGCCACCTTGGTAGGATGACATAGGCCAGGCACAGTGGGTGTTGGTGGGCAGGACACCAGATATTTGTACTGTATGCCACCTTGGTAGGATGACATGGGCCAGGGACAGTGGGTGTTGGTGGGCAGGACACACAGATATTTGTACTGTATGCCACCTTGGTAGGATGACATGGACCAGGGACAGTGGGTGTTGGTGGGCAAGACACCAGATATTTGTACTGTATGCCACCTTGGTAGGATGACATGGACCAGGGACAGTGGGTGTTGGTGGGCAAGACACCAGATATTTGTACTGTATGCCACCTTGGTAGGATGACACAGGCCAGGGACAGTGGGTGTTGGTGGGCAGGACACACAGATATTTGTACTGTATGCCACCTTGGTAGGATGACATGGACCAGGGACAGTGGGTGTTGGTGGGCAAGACACCAGATATTTGTACTGTATGCCACCTTGGTAGGATGACATGGACCAGGGACAGTGGGTGTTGGTGGGCAAGACACCAGATATTTGTACTGTATGCCACCTTGGTAGGATGACATGGGCCAGGGACAGTGGGTGTTGGTGGGCAGGACACCAGATATTTGTACTGTATGCCACCTTGGTAGGATGACATGGACCAGGGACAGTGGGTGTTGGTGGGCAAGACACCAGATATTTGTACTGTATGCCACCTTGGTAGGATGACATAGGCCAGGCACAGTGGGTGTTGGTGGGGAGGACACCAGATATTTGTACTGTATGCCACCTTGGTAGGATGACACAGGCCAGGGACAGTGGGTGTTGGTGGGCAGGACACACAGATATTTGTACTGTATGCCACCTTGGTAGGATGACATGGACCAGGGACAGTGGGTGTTGGTGGGCAAGACACCAGATATTTGTACTGTATGCCACCTTGGTAGGATGACATGGACCAGGGACAGTGGGTGTTGATGGGCAAGACACCAGATATTTGTACTGTATGCCACCTTGGTAGGATGACATGGACCAGGGACAGTGGATGTTGGTGGGCAAGACACCAGATATTTGTACTGTATGCCACCTTGGTAGGATGACACAGGCCAGGGACAGTGGGTGTTGGTGGGCAAGACACCAGATATTTGTACTGTATGCCACCTTGGTAGGATGACACAGGCCAGGGACAGTGGGTGTTGGTGGGCAAGACACCAGATATTTGTACTGTATGCCACCTTGGTAGGATGACATGGACCAGGGACAGTGGGTGTTGGTGGGCAAGACACCAGATATTTGTACTGTATTCCACCTTGGTAGGATGACATAGGCCAGGGACAGTGGATGTTGGTGGGCAAGACACCAGATATTTGTACTGTATTCCACCTTGGTAGGATGACATAGGCCAGGGACAGTGGGTGTTGGTGGGCAAGACACCAGATATTTGTACTGTATTCCACCTTGGTAGGATGACATGGACCAGGGACAGTGGGTGTTGGTGGGCAAGACACCAGATCTTTGTACTGTATGCCACCTTGGTAGGATGACACAGGCCAGGGACAGTGGGTGTTGGTGGGCAAGACACCAGATATTTGTACTGTATGCCACCTTGGTAGGATGACATAGGCCAGGCACAGTGGGTGTTGGTGGGCAGGACACCAGATATTTGTACTGTATGCCACCTTGGTAGGATGACATGGGCCAGGGACAGTGGGTGTTGGTGGGCAGGACACACAGATATTTGTACTGTATGCCACCTTGGTAGGATGACATGGACCAGGGACAGTGGGTGTTGGTGGGCAAGACACCAGATATTTGTACTGTATGCCACCTTGGTAGGATGACATGGGCCAGGGACAGTGGGTGTTGGTGGGCAGGACACCAGATATTTGTACTGTATGCCACCTTGGTAGGATGACATGGACCAGGGACAGTGGGTGTTGGTGGGCAAGACACCAGATATTTGTACTGTATGCCACCTTGGTAGGATGACATAGGCCAGGCACAGTGGGTGTTGGTGGGGAGGACACCAGATATTTGTACTGTATGCCACCTTGGTAGGATGACACAGGCCAGGGACAGTGGGTGTTGGTGGGCAGGACACACAGATATTTGTACTGTATGCCACCTTGGTAGGATGACATGGACCAGGGACAGTGGGTGTTGGTGGGCAAGACACCAGATATTTGTACTGTATGCCACCTTGGTAGGATGACATGGACCAGGGACAGTGGGTGTTGATGGGCAAGACACCAGATATTTGTACTGTATGCCACCTTGGTAGGATGACATGGACCAGGGACAGTGGATGTTGGTGGGCAAGACACCAGATATTTGTACTGTATGCCACCTTGGTAGGATGACACAGGCCAGGGACAGTGGGTGTTGGTGGGCAAGACACCAGATATTTGTACTGTATGCCACCTTGGTAGGATGACACAGGCCAGGGACAGTGGGTGTTGGTGGGCAAGACACCAGATATTTGTACTGTATGCCACCTTGGTAGGATGACATGGACCAGGGACAGTGGGTGTTGGTGGGCAAGACACCAGATATTTGTACTGTATTCCACCTTGGTAGGATGACATAGGCCAGGGACAGTGGATGTTGGTGGGCAAGACACCAGATATTTGTACTGTATTCCACCTTGGTAGGATGACATAGGCCAGGGACAGTGGGTGTTGGTGGGCAAGACACCAGATATTTGTACTGTATTCCACCTTGGTAGGATGACATGGACCAGGGACAGTGGGTGTTGGTGGGCAAGACACCAGATCTTTGTACTGTATGCCACCTTGGTAGGATGACACAGGCCAGGGACAGTGGGTGTTGGTGGGCAAGACACCAGATATTTGTACTGTATGCCACCTTGGTAGGATGACATAGGCCAGGCACAGTGGGTGTTGGTGGGCAGGACACCAGATATTTGTACTGTATGCCACCTTGGTAGGATGACATGGGCCAGGGACAGTGGGTGTTGGTGGGCAGGACACACAGATATTTGTACTGTATGCCACCTTGGTAGGATGACATGGACCAGGGACAGTGGGTGTTGGTGGGCAAGACACCAGATATTTGTACTGTATGCCACCTTGGTAGGATGACATGGGCCAGGGACAGTGGGTGTTGGTGGGCAGGACACACAGATATTTGTACTGTATGCCACCTTGGTAGGATGACATAGGCCAGGCACAGTGGGTGTTGGTGGGCAGGACACCAGATATTTGTACTGTATGCCACCTTGGTAGGATGACATGGGCCAGGGACAGTGGGTGTTGGTGGGCAGGACACACAGATATTTGTACTGTATGCCACCTTGGTAGGATGACATGGACCAGGGACAGTGGGTGTTGGTGGGCAAGACACCAGATATTTGTACTGTATGCCACCTTGGTAGGATGACATGGACCAGGGACAGTGGGTGTTGGTGGGCAAGACACCAGATATTTGTACTGTATGCCACCTTGGTAGGATGACACAGGCCAGGGACAGTGGGTGTTGGTGGGCAGGACACACAGATATTTGTACTGTATGCCACCTTGGTAGGATGACATGGACCAGGGACAGTGGGTGTTGGTGGGCAAGACACCAGATATTTGTACTGTATGCCACCTTGGTAGGATGACATGGACCAGGGACAGTGGGTGTTGGTGGGCAAGACACCAGATATTTGTACTGTATGCCACCTTGGTAGGATGACATGGGCCAGGGACAGTGGGTGTTGGTGGGCAGGACACACAGATATTTGTACTGTATGCCACCTTGGTAGGATGACATGGACCAGGGACAGTGGGTGTTGGTGGGCAAGACACCAGATATTTGTACTGTATGCCACCTTGGTAGGATGACATAGGCCAGGCACAGTGGGTGTTGGTGGGGAGGACACCAGATATTTGTACTGTATGCCACCTTGGTAGGATGACACAGGCCAGGGACAGTGGGTGTTGGTGGGCAGGACACACAGATATTTGTACTGTATGCCACCTTGGTAGGATGACATGGACCAGGGACAGTGGGTGTTGGTGGGCAAGACACCAGATATTTGTACTGTATGCCACCTTGGTAGGATGACATGGACCAGGGACAGTGGGTGTTGGTGGGCAAGACACCAGATATTTGTACTGTATGCCACCTTGGTAGGATGACATGGACCAGGGACAGTGGATGTTGGTGGGCAAGACACCAGATATTTGTACTGTATGCCACCTTGGTAGGATGACACAGGCCAGGGACAGTGGGTGTTGGTGGGCAAGACACCAGATATTTGTACTGTATGCCACCTTGGTAGGATGACACAGGCCAGGGACAGTGGGTGTTGGTGGGCAAGACACCAGATATTTGTACTGTATGCCACCTTGGTAGGATGACATGGACCAGGGACAGTGGGTGTTGGTGGGCAAGACACCAGATATTTGTACTGTATTCCACCTTGGTAGGATGACATAGGCCAGGGACAGTGGATGTTGGTGGGCAAGACACCAGATATTTGTACTGTATTCCACCTTGGTAGGATGACATAGGCCAGGGACAGTGGGTGTTGGTGGGCAAGACACCAGATATTTGTACTGTATTCCACCTTGGTAGGATGACATGGACCAGGGACAGTGGGTGTTGGTGGGCAAGACACCAGATATTTGTACTGTATGCCACCTTGGTAGGATGACACAGGCCAGGGACAGTGGGTGTTGGTGGGGAGGACACCAGATATTTGTACTGTATGCCACCTTGGTAGGATGACACAGGCCAGGGACAGTGGGTGTTGGTGGGCAGGACACACAGATATTTGTACTGTATGCCACCTTGGTAGGATGACATGGACCAGGGACAGTGGGTGTTGGTGGGCAAGACACCAGATATTTGTACTGTATGCCACCTTGGTAGGATGACATAGGCCAGGCACAGTGGGTGTTGGTGGGGAGGACACCAGATATTTGTACTGTATGCCACCTTGGTAGGATGACACAGGCCAGGGACAGTGGGTGTTGGTGGGCAGGACACACAGATATTTGTACTGTATGCCACCTTGGTAGGATGACATGGACCAGGGACAGTGGGTGTTGGTGGGCAAGACACCAGATATTTGTACTGTATGCCACCTTGGTAGGATGACACAGGCCAGGGACAGTGGGTGTTGGTGGGCAAGACACCAGATATTTGTACTGTATGCCACCTTGGTAGGATGACATAGGCCAGGCACAGTGGGTGTTGGTGGGCAGGACACCAGATATTTGTACTGTATGCCACCTTGGTAGGATGACATGGGCCAGGGACAGTGGGTGTTGGTGGGCAGGACACACAGATATTTGTACTGTATGCCACCTTGGTAGGATGACATGGACCAGGGACAGTGGGTGTTGGTGGGCAAGACACCAGATATTTGTACTGTATGCCACCTTGGTAGGATGACATGGACCAGGGACAGTGGGTGTTGGTGGGCAAGACACCAGATATTTGTACTGTATGCCACCTTGGTAGGATGACACAGGCCAGGGACAGTGGGTGTTGGTGGGCAGGACACACAGATATTTGTACTGTATGCCACCTTGGTAGGATGACATGGACCAGGGACAGTGGGTGTTGGTGGGCAAGACACCAGATATTTGTACTGTATGCCACCTTGGTAGGATGACATGGACCAGGGACAGTGGGTGTTGGTGGGCAAGACACCAGATATTTGTACTGTATGCCACCTTGGTAGGATGACATGGGCCAGGGACAGTGGGTGTTGGTGGGCAGGACACACAGATATTTGTACTGTATGCCACCTTGGTAGGATGACATGGACCAGGGACAGTGGGTGTTGGTGGGCAAGACACCAGATATTTGTACTGTATGCCACCTTGGTAGGATGACATAGGCCAGGCACAGTGGGTGTTGGTGGGGAGGACACCAGATATTTGTACTGTATGCCACCTTGGTAGGATGACACAGGCCAGGGACAGTGGGTGTTGGTGGGCAGGACACACAGATATTTGTACTGTATGCCACCTTGGTAGGATGACATGGACCAGGGACAGTGGGTGTTGGTGGGCAAGACACCAGATATTTGTACTGTATGCCACCTTGGTAGGATGACATGGACCAGGGACAGTGGGTGTTGGTGGGCAAGACACCAGATATTTGTACTGTATGCCACCTTGGTAGGATGACACAGGCCAGGGACAGTGGGTGTTGGTGGGCAGGACACACAGATATTTGTACTGTATGCCACCTTGGTAGGATGACATGGGCCAGGGACAGTGGGTGTTGGTGGGCAGGACACACAGATATTTGTACTGTATTCCACCTTAGTAGGATGACATGGACCAGGGACAGTGGGTGTTGGTGGGCAAGACACCAGATATTTGTACTGTATGCCACCTTGGTAGGATGACATGGGCCAGGGACAGTGGGTGTTGGTGGGCAGGACACACAGATATTTGTACTGTATGCCACCTTGGTAGGATGACATGGACCAGGGACAGTGGGTGTTGGTGGGCAAGACACCAGATATTTGTACTGTATGCCACCTTGGTAGGATGACACAGGCCAGGGACAGTGGGTGTTGGTGGGCAAGACACCAGATATTTGTACTGTATGCCACCTTGGTAGGATGACATGGGCCAGGGATTTGGTACTCCCGGAAAGGGGTGATGTGGTGCATCAGAACATGTTGAGTCTGAGAGGATGTCCCCGGGGGAGAGTGCTCATATATTTGTAGACAAGTGTGTAGGAAGGTTAATGCCCTTCCTTGTCTGGTCAGATCCAAAGCCCAAGTCAGATCATTGACTGTCAGGAATATATTCACAGATGCAGCATTAATGCCAGAAAATCAAGATCTACCACATGGGAATAGAATGTTTCAAATACGAAATAGAACAGGAAATGATAGATGTTGTAAACACTCAGATTATTCTGCGAGTTAGGTGACAGAACGATGGCACCTACAGGCGAGAGAATAAAGATAGAGAGTCTGGCTCGGTGATCAAGAACAGACAGGATGTATGGCACAGGCAGTGTCTAAAACTGCCAAGAGATGGATGTCTTTGACCTCTGAAAAAAACATTACCCCAATTCTGAGCAGTATGGGTTCCCAGCCCTAACACCTGGCCCCACACTTATGCAGGTAATTGGTCACTATGAATTTTCATTTATTTTATGTGCATTGGCATGCAGTTGAAGAGAAAGTGACAGTCTTGAAACAAGTTAGCCCTGACCAAAGGTATTATTTTGCAAACACTGGTCAAGGTCATTCTTGACATTGATCATTCTTGACATTGATCATGAAGCTGACACTAATCAACCATTCCCCATTCATTGATCAGGTATGTGATTGGTATAGATATCCATGGACTGATTGAGGTGGGAAAGGTTCGAAGACTTGCCGGCCTTGAGGTTTGATAGGTCCATATGCTAGGATATGATGTACAGATGACATCTGTTGTTCTACACTATACCGTATCTACACATAGTTCAGTGGTCCAGGACTCCTGTTTTTCCTTCAATTTGCATTGCCCTTTATGGCCTCGTGAAAATGAAATGGTCACACTCTTGCATTGATTTTTCCTCAAAACAAGAATTAAGAACATAAATAAGATTTTGTTATATTTTCTGAAGCCATTCAAATAGAGACTGTGTAATCCAACCAATAATAACTGGTTTACTGATCCTTATAGTATCTGGTTTACTGAACCTAGTAGTGTCTAGTTCACTGAGTCTAATAGTGACTGGTTCACTGAGCCATATAGAGATTGGTTCACTGAACATTGTATTTCCTGGTTCACTGAGCCTAATAGTGTCTAGTTCACTGAGTCTGATAGTGACTGGTTCACTCTGAGCCTAATAGTCACACGTTCACTCTGACCCTAATAGTGACTGGTTCACTCTGAGCCTAATAGTCACAAGTTCACTCTGAGCCTAATAGTGACTGGTTCATAGTGAGTCAAATAGTGACTGGTTCACTGATTCTGATAGCGACAAGTTCACTCTGAGCCTAATAGTGACTGGTTCACTAAGCCTAATAGTGACTGGTTCACCAAGCCCAGTAGTGACTGTCACTGAACCTAATAGTGACTGGTTCACTGAGCCTAATAGTGACTGTCACTGAACCTAATAGTGACTGGTTCACTGAGCCTAATAGTGACTGGTTCACTGAGCCTAATAGTGACTGGTTCACCAAGCCCAGTAGTGACTGTCACTGAACCTAATAGTGACTGGTTCACTGAGCCTAATAGTGACTGACACTGAGCCTAATAGTTGTTGGTTCACTGAGCCTAATAGTGACAAGTTCACTGAGCCTAATAGTTGTTGGCTCACTGAGCCTAATAGTGACAAGTTCACTGAGCCTAATAGTTGTTGGCTCACTGAGCCCAGTAGTGACTATCACTGAACCTAATAGTGACTGGTTCACAGAGCCAAATAGTTGTTGGTTCACTGAGCCTAATAGTTGTTGGTTCACTGAGCCTAATAGTGGTTGGTTCACTGAGCCTAATAGTTGTTGGTTTACTGATCGAGCCTAATAGTGACAAGTTCACTGAGCCTAATAGTTGTTGGTTTACTGAGCCTAATAGTGACTGGTTCACTGAGCCAAATAGTTGTTGGTTCACTGAGCCTAATAGTTGTTGGTTCACTGAGCCTAATAGTGGTTGGTTCACTGAGCCTAATAGTTGTTGGTTTACTGATCGAGCCTAATAGTGACAAGTTCACTGAGCCTAATAGTTGTTGGTTCACTCAGCCTAAAAGTGACAAGTTCACTGAGCCTAATAATGGCTGGTTCACCGAGCCCGGTAGTGACTGTCACTGAACCTAATAGTGACTGGTTCACTGAGCGTAATAGTTGTTGGTTCACTCAGCCTAATAGTGGTTGGTTCACTGAGCCTAATAGTTGTTGGTTCACTCAGCCTTATCAGGCTAATAGCAACTGGGTTGACTGCTCACAGAGTCTATGGAGACAGGTTCAAGAGAAGTTTTGTCCCCTCATTGCAAAGGATGAAAGCAATACCATTGCAGTATTCATCATGGAGCTTGTTGTGAATCATCTGGCTTCGTTTGATCAGTGTAGCATAATTGCCCCTTCTATTATAATTACAGAAAGTTTCTGTTTAATGATTCGATTGACACAAATCAAAACTAATACAATATGGAAACATTTTAACAAGCAGATATTTGATATGTGTTCAAGAAACTGAAAATACATTGTGAGGTGATAAAACGGTTGCACCATGTTATTCCTCTCTGTAGGACACGCACACAAGGACAGTTTTGTTAGTAGTATCGATGAAGCTTTCACTTATGAGTGGCTTCTGCTCAGTTCAGTGAGGCCGAAATAATACTCAGTAAATATACAGACACCTTCACTCCAAACAGAGTAGTTTATGTACATTTGATAATCAATGCCATGCTCCACTGTAGGCTGGGTGACGTCATTGATTGTAACTTATACAGACCACCTCAGACTGATACAGAAACAGGTTACAACAGGGAGTCAGGGCCAAGATTATTTTAACTAGGTCTGCTGGTCTTTATTAAACTCCAAATGAAGTAATTAATCCAACCGTCCGAAAGAGACAAGAAGATGGTTACTGTGCATTGTATTTCTCTTGAAACACTGGTTAACTACTGTGCCAAGTTCACATTTTACTACAGAAGCATATATAGGGCTATCATTCAGTGTTAAAAGGTTTGTATAAAAGCATGATTAATAGTTTGTATTTTTTTAATATTTTAATTTTTTATGGTTAAATGTTTATCTGAAAGAAAACATAATATCTATGAGAATGTGTGCCTGTTGTATGGTAGATCTTGCATATTTACATACTTTCCATCAATTTTCAATCCATTGATACATGATGCACACAATGAGATTGCAATGAAGTGATGTCAGAGTTCAAGGAACCTTGTGACTCTACTCTCACCGGCCTTGTCGTAAGCAACATGCAACATGTTGTAAAATGGGAATTAATTTCTTTTTAGTTTGATGCCATATCTTGGAAGATTTTGCTTTGAGCCTGTGATCCTCAGATTCCTGGCTTCATATGGGCGATTGATTGACTTACGTTGTGCCGTTAAACACTCCCATACATGGCAGTTGTGCTGTGTTTACAGAATACCCACAGTCATCCTTATCTTCCCTTGAAGGGACTCTTTATCTATGTCAGATTGGGCAAGTGTAAAGAAATATGAATATGAATGGTCCGAAACATTTTGCCATAATGCATGATTCCCTTCTACACGTTTACTTGATCATCACGACGTCCCACAAGGATCCATCACTGTCTCCATGCAGGGTGGTTATTGATAGATATTGCATCCTTATGCTTTCAATGACTACAGCTTTGTGATCTATTGCTACATTAGGGCCCTTTCACGCAAGCGTTCTGAGCACTTTACTCCTCCGCTTACCACACACTACAATGGTGTGTTGGAACAGACCCAGTTGTCATGATGCTGGCTGGAGTCGCACATGGATCTCTGCCAGTCATGTCCCTATTCAGTTCCGAGTGGATTACTGTGCAATAAAGGAAGAAATGTTAATTTTAGTTGGTCTTTTGAGATGGATCCAGACAGATTGACCTATATCTGTCTGAAGAATTGTGAAATTATAACTGCAGAGAGGATATTTTCAGAACAGAGTGTTTGGGATCAATTCACATGTCTTATTTATCATACAAACTGGCCAGTAGGAAGTGTGATGTTGTGATTGGGCAATTACAGGGTGTGAACATCATGGCAATTGGCTGGCATGTTCCAGAAGCAATAAATATCATTAAGTTTCACAATAATCAGGAAGAATGTGTAAACTGATATAAGCGTCACTGTCTACAATGTTTGCAAAGTATTTTCATCGGTAATAGAGACCGGCTTTTGTTAGGGGCCTAAATTGACACTTGGAATCCGTTTCAGGATCAGGGGTAGATATAGTAAAGGCTAGATTTGACATTATTGATAATATTTTGAGATGCAGACATCTTAAATCTCTATGAATTTAAAGTTGTTAATATATACTACCCATCAAAAGTTTAGACTCACCAGTGTAAATGTAGCCACTCACTATACTCAACTGTTTCAAACCAGATAATGCCAAATATTCTAAACTTTTTACAGGTACTGTTAACACATGAACTGTTGTGGCGTAAAACCAAATCTGTAACGGTGAAAAGATTAGAGTTTTTCGTTCATTAATTGATAAAACTCTGTGAAATGTCGCACATTTTTAAACAAAATTCGCACCAAAACGCAGGTGTTCACATGCACGATAATGCACGTGTCTTAGCAGCAATTTGACGCGGGATACTCGTGCAATTCATCTTTATAAGGATTGCAGTTGGCTCCTCTGAGTTAGTGGAGAAATTCTTCTTTGATGCAAGCATGGGTAGAGGGAGAAGTCTCTGTATTGAGCAACGACACCAAGCCTTGGCACTGCTGCAAGATGGCAGATCACAACGGTATGTTGCCAGACGTCTTGGCGTATCCCAATAGGCAGTTTCCAACCTCTGGGTACGCTTTCAACAGACCAACTCCGTCCAGGATCGACCCAGGTCGGGTAGGTCAAGGGTAACATCACAGCAAGATGACCGATGCGTCTTTTTGCTGTTTCTCAGGGGCAGAAACATTACAGCCACAGCAGCCAATAATGCTTTCCAACAAGCTACAGGACGACGTGTATCTGTATCAACAATACGCCGCCGATTACGTCACTACGGACTGCGGGCACGTCGTCTAGCTGAAAGACCCCCTCTTACACCACGCCACCGTCAGAACAGACTGAATTGGGGAAATGGACATTTACGCTGGGGTCCCCGCAGATGGGCAAGGGTACTCTTCTCCGACGAATCAAGGTTCAATCTGCATTTCAACGATGGTCGGATCCAAGTCTACAGACGTCAGGGAGAGCGGTACGCTGACGTTGCTGTTGTTGAGCATGATCAATTTGGAGGTGGATCCGTTATCGTCTGGGGAGGTATCACCCTGACTGGAAGAACTGATTTACTGGTACAGGATGGGAATCTGACTGGCCAGAGATACAGGGACGAGATCATCATTCCTATTGTGCTTCCATTCGTAAGGGCCATGCCAGGTCACGCGGTTTTCCAAGATGATTATGCCAGGCCTCACAGAGCTCGCATCGTGTCAGCTTGTTTACAACAAAATGGGGTGAATCGAATGGATTAGCGAGCATTATCGCCCGATATGAACCCCACTGAGCATGTTTGGGATCTGCTGGGCCGGCGTGTTTATGCCAGAGTTCCTCCCCCTGCTAACCTTCGCCAACTTCGCAATGCATTGTTTGAGGAGTGGCAAACATTCCCCAGCGGCAGATTGAACTGTTCTTTCGTGGTATGCAACGTCGATGCAATGTCTGTCTTAGAGCCAGGGGTGGTCATACCCGTTATTAAATTTTGCAATTTCACTTTTGTATGGTACTAGCCAATACGGCATTCTGGTTCACTAATCATCAATGCACACGTCCTTGTGAACAAGGATATGAAGACCTAAATGAATGATTTTGTTATTTTGTATTGGTAGCTTTCACAAATACGATTTCCTTATGAGATATAGTGAGTGGTTTCAGTGAGTCTAAACTTTTGATGGGTAGTATATAATTGACACTGTAGGAAATCTAGCGTGAGATTTAATGTGGTGTGATGCATCACCATGTGCCATGTTTCAGCATTTCAAGCACCCAATACATTAGTTGGAACATGCTTTCCGATTTAGATTCAGATTTTTAGATTGCATGTAATTTTCCAAGCTCTGAGAATTAAGTTTTAAAATATTTTCTAATTATTACCACAAATATTTATGTTAACTATGTAGAGTTAAAGTACTGTTTCTAACTGACTAGTTACTTCCTCCATGTTTGTGCAGGCAAGCCAGGAAGGCTGAGCCCCTGTGTTTCCACTGAGTGAGTAATCTACTAGTGCCTCCTCTCTCACTCCTCCCATCTCAGCTTCTGGAGGGTAGGATGTTAAGCGTAATCGATACACTGTAAGTGCAATGAATATTGATGAGGCTTACACAAAATATGATTGATAACATCTCGTTACTTGATTCCAACTTGTAAGGGAAGAATATTCATCATGTAGAGGGTGTTGTTTATTACCGGAGTTTGTAACAACCTGCTGTAAGAACTCTGATAAATGGCTGAGCTACAAGATTTACAGCAACAGCATATGTTGCTGGGAGTGGACGAAGCAGGATAACTTAATTGGCATTTGATGCGAGTCCACAGGATGACACTAACCATTCCTGGAATATGTCATACCCCTGGTACCTACATCCATGCTGACCTTTCCGTGTGATATACTGATGTACAGCAGCTAGCTAGTTCTTAAGTGAGCAGCATAAGGACTGTAGTCTGTAGCTCTGACAGCAGAACCTCGGTCACCTGGGTGCATACGAGTTGGCCATGGATACACTACTCCTCAATAGACTTATTGTCCTACTCTGGCTGATAATCAGCAATATCATCGTACAGACGGGAAACTGACATACATCATAACCATTGAAGCATGTTGGAAAACAATTTGTTGTTATTCAAATGCTGTAATATTAACCATAAGGTGTAATTACTTTTCATATGTTCATTTTAGTGGTTCTCAATGCTGATCGGTCAGTTAAGGTGGTATGACAAATGCGAAGTAATGTCATCCATTTTTTATGACCAGTTGATCAGAAGAATAGGCTGACTTCAGTATATGCTAGGGGGTAAAAATGACCAAACAAAAGAAATCTTCTGTCTATCCATCCTTCCATCTGTCCGTCTGTCTGTTATTATTTTTTTTCCAGAAAGTAACTCGAAAACGGTTCAGTATCTTTCATCAAAACATGGTAGATATATCAATCAGGTCCTGAAGTGGTGGTTATTGTTTTTTGCAGTTTTTTTTTTCTTAATTTTCATGGAAACAATTTGGACTTAGTCTGACAAGGTAGGGGTAGTTTCGAGAGCAAAACTTGAAAACTGTGAAAGACTTTTCACCCAAACCCTGTACATTTATTAACCAAGGGCTAAAGTGGTGCCTTTTGCTACTTAGGAATTTTTCAAAATTTCCCTGTTTCCATGGAAACAAGTTAGACTTAGCTGAAATGGTGGTAGGTGTTGTTTCCGGATCAAAACTAAAACACTGTTCAGCATTTTTCATCCAAACATGATACATGTTTGATGCAAGGGCTGAAGTGGTGCCATTTGCTATTTAGGAATTATGTGTTTTTTTGGTTTTTTTCCTGTTTCCATGGCAACAAGTTTGACTTTTACTCTGTTCATAGTCATGTGTTTGTCCCGGACCATATCTTTAAAACTGATAGGTATTCTTTGATGACACTTTGCACACTCAAAGACCAGGTTGTCAAATGGTGCCTTTTGCTACTTAGGGATGTTTAGAATTTATATTTCTTTCTGTTTCCATGGCAACATGTTTGATTTTGACTCTGTTCATAGTGGTGTGTTCCTTACATAGAAATACAAAGTTCTGAATCCCAATTCCATGGTATTGTGTTTATAGCTCAATAACAACTCTTGTATACAGACAGACAGATTAGATAGAAATTCTATCATTTAGTTGAACTTAAACAGTCAGATGATTTGTTCTTTCAAAATGTGGGGACTGGGGGATTTGTCATCTTCTGATGACTCTTAGTTCATTTTGTTACATAACATGATCATTGGAAATATATAGAATAACCTACTTGAAACACCGACCTATGGGTTATCTATCACGTGTCAAAACGGTGGACGTTTCTCGACAATTTAATCTGGGCTCAGGACGTCCATCACTCATTCTCTTGCGACAGATCCGTAATTCCTCCGTGCTCATTGGCTACTTCTGAATTGTTCTAAAATCATAGTTATAAGCTTCTGGTTTTGTGAGTGAGCATAGATGATTATATGGAGAACATCAAATGAGGAGGAATTATAGGTTATCAGTGTCACAAGTGAATAAGTGATGGAAGTCCCGAGAGCCTTGGTATCGTTTATTCATCAGGGGCCAATTCCCAGTTTCATGTAAGCAACTCTATACTTACACTATTCTCTTTTTAATGGAATGCCAACCTTACAAAGACAACTTACTTTTTTTGTAACTAACCTTATCCTGTTGTTCTGATGAGGTATCATTCTCTGTTTGTGATAGTTTGAACAGTATGACATCATCTTAAGGTAACTGAGAAACACGAAAAGATGCATGCATTCATCATAAAGTTATTCCATTGTACACTGTTTGAAACTGAGGGTGTGTCAGGGAGTCTTGAGTTGTGCATGCTTCTATGATAATGGATTTTATTTTAGGTGTTGTAATTAGTTTGGTAAATTTATGAGAAAGATGGAGAAAACCTAACTTTGAAGAAGGAAAATAACTTTTGACCAAAAATAGTTTGGGCTGACTGTTTTGCAATGAGGTGAAATGACATTTTGTTACCACTTTTCGTAAGAAATGGTGAACAGTATGTATAAGAAATTGTTATTTACCCAATTATCTTTCGGCATCTTGCCATGTTAAAACTTGTTTGTTTTTCATTCATTAGCATCTTTAGTTCGGCAAGGGTGGAAACTGGACTTTTATAGTCAGTTAACTCTCTTGCCTCGGGAAGATGTTCATTAGTAGCAGTACCAATCTCTTATTAAATTTTTTAATTATTTTTTTTTGAACACCTACTTTGAATTTAGTCCCCAAAACAACTAATCAAAAATAGGAGGCCTTTGATCTTTAACTATTAATATGGGGTCATGATGAGGACTTGTTGACTTTCATGCTTATTGTTGAACACTGCTGATCTTTCATGTTTCAGCCCTTATGTGTATATGATAGACTATATCCCAGGAAACAGTCCAGTATCTATGTTATTTGTGCGTGGTTTATTCCTCTGATTAGGCTTAGAACTGATACTCTCACATAACCTCTTGACACGTCCATCATCTTACTGTTTGATCTGTGCAACACTCTAGTTGTAATAAAATCATTGCATGTTGGAAACTGAAAAAAACATCAGCAGTTTTTTCTCAGATCACAGGAAGATTTCCTGCGTTGCAGCTTTGACTGTCTACGCTGGGTCTACTTTTGCTGGCTTTTTTTTGTTGATCATTGCCAACCACATTTAGATGCAATCAGTTACAGAAACAAAAACACCAATAAACGTATTGGATGCATCATCCAAGTGTTTTTGCATTGGAGGTATGGTTCTTGTCCCCCCTCAATTGAATTTCATATTTTTTCATCCAAGTTCCTGCAGTTTTGTCATTCTCTGCTTCCCCTACTATAAGATGTAGATGGAGTAATACATCACTGTGTTAGTGAGGCATTGAATGCTCCATACAGCTGCCCGTGAAGCCAAGTGACATTAACGGTGTGTGTGTGACAATGCTGATGGTGATTAAGGACTGTCAGCTGCACTGCTACGCGCTGATAATGGCCCCATGAGGGTGGCAGCAACAGGCAATCTCAGCCTCGGGGTCACTCTGACATGGTCACTGCACTACTCTGTGTGTGTGTGTGTGTGTGTGTGTGTGTGTGTGTGTGTGTGTGTGTGTGTGTGTGTGTGTGTGTGTGTGTGTGTGTGTGTGTGTGTGTGTCTGTGTTTTTGTGTCTCTGTGTGGCCATCTGTGTCTGTTTGTGTGTCTGTGTCTGTTTGTGTGTCTGTGTCTGTGTCCGTGTGTGTGTCCGTGTGTGTGTTGACCGCCTCCGTGGTCTAGTGGTAGAGTGTCCGCCCAGAGAGCAGAAGGTCCGGGGTTTGATCCCCGGCCACGTCATACCAAAAGACATTAAAAGATGGTACTTGTTGTTATCCAGGCTGGTGCTCGGAATTAACGGGCTAAAACAAAGACTGGTCGGCTCTTGAGTCAGTATACTGTGTCTGAGTGGGGTATTCATGTTAAACTGCGGCATGGTATCTCAGTGTGCTAGCACTATAAATCGGCATCAGTCCGGACTAGTACAAGCAGCAACACGCATGTCGCTATTTAAGTGCAATAATCTTAAACCCCAGTTCACCTTACCTCACCATTATATGTGTCTTTGTCTCTGTGTGTCCATCTGTGTCTGTGTGTGTGTATGTGTCAGGGTCTCTGTGTCATGTCTGTCTCTGTATGTAACTGTGTCTGTCTGTGTCCATGTGTGTGTGTGTCTGAGTTTTTTCTGTGTGTGTGTGTGTGTGTGTGTGTGTGGTGTGTGTCTGTGTGTATCTGTTTGTCTGAGTTCGTATTGGGGTCTGTTTCTGTGTGTAACTGTGTCTGTCTGTGTCCATGTGTGTGTGTGTCTGAGTTTTTTCTGTGTGTGTGTCTGTGTGTATCTGTGTGTCTGAGGTCGTATTGGTGTGGGTGTGCCTCTCTCGGCCTCTGTCTCAGTACAGTTATTTTATGACTAATTTTATCTCAGCTTTGTAATTTGTAAATAGAAACTGCTGTGTGTTTTGTATTAGTGTAAGCACATCCCAGATTTTAGAGGCAACTGACATGATATGTGTCAGCATAGTGGCAACACCCACATATGTTGATTAATGTCAATGTTGATGACTCCTGGCCTTGTTAGGTCGAATTAGGAGTATTGGAAACTTGTCTGAATTTAAAGCCAGCCAGTCAGACAATATTTGACAGCTACTGGAAAGGTAGATTTTAGAAAACATTTTACCAATCCTGTTCAAATGTAACTAATCTTGGACTGGTAGTCGGTTCAATTTTCCAACACTGAAGGTAATACTGCAGAACATCAATCATCAATCTTTGGTACGACCTTCCCAAATGTTTGGTTTAATTGAATCATGTTTAGTGAACTCAAGATTCCCTCAAAAGAGAACTAAAATTGAGAGTTAGTAGCCACAACTTGTATATAGTTTCCAATGTTTATTGTACATAATACAGACATGAAGTGAACCTTGTCGTAACAACCTTTGGAAAAAATATGATTGTCTAAAACAAAAGGCATGAAGAATTTAAAAAATATATATCAAAAACATTTTGGAGTATGTGTCAGCATTTGTAGCCATTGCTTGTGATAAGGGCTGATGTAACAAAACAGTTTAAAAGCATTAATGTAAATTTCTAGACTACACAAATCTAAACCATTACACTATCAAAACATTTGCTTTGTTTCGTGTATCAGCCTCATTCATACACTGCTAGCTAGGCTCGCAAAGCTCTCTCACGCACAAAGTACAACAATTGAAATTATCGATGGCAATGAATATATGAACAGATTGCACTTTGTATTTCTTGGTTGATGAAAAATGTAAAAAAGTACTTTGATTTTTAATGTCAAATTTTCAATTTTCAATTCACTTTGTATCTCTTCCTTGCCAGTTCTTAACATAAACATCTAACAATTTAACCATGTAGCTATTACACAGGCATATGTGAAAAGGAAGTACTTCTATTTTTTTTATCTTGTGTAATCCAGAAGGTCTGGACAGTGAGAAGTTTTGCCTTACAGCAATTCCTTGTGTGATGGTAGTGAGGTGTATGGGATGGTCTGTTCATGGCTTGACAGTCTGACCCATGCTGCTGCATCATCAACAACAGCAGCAGCATAGGGCCAGGAGCGTCAGACGGAACTGTTTATTGTAACAGAAGTAAAGGATAAGATGGAGGGCATAGTGGAGAAAGAAGCTGACACTGAACAGGTTGTACAGACTCGCAAACATACGACTGTCCGAACTAATCCAGCCCGGCAGGGCATACGCTAGCAGGTCCAGCAGACAGAATGGTGTGGTGAATATCACATACACACTGATTATCAGAATTAAAAGTTTCGACAAGGCTATTTCCTCCTTAATCTTACGGTTTAGAGTTAGTCCGCTGGAGTGTTTGACAGACATGTAGCGCCGTGTCATGGTGGAACGTCTGGTCCTACAACTGAGGGTTATGGAGATTGAAAGCATCATGAAATAAGGGAGAAATAGCGTTATAGTTTTAACATACCAGAAATACATTGTGTTGTACTCTGGCGTGGTTGTTGACTCCGTCTTTTCTGAAATGAGAACTGTGACATTACGTGAGGAATCAAAAACACCTGTAGCTGCGTATTCCCAGAATCTTGGTAAGGCGCTTACAAGACCTACACAAAACACCATCACAACCACAACACCTGCTTGAGCAGAAGTACACAGGGTGCTAGAGCGGGTTGCGGACACGGTGAGTGCCCGCTCAAAGCTCATCATCACAATAAGCCATATAGTAGTGTACCAAAACCAGTCCCGGCAGCTTATGGCATAGCCCTGGATGTAGGTAAGCACGGGATGGTAACCTATGTAGTGTTGAAGCACTAACACCACTGTGCAACAGATAAGGAGTATTGTTGCTATAGACAGGCCCAGCAGGTACGTGTCTAGGGACATCCTAATCTGCTTGGACAAGACGATGATGCTGATGATCTCGGTGACGAAGGCGAAGGAGATGATGACAGGCAGTGCCAGGAAGCAGAAATAGTCACTGATCTCCATCCAGTACAGGGTGGTGTTAGCTGGCTGGAGGCCATTTGTACACAATGCATGGGTGGTCAGGCAGTGCTTCAGAGGTGGGATCAGGAACGGAAAATCATTCTTCGGGTACAACACGAAATAGGGCATCTTCATTGTCATATAGCCGCTTCTTTTTTCACATATGACAATTTGAAATATTGTGGTGATCTGTGTTTGATATAATCACTGGTTCAGCATAAAGTTACTTCAAATCTTTTAACAGATGATCACTTCAAACCTTCCAACAGATGAATACAAGTATATATTCCAATTGTATGTCAATAATTAAATTCTAGAGTTAGGAAATGTTATTGGTGAGAATGATCAGTTTTAATGAGAACTGACCTGAATAAGTAGTTATAGAATCCGATCCTGATAAAAGTCAATATCTCAATGTTAGTACTTCCGTGGTGGCAGTGTTACAAATGTGTCCGTCCCGGATCTGTCACACACAAGTAGGTAGGCAGGCTACACTGATAGGACAACACATCAAACTCCCTGTGTAGCACGACACCCTTGTCCCGTTGTAAACTTTCCTCTGTGTTACTCACTGAGTTCCTGAAGGAAGAATGGAAGCAGTGGTCTCTATCTTTCCCAATGGCAATCATACAACGGGAATTTTTCTGAAGAATATTGATTTTCAGGGAATCTGATTTGGATGTAGCTCTCCTTAAGTTGTCACATGTGTGAGTCCAATTGTGTCAATGTGTGTCTTGTTCAGCATCAGTTCAGGAAAACCTGTAGGGCTAATAGATTCCCAGCATCGTCGGTGTATACTGCAAAGAAAATTAAGAGAAATGAATCCAATTTGGCACAGAGTTATGCCCCCGATTTCACTTGCTTCACACAAGCATGAAGATATAAGCTTAAATCAGGTACAAGGAGCACTGCTTCTGCTTTCACTGTGGCGATTTGCTAGTTTTCTGCTTTGGTGGTGCTAATGATAGTGTTATCGGTTCATGAATTAATCATGGCAGAAGAAATGGATAATTTACATGGGGACAAGTCAATCACCTGATAGTTATCTAATGGTGATGGGGAATTCCTAGCCTGAGTGCTTTTACTCTTGTTTTTATTTCCACCAACTACAGCCACATTTACATTTTGATCGAACTTTGGAAAGTGTCAATAGATTAGGTTAACAGGGGCAAAAACGTTAACATATTTGCAATGAGAAGAGTAAATCCTCGGGAGCTGTTCAAACTTTTATGGGCTTTCAAACTTTTTACGAATATTTTAGCCATGGTTATGTGTCAAGTCACATATGACTGAGCCCAACTTTGATCTGCTGTGATTTTCAGTTTGGTTTCTCATCTTGACCCATGATTCAACAATGCGGAGCAGAGAGTGAAGCATGCTACAAAAACATGTCCCTTTTTAGATAGAAATATCATCATGTTGACAAGAACACGTTTTGAAAACCAGGCTAAAACTATTCCTAATGTCTGTGTTGACTGATTGTAGGATTGAGAATGACATGCACGGACAATATTATTTGAAAACATTGTTTCAAAAAGTGGTCTCTTGAGTCCCAGTGGTGATGCTTTATAAACTCTGTCTATATCGATTGTTACAAAACCTATTTCATCAAAATCTAAACTGTCGGGTTGAGAAACATTTGGCAAGGGCAAAATGATCTGTGGATTGCGGATGATAAATGTGATGATTGCAAGTGTTTTTCTACCATTCCAATAACTTTCATTCTGTCACGGGCAAGTTGTCAAACAGGTCCCTTCCTCCTGCAGTGTGTACTCTACTCCTCATTTTAATGGCTGGGGCTGTCATGTTAGGGGAAGAATGGGTTTTCCTAACTTGGAGCAAATGGCTTTTCACCAGTGAAAAAATTCTTCGGGGTTCTGATATACTGCAATCCCATGAGACAGAAGATACAGCACACAACATCATACCACTCTCAGCTAGCTAGCAATGTCTTATATAATGTTGTGTAATTTCTCCCGCTTGTTCATCTTTGAATTTGAAAATTGACTGGTACCGTATTCTACCTTGAAAATAGTTGGTACTGTATTCTACTTGAAAACAGACTGGTACCATATTCTACTTTGAAAGTAGTTGGTACCGTATTCTACCTTGAAAATAGACTGGAACCGTATTCTACTTTGAAAGTAGTTGGTACCGTATTCTACTTTGAAAATAGACTTGTACAGTATTCGACATTGAAAATAGACTGGAACAGTATTCTACTTTGAAAAAAGACTGGTACAGTATTCTACTTTGAAATTAAACTGGTACTGTATTCAATTTGAAATTAGACTGGTATGTTTGAGTAAGAACAATCAAGAACTGCTTTCTAAGAATAAATATTGCTAAGAATAATTAATTAGGAACAAAGTTCTATTTTTGGAGGAATAAAAGTTGTATCACAACTCTGAAACATAACCTTGATCAGTGTTAGAAATTGGCACTAGTCCTGTAGTCCTTGCCAAACTGCTTAATAGTTAAGGTATCATAAGGACTAGTAGAAGTTTGACCTTTTTAAGGGGTTTGCTATATGTTATCATTATAAGGACTAGTGGACTAAAACTGTTAGTTTCTATCGCTGTTGATGCAATATTGATGCAAACACGAGCACACCGATGTGCACATAATCCATCACAAATTGTTTCAATGTTGTATAACAAAAGTAGTATTTCAAGTTTTAGTTTTAATATCATGATTACATTATTTTTGTAAACATGTTAGCTTCTGCATAATTATCAACTTGTTGCTTTTGTAACATTATTTTATGCTTATACTGAACTTCAATGCATGTATTCATGGATTAATATCAGTATTTGCGTAAACCATTGTGGAGGTTGACAGTGCAGCCACTAGTTTCCCAATCTACAATCAACTTTGCCCCTGATCCTACACTTCATCTCGGTGATGCCCTCTTAGTGCCTTCTGACTTACTGAGGTTGAATCCCCGGTACGTTATTAAGGCAATTACATTTGGGAGTGTCATTAGTTGGAATGTTTAGTCTCAATATATTGACTAAAAAGTATCACAAAATTTCAATATATCAATTACTAACAAAATTAGTTATTTTGTATGCATAGATTAAAATTTCTTATTTCGAACTACAAGTAATCAACCTAGTGCTAAATATGAACGAGGTGGATCTATTAAATATCATAATTGAATTTTCCTGCCTTCTTTCTGTCCATCTCAGCCATGGTAATGTCAACAAATGTAAACATGTCTGTGGTTGTGAATTATTAATTTAGTTTTGATATTCATAAATTTGAATTTGGTACAAATTTGACATTAAAAATTTATCGACACATCAAAATCGCAATATTTGATGGCATCCTTATCATTTTGGTCATACCTCAAATTAAGAATTGTGTCATTGAAAAAGTAGCAGATATCACATGAAGTGACACGTTAGGTACAGTTTCAAAATGTGTATTTTGCGTGTTACTGGTTTTTTGGTCTGAATGTGATAATTGAATATGTGGTAACACTGGGAGATATTCGTATGAGTGGGTGACCTCATTCTCCGCTGTGTCTGGCTGGGCCGCAACAACTATTGACAGACAGATTACAAGAGGATTCTCCTTTTTCATCAATGGTCTGATCAGATCCCTTGAAGTTACATAATTGTATTGGGAAGACCCTTTATCCTTTAATATGATGTAATTGTATTTCCGCTATCAGATGGCTTGCAGTAAGCCCGTTGTTGTGAGACTTTGTCACTTGGTAAGCTGCACCGGCATGTAGATGCTCCCGAGACAGGGAACCATTGATAATACTGTTATCTTTTGGGAAGCACCAATCTTACTACATCTCAAAGGATTCAATGAATCTGTCAGGGCCAACCAATCAGAATTACACAGCAATTTCTTCATCTGATGTTGGAAGAAACATTTTGAAGGTGATAAAGAACGAAAGTCGTCGGACTAATGGCAGCTAATTCAGGGGAAGATCTCATTACAAGATGATGTGCAGATAACCACCAATCAGATGGCAAATAGCCACTTGAAATGACCATGGTCGCCCTTTGGTGTTGCAAGAATGTTCAGATGTCCTTTCAGTTTGGGTTGGATTGCTTGCTATAAATATACACTGTGTCTGAAGGTGCTGGTGCAGGAACTGGTGTCCTGTGTTGGAATTGGTGTAACGATTTATTGTCATTCCATCATTTTTACTACATATTCCCTAGTCAATAAATGTGTTGTATAAATTTATTATAACTTGTGACGGGTAAACTACGTAATGGGGTGATATTGATCATATACTAATGGGTTATGGAGTGTTTATATTGATTGTAAAGTTGAAAGACTTTCAAGAATATTGATCAGTTTTATATGTGACACCTATTATCATAACGGAGTGAGGAGGTGTTTGCTGCTGTTGCATCTTGTCTGTTATTTGTAGAGATTACTGTGTGGCATCGAGTGCAGTTCAACATAAGTTAATAATGGAATGCACTTGAGATGCGGATGAAAGCTTTCAGCGTCAGCATGGCTGAGACATATCAGTAGTTTGGATGAAGTGGTCAGATGTTACAGCGGTATAATAATTGAAGTTTGTGTTGATTTTATTCATCTGTCATTTAATTGGTAAAATTATGGACAGTTTAAATTATTTTTATATGTGTAGATATTTGTTGTTTTAGCTATATAGCGTTTGTAGTTGATGTTGAATCTTGTATTATTTGATGCATATGTAAATAATGAAGTTTAGAATGTGTATAGCCAGTTCTTGATGCTATTAAAGCCACAATCACCTCAGTGTTAGCCCAACTGTACACATAACACAGAGAAGTTGGCTCTTGTATGCAGGGACATAGAAAATCAAAAAGGCATATTACCATAGTGTTTAGGCAAAAATAAAACAACTTGTCCTGTACACCAAATAAATGAGAAGTGATTGGTCTAAACTAAGTCAGGGATGAAACAGAAAGAAGATAAGGATTTCTAAATTTTGATGTTACGTCCTGATTCATTGTCGATGGTTTATGAATCAACTTTGAAAAGTGTATGTTCTTATAATAAAATATTTGAATATGCATATATGTATGCACATAAGAGTCAATTTGCGGCATCCAGTTGAAATGGCCAAGCACTGAGAAAATAATGACATTGCTATAAATGCTTGGTTATCTCATTATCATTGTCATTGTAATCAGATCTTAGTTCTACTGTAATACAAAGACCTGAGGACATCCCACTACAGGTCACATGAGACTGACCTTTCGCAACCTTTGACCGACCGTTGAAATTACTAACAGGAAGTCAACATTAGCCTATCAGAAACCAGCCTTATCGAGCTTTACCGCACTAATTCAAAATGGTCACTTCTGTGACAGTGTTCTCAGTTTATAATTTGAAAACTGAACAAAAGAAAATTATGAAAAGTCAAATAGAGGGCCAAGACTGTATGGTAGTACTTCCAAAGGGCTATGGAAAGTCTCTTCCATTTCAAATGTTTATCCCATTGAAGTGAGAGATAGATTATGATTTGATTTGGAATACCTTGTGATAATCTTTTTTAGGTTGCCCGTTCAGAAAACACCTTTGGGCATTCACTTTTATGGCTTTGTAAGCGATGCTCTGATTGGTCAGATGGAAGGTCGTTCTGACATGATCTGAAACGTCTTTGTGTAGCAGTAGCAACCATTAAGATCTGATTTGAAAGAGATTGCTAATAACAATCAACAAGAATAGTGAGAAACTCAGTGTATAAGTCGGATTATTGGCGTTGGACAGAATCGAGGATCATATATCTGTCTGTCTGTTTCATCTTAGGGCTTTTGAGTGGTTGGCATGATCTTGTCAGTTAAAGAGCCAACTAAGATTCTGATTGGATGCCTACAATGTGTGGCTGGCCCAGACTTGATTATATACTGACTGCGTTGTACTTGGCACTTTCAATGTTACAGGGCTCCAGACAGAAAAATATTATGAGAACCCAATCATTTTCAGTTGCTTAAGTACAAAATTGCAAGAAAAATATAAAAAACAATCACATGACAACACTGTTTTCATAATAACCCAATGTATCCTATTTAAACTGCATACCTGATTATCTTTACAGATCTTTATTCACTGGTACTGATCAATTACAGGCATCACCTACACATAAACATGACTGCAGTAAATAATGTACGAAAGGGCTACGTCTCACTTTAATATTAGGCTAACAAAAATAATAGTCTTGGCTCTCAGGCACCGCCAACATCATCATAAACTTCACCGCACATTTCGTTTTTATTTCCATTTTTTTTAAAAAACACCAAAAAATCCTTAAATATTCCAGGTCCGTTGGTAGTCAAATACTGTATTCCAGTATTTTACTCATCAAGGAATACATTTATGTAGGGAGGCACTTTCACAGGTTAATTGTATAACATTTATTCCGTTACACAACTGTTTATTTGGTTACATACTAGTTTGAACAAGGGGCTGTCGGATAACCTCATGGTTAAAGCGCTCACTCGTCACGCCGAAGACCCAGGTTCGATTGCCGAAATGGGTACATTGTGTGAAGCCCATTTCTGGTGTCCCCCGCCGTGATATTGCTGGAATATTGCTAAAAGCGGCGTAAAACCATACTCACACACTCACTAGTTTGAACACCACCCGCCCACACTATATTTTCAAAAACCATTGCCTGAGAACCATTCTTTTATTGTTTTTAAGCCAACAGGACATTTATCGATTTAATGATATAACTGAAACAGCATTTAAGCAGAATTATTTTTAGAATGTCTTCTAATTGATTCAAAAATACCTAATAGACTGGACCCAAGGGAGTAAAAATATATTCAATACTTGGAGAAAACCGTGAAACACTTAATGTGAATGATGACATGTGAGCAAATATTCACTGGCTGAGAAACTTTTCTGGAGCCCTGTTTGTTTGGTCATTTGTTGTTTAATGCTGCACTCAGCAATGTTCCAGCTATATGACAGCGGTAGGTAAATAATTGAGCCTGGACTAGACATTCCACTGGTTGACATCATGAGCATCGATCTACGCTATTGGGATTCAATTACATGCATTAACCAAGTCAGCAAGCATGGGTTGCTGAAGACCACTTCTAACCCGGATCTTCACAGGGTCTCTGCAGACATGACGTTACAATAACCTATGTTGGTCCTGGTTGCGTTTTCAGTAATGAGGATGAGAACTTAGATACAGTAACAAAACAATTCAAAAAGATGCAATTTGGAATTTGCATGTTGGAGCTTTTAATTGTGAATAAGAAAATGGTATATCTGTTATCCAAGAGCATTTGATACAGTGAAAGTAAAATGTGTTCTTGTTATCAATAGTTTCAAAATTCAGATTCAAAATAAGGCAATAATTTATACAAGACTGTTTGTTTTTTTAAATTGACCTCATGCATCTTGTCAAATTGATCAAGAAAATGTATAAAACAAGACAGAAACATAACAGAAACAATGTCCTACCTCTGTTCACCTGATGCAAGCTTCCATAGTACCATGGATACATGACTTGTGATCTGGGCCATGTGCATGCTTGAATATTTGATCTGATGGTCAAGTGATTAATGTGATTGGGACTGTCTCCCAAGCAGTGCATCTAGCCATCTAGCCATCTAGTGAATGCCAGAGGACCCCTTTAGTAATAACCCTCGCCTTCTCAGGTCATGTTTCTATGGCAACTCACAAGCAGCTCTCAATTTGATCTACTTCGCAGAATGGCCTTCATTAATTATTCATTTACATTCACAAAAACATAAACATAGATTGTATTATTTTTAACAAAGTTAGTTGGATGCTTGCAAAAACTTTAAATGGCCTATGAAAGTTAATTCACTTGAATTGTATGAATATCATTTACCTGTACAGAGGCAGATCCACGGCTTTTAGCTCACCTGACTGAAGTTAGTCTTATCGGAAACCACTGAACCAGTGAAGCTGAGATATCACATACTGGTTCCCACCAACAATGATGCCCCAATTTGTTCAAGAGGTTGGAATCTGTTTTTCAATTATGGCTGCCATATTGAAAAGCCCATTGATGGCCATGACATGGTTATTTATTTACAAAACATCATGAAATTTGGTACATATGTTGCTAGTTATTGGGCTCAACATGTAATGATATGTTCCATTTTGCGATGTTTTTATATCGTAAATTGTGGCCTTGATCTAACCTTGAGGTTCAAACACACCGTACTGAAAGGTGAATCTTTCTGTGGCCATCACTCAACCTTTTCTTTCAAAATGTTTTGAGATTTGGTACAGGTGTAGTTAGTAATTGGACTCAATACACATGTTCTGTTTTTCACAATATTTTGCATTTTGATCTTTAATTGACCATGCTTCAAAATTCTTTCAGAATGCATTCCCTTGCAATGTAGACATTATCTCCTCAGAATCCAATGGACCAATAAAGGTCAACCTTCACATGATTTTTCCCAGAATTGATGAAAGCTTAATGAGCTCAAGAGGTTTGAATCCGATTTCCCGCCATGGCAGCCATATTGAAAAAGCTATTTATTGCCATTACTTGGCCATTTTTGTACAAACTTTGGTATTTGTTTAGTTTGTTGTGAGATTCAACATATGTTTGAATATTTAACTATCAACACTGACATAAAGTCCCAGTCTTTGTTGATATATCAAACTGTTCATATCCAGGTGAGCTACAGTGCCGTAGCACTATATTTTACAATGGTGGTCCACATTTTTCAAGTTTTAACCTTCAGTGGGTGGGGATATCCACTTGACACTATAATTAAGTATTTCAGTAAGAAGAAGGTATTTCTTTTTGTCATTTGGGTCCAAATGCCATATCACTCAGGTTGCCACTTCCTGTGTGCTTATATGAATTGTTATTCAGAGATGTAGAAGGCTCATCAGTAACATTGACACCCATCTTTGCATTCTCCATCCACATACATGACCTGAGGTGGTCTCATTTCTGTGCACATCATTGTCTCTGTAGCCTGATGACTTTAGGTGTTTGAACAACACAATTACATGAAATGGGAAAAATGTTTTGACATTACAGTGTTTTCAGGTTAACTGTCAACAACTCTTGAACGCGACGTTGAACCCCATTTCCCCTCACCCCTCCTTCAAGCTAATGAACAAACATACATATTGTAATGTGTAGTGCTATTCCATTGATGGCATCATACAGGGTTAGGACATCCAGAAACAAGCTAGGTTACAATCCAGGGATGTCGTAGTTTAAAGAAAGCTTGTCCAGTATGCAGTTGTCATAAAATGGGCTTTATTTCATTTTTTGATGTATATGACACTGTTTTTTCCTATTTGAAGTTTAGTCTATGATTTTAAGCTGCATCTTTCAAAATGTTGCAATACTGCATTAATATATGTTGTGAGAGGCTTTCTTATACATGACAGTTCTAGTAGCACAGTGATACCAAAAATTATACAACTGACATCTTAAAGTTGATGCCAAAGGCGAAAGTCTTCAATCACAGACCGATCTCGTTAGACATCTTAAATTATTAGCTGTGGCAGAAATTAGGAGGGACCGAGATCCTGATTTAGACTTTCGGCTGTCCTGATTTAGTTTAAGGACCCCTGAATCTAACATTAGAGTAATGACAGGGACCTCTTGACTTTCATGCTTAACTTCCAACACTGATTAGATAGGACTATACCATTGGACATACTTCATCTTAAGACATGGGATGTGAATTGGTTGACACTGTACATATTACAGTTCATTTTGACTGACAGGTGCCAAAAATCACAATCATATTCAAATACAATGAGTATAACTTTGTTCTCATTTGCCACACCGCTCTATCTTGGATGGATTAGAAAAATAGAAATTATACAAATGAGATTAATTTTTTACATAATATGTCACAGAGGCAGCCTCTCATGACAGGGACAAGGACTTCTCCCAATTAAATACATGTACATATGTCAATATTATGGTTAATTTTTTTTCACATAATGCAATTTAAACAGTATTAGCAATTTATCCCTTAACTTCATCGTAAATAAAATATATAATTTTGAGCTCTACAAATTTCTTTTATTTTGAATGAATTGAAAAATGCATGCCTAGATATGGTATATGTTATATATGGTATTAAAAGTATTGAATGATGTCACTTGAAGTTCTGGCAAGTGTCTGTGTTGGCCTTGCCTTCCATAGATCTGATATTGCTGTCAATGTTGGAGGGGGGCACGGGTGTCCCAGTCGTCTAAGGCGCCACGATTCGTTGTGCAGAGTTGCATCCCTTGGGCACGCCAGAAACCTATGATTGAGGATTTGAATCCTGGTTCGCCCCGATTATGTTTCTAGGTTTGTAAGCACCATACCTGTGCTTTTGGGTTTCACCAAAGTGGTAAACGTCTGAGACCTGCATCACTTCAGGCTTTCCTCCCGCATTAAGCTGACATGCCGTGATACGACTGGAATACTGTTAAAAGCGGCGTTATCACAACTCACTCACTCAGTGTTGAAGAATGTCAGAGTGCTTTTGAAGATACTCTCGTGCCATGGTAGTTCACAATTCAAGCCATGTGAAATTTAAGTGAGACGACACAGTTCCATGTCATTGCAATGCATGGAAAAGGTTACAGTCTGGAATACTTAATCTAATAGACTGAGGGCATGTGTTGTGTCCTGTGATTCCTCCATTACGAAACAGCTGTGAGCAATGCTTGTTCAGCACTAACAATGTAGACTCTGTCTGTCAGATGACAAGTTGAGAGGGAAAGAGGCATAGCATGTGTACGCCTATGGTAATTGGATAAAGGGAGCTAAATCATCACTGATTAATGGAGGTATGGTGGTCTTTTTTCCGTGTATTCTTAGAGGCAATCAATAACTGAAACAGCTTCAACCTGCAACTAATGTCTTTTTTAAAGATGAACATGTTTTTTGTATGTTTTAGTACTTTTGGTATGTTGTTGAAAAGTTTATAAAAATTATCACTTTGTAAGACAACTGTCTACAAGTTAAACAAAATAGTAAATATGAGGTTTGTACATATTCTAAAGGATATTCTGTTTAGATTACTTAAAGTCTTAGGGACCGACTATTTGAAATGGGGTTGGTTGTGTTGGGGTGGGGTGCCCCGTGATTTTATGGAAAAAAATAAATTGTCCCAGAAAATTTGTGAAAACAATACTATTGCTTCCGGATGTTGAAAATAGGAAATTGTCTGCCACAAAATTGACATTGTTCCAAGTGTTACAAGGTGTTTTTCCCCAAAATTATTATGCTCATGGTTCAAAATAATATATTATCTGGCTTTGCATCTGGCTTTAATGAGTGGATCGCAAATATTTGAGCTACAGCTTTAAAGATGGTAATTCTACATGTTCAAGTTTCTAAATATGTCCTGTCGTCAAGAACATTGGCATCGTGGACATCTTGTGAAGACCTGGCACTGATCACATCACCATATCACATGTGCTCGGATAATCAGTGCCAGTTAGGTTAATGACATATGACTGAATAATTGATGAGACAGTGGTGTTTACAAGCAGGGCCACAATTAGATAAGTTTGGTGTAATTGAGGGTTTGATATTTTCCAGAAAGCTTTGTGTCACATATAATTCTTACCTGTAAGGGGGCTTTCTCCACAATTTATAAAGCTGTCATAGCATCAGATTCAGACAGTTTGAAGGCAAGAAAAATGCCTCTCAATTCTGAGTTTCAGCACTGTCTCAGATCATGTTGGACAGTGGTCAGACAATCAATACCGGTCTTAATTCCCCAGATCGCAGTGTGCAGGGCAACAGAGGAGGTCAGATTAGGTCCACTTGTCACAGTCAGAATATGACTCAGACCTAGCTTTCCAGGTTGTGGCAATTACTATCCTCACTTTGTCCAATTAAGAACTTGCCAGAATGTTGAAGTGCCGATTAGAGTTCTTCAGCAAGTACCATCCTTTAATGGGCCTCTACAGGTTTATGTGTCAAAAATGTCGAACGTGCCTTTCTTTTGTCTCTTCCATTGAGGAAATGTTTAGTTTTGAAGAGTTCTTCTCAAGGAAACTGCCTTCCAGATTCTGCCTGATGTTTTAGTCCATGACACTTTGAGCTGCTTGGATATCACAAGAGTTGTTACATCACATGAGCTGTAATCTGTTGCTAGGCCACAGTTCCACAGGCGTGGGTTACCCACGTGTCACAGTGGTGGAAAATGAACTCAATCACACAATATGAAGTCATTAATTGCGATCAAAGGTGTCTGTTTCCCGTTGTGTGAATGACAGCCTCAGTCAAGTGAGTAAAGGTTGGCAGACGTCCTCTGTTTGTCGTTAGCTGACACCAGATTTCCCGCCTTGCCTATTGCCAGCCATGCAGTGAAGCGCTCTGAGCAGTTCTGATTGCCAGGAGTGAGGGGTCACCAGCAGCCTGAGGTCACCTCTCCGACTGATGTCCCTTTCAAGTTGTATCACCCCAAGTGACGGATCGGATCAATACCCATGCATGGCAGAACATCCACGACACTGACAAAAACTCATCTCTTACTCTCTATAGCTGGTAGATGAAGGTATTAACGTGGCTAAAGGTTCCACATTAAAAACTATTTCAGCTACAGTTGCAGTTCATCTAATGGTACAGATGAAAGGGAGGAGCAATTGGGCACATTCTGGAAGTTGCATCAATTGGGAATCATTCAGTGTACATTGAAGTGAGAAATATCAGCAAATGTCCTGCGGGTTTGTACGTGAACACACCGCAGTCGGCGTCTGTTTCTGTGTGAACTCTTCTCTCGGTTCTCTCCCATACTCCATCGATCAAGTGAAAATGGGTTTGATCTTTAGTATTTGTCATTACCTTCAATTTGGTGATATTGCTCCCCCGCAGCCAATGAGAAGCTGGCGATGATGGTTAGTCTTTATGATGGGGCGATGATGTTCCCCACCATCCCTTGTTGCTTACTGCATTACAATCCACATATGTCCTATCTATAACAAGACTTCATCACTCCGCTACTACAGTTACTGCTAGGCACTTCCTCTATATTAAATAATTGTGTGGAGGATCAATACAGATTGGCAGCGATCAGCCTTTATTTGTTCCCTTTTCTCATTAAACACCAAGAATGGGATCATTTATTACCTAAGGGAAGACTTCAGATGAAATTTCAAAGCCTTTGTCTTTGAAAATCAGAATAAAAGCACGGCGCGTCGGACCTTTGTTAGACAAAATTAAATGTATGGGGGTTTAGTGAATGTAGGCATGTTGGATGGCTGGTTGTTGTGATGGAATGCGTGCTGATGTTTGATTACCCGATAGCAGGATTAATGTTAGCATTTGGCAGACAAATACTTCCTGCCGCCATCCTGTCATTGTCTCTCCGGAGTGTAATTAGGAAATTAGTCTGCTTATGGAGCCAACTGTACTGTGGAAAATGGGTTGAGCTGCACAGGCCAAGGCAGGCAGATGTGCAAACTGATCCAGACATGCTTTATCCTGCAGTAGTCAGCTCTGACCTGGTGTCTCTCTTTAAAGACATCTTACAATTCATCAAAATTTCCTTTCATTGTCAGAAATAATGAGAATGCATTTGCAAACTTATTGTATTTATTTCTGAAGTGGTCATTAGTGCTGTTTGCGATATATTATTTTTCTTTGTGTGTAGCAAGCTTTTAGTTTGTTTTTGTGTGTAACTCCTGAAGCAACCGGATTACTTAAGTCAGAACTGCAGTAATTCTGTAACATCATTACTTGGAGCAGATTTTGTTACTTCCACTTTGATGTGAAGTCTTTGTGCCACAGAAAAGAAAGTTTGATCATAATGTATTCACTTCCATTCTGTTAACTTAATGTCTGGCTAAATAAGGAAACGAACAACTTTATCAATAACAACTGCTTGTTTATTGCACTTAGAGACGTTTCTATGTAGATTCTTACACATTTATCAAGCTGGAGCGATTACAACAAAATATCTTAGTTGTGCGCCAAACATTAAATCTTATCAATACTAAAAATGAGTTACTCCTAGTAGATATACACTATACTACTTTTATAACGAACATGCTTATAATGAACTGATGGATATAATGTACTGTTTTTTGGTCCCGACCCTTTTCTGTATATATGCTTATAACAAAGTACGGTTATAACAAACTAAAACTAGTAGTCCCTTTGAGTTCATCATAACTGTAGTTTACTTAAGTAACTTACTCACTCTCATAGAGGAGGCGGTTCAGCCGAAATTGCTGAGCTAAAAGGCAACCTTATCTCTTTATGTTGTTATCATGAAATCTAAGGATCGAGGTGACACCTTGCACCTTGATGGTATTGAGACTGGTGGTTAAGGGCAAGAGACTTAAATACCTGAGAGTTTTAGAGTGATTAATGTTCAAGTGGAGTTCAAACAATTTCTTTACTCTTGAGTCATCAGCATTGTGCTATGATACTGTAAACTAGGATTCTAATGCAAGCTTGAAATTCATGTGACAAGTGCCCTTGCTCACATTGATACAGAGACAAAAAAAATCTTGACATATTGGAGTTGATTGTCATGTCAAGTTCACTGAACATGGGCAGAAACAATGACATACATAACAAGCTCTCAACAAACACTTATGTCACACTTTGATCTGTCAGTTATGGTTGTCACGAAGTAAAAGCTTCAATCTCATTAATATCAGACCTTAGTTCTTGCTACCGCTAAACAAAGATCTGAGGACATCCCATTACGGGTCACATCAGACCGATCTTGCGCGAACTTTGACCGACCAATGGAATGACCAATCATAAACCAGCTTTCTCGTGCTTTACGGCACAAATTTCAAATTGGCGATTATGTTTCGAAACATATTTTGACAAATTCTTGATTACAAATTAGAAACCTGAACAAAACAACATTCTGGAATGACTAATAGATGGTCTAGAATATGAGGATTCAGTCATTATACCCATAACTATCGTTGGGAATACCCCATGTTAAAGTTTTCGAGATTGCATGATTAGAAATCATATTCTGACAGTCACTTTCATAATCTGGTAAGTGATGCACTGATTGGTCGGATGAAAGGTCGTTCTGACGTGACCCTAAATGGGATGTCTTCGGATCCTTGTTTAGCGGTAGTGGGAACTCGGATCTGATTTTAATGAGATTGTAAAAGCTTGGTATTCCTCTTTTAGGAAAACATACTTTTTGGATAAAAACTTATGGTTTATTGCAACGTTGCGATGTAGATTCTTACACCGTTATCAAGCAGGAGTGTGCTTGTATGTTTTCTTACTCACCAACTTCTGAAATGCCAATGAAACAGTTATTCCTCTTTTATTCCTCAGTATTTAACCTTGGATGTGTTGTATCTGATATGTCCAAGTTACAGTTGCCTCAAAGTAATTCTTACAAATGTTTGGGGGGCATGGGGGCCGTGATTCCCTGTGCAGAGTTGCGTCCCTTGGGTACGCCGGAAACATGATTGTGGGTTCGAATCCCGGTTCGCCCTGATTATGTTTCTAGGTTTGTCAGCACCATACCCGTGCTCATGGGTTTCCCTGAAGTGGTAAACTTCTGAAACCTGCATCACTTAGGGCTTTCCTCCCGCATGAAGCTGACACGCAGTGATATAACTGGAATACTTTTAAAAGCGGCGTTAAACCCAACTCACTCACTCACTCTTACAAATGTTTACAAATTTAATTTGATAAGTGGACATATATTTCATGACCCATTGTTTCTTGCATTTGTTTTGTGTTATTCCTTCTTCCTGCCAATCCGTAAATGTATGCCATGTTTATTTTTCGGTTGTGTGGAACCTTGGATACGTATTTAATTTTGAGTAAATTGTCAACTATTTCAATAGTATTGCGATATAATTAAACCAACTTTAAGGCTTAATAATTATATCGATCAATGTAATGAATATAGTATAATACTGACAATCTCACAGACGACAATTTTCCTCCCTGTCACTTTTCTATCAAAGGAATGTAACTCTAATCTGATGATGTCATAATCCTTACTTACCCACCACACATACTATACATACATGTTATACATACTAGCGACGATAAAGTCCTATTGATACAGTACTATCGTAGGGCAAACAATTGTGATAGTTCGATGTATCATTACTTTCATTTAAACATTCCTGTGGATGTAACCAGGATTGTGTAGGTGTACAGGAAGACCAGACCCAGGTTACGAGACCTTATTTCTTTGTCTATTGACAGATAGACACCCTGACACACATGTATAGGGAATAAACACTAGTTCAGAATTAGCATATACACATTTATCAATAAATACAACAAATTAATATCACAAACCATTTCAGTTATAAAAGGAGTAATTCTAATATAGTTCCTTAGAAAACATACACAATAAATAATACTATACAGAAATAATGACATTGTCATCAACACATTTTAATTGTGGCAACCATCCAAGAACGATAACTTCTTGATAAGACAAACACAAGGCAAATACTTCATACTAACGTACACGATGCGATGAACGATAAACAAATTGAATACTAAAGACAGAGAAACTATGTATCTAACACATTTGCAATATTTATAACACAATAATTAGTTTCAGACCCTGTGGGTGACACTGGGGTGTAGATTATTCCACTCCCTCTGGAGGAAAATGGCACTGCTGTAGAAATAAACAAACCAAGTTCAGAATATTCTAACTGCGCACATATAAACAAATAAAATTGAATCTGGTATTGTATTCATTGCTAATGAACTTCATGACGATAATGTCCATGAAATGTCAGGTCATACCTCTATCATTCGTCCATTAATTCATAAAGCATATGCATTATGTACATAATGCTGAACAGTATTAAACTTATGTATAAACGCAATTGCACAAAATATACACAGTTACACGATTATACATTCAAGTACACACTAGATAATTAATTTACGTAGATACCGGGGCGGTCGGGTAGCCTAGTTGTTAAAGCGTTTGCTTGTCACGCCGAATTTTAAGATTTGGGTTCGATTCCCAACATGGTTACAATGTGTGAAGGCCATTTCTGGTGTCCCCCGCCATGATATTGCTTGAATATTGCTAAAAGCGGCGTAAAATCATACTCACTCTCTCACTTACGTCAATACCATTATTAATCAGTACTTAACAAATTATATACAACCCTTAAAACATTATACTTACCTTTAGATTTGTTGTTAAGTCCTAAGTGCTTTGAGATGCGATCGTTGACGTGATCTGTTTGTTGTGAAGTGCAATGGCTGACGTGCAAGTAGCGTTTAGTATTTTAAAACAAGCCAATGAACAAGCCTATAACTATAGACTAACGTTTAAAGATGATACTGTTAGAGTCACAACTATAACTGAAATGACAACAACCTGTATACGTGGTAATTCATACCTGCCACATCGATATAGTACTATCGTAGGGCAAACAAATGCGATTGTTCGATATGTCGTTACTCTCCTAATAATGAACAATGATTTGACTCTCTCAGACAAGTTCTGTAAACATGAATGTAGGTCTCTCAGCTGTTCCATTTCTTTATCATTTAAGTTACTGATGGGATTAATACTGTCCAATAATATCAATAATCCTTCCCAGGAACATGCCTTTTGGTGAAAGAACAAACAGCAAATCATCTGTTTATCAGTGATGGGGATCCAGAGTAGACCCCACCCCCCAGCGCTGTCATGTTTGATTCAAGGGCAGACTGGCATTTATCACAAGCATCAAACCCACTGATATCATGAGAAATGATTATAAATGCAGTGAATGAAGCTGTGCCAGGTTTGCTTTCCATTGATCATCACAACTCAGCTTCTCTCTGATGGGCTTTTTGGAATTTTATAGCTTTCCTTCATAAAAAAAGAAAGCTCTTGCTGCAAACTTTGGCGTTAAACTGATAGTGAGTGTAAGAGGGTTTCTGTCTAGTTGTTCCCTCTCCCCAGATCAAAAGTCTTTGCTTCATTTTATTGGAATTGAGGCAATCTAATTTTCTTTATAGAGGCTCTACTGGTGCTCCCACAAGGGAGACATTTTAAGAAAAAGTGGTCAATCTGATGCTGTGGTGTGGCTTGGTGCTGTGTTGGTGTGCTGGCCAGTGGGGGTGATCAGAGGCCACCAGCTCATGGAGATATCATATTTATCCTCACAGATCAATACCAGTTTCATTTACATTAACTTGTTGCCTTGATAGTTACAGTCCTAGCCTCCTTGTCTGGAGATGGTCATTAGCTACACTCTGACGGCTCTGTGGGTCCTGAAAGATGTGTTTTAACTCCCTGACACTTCCTGGGGTCCAGGGGAGATGTATAAACTCCATACAGTGAGCTCTCCCTCCCTACATGTTACACCCTGACACTTCCTTGGGTCCAGAGGGAGATGCATAAACTCCATACAGTGACCTCTCCCTCCCTACATGTTACGCCCTGACACTTCCTGGGGTTCAGAGGGAGATGCATAAACTCCCTACAGTGAGCTCTCCCTCCCTACATGTTACACCCTGACACTTCCTGGGGTCCAGAGGGAGATGCATAAACTCCATACAGTGACCTCTCCCTCCCTACATGTGACACCCTGACACTTCCTGGGGTCCGGAGGGAGATGTATAAACTCCCTACAGTGACCTCTCCCTCCCTACATGTGACACCCTGACACTTCCTGGGGTCCGGAGGGAGATGTATAAACTCCCTACAGTGACCTCTCCCTCCCTACATGTGACACCCTGACACTTCCTGGGGTCCGGAGGGAGATGTATAAACTCCCTACAGTGAGCTCTCCCTCCCTACATGTTACACCCTGACACTTCCTGGGGTCCGGAGGGAGATGTATAAACTCCCTACAGTGACCTCTCCCTCCCTACATGTGACACCCTGACACTTCCTGGGGTCCGGAGGGAGATGTATAAACTCCCTACAGTGAGCTCTCCCTCCCTACATGTGACACCCTGACACTTCCTGGGGTCCGGAGGGAGATGTATAAACTCCCTACAGTGACCTCTCCCTCCCTACATGTTACACCCTGACACTTCCTGGGGTTCAGAGGGAGATGTATAAACTCCTTACAGTGACCTCTCCCTCCCTACATGTTACACCCTGACACTTCCTGGGGTCCAGAGGGAGATGCATAAACTCCATACAGTGACCTCTCCCTCCCTACATGTTACACCCTGACACTTCCTGGGGTCCGGAGGGAGATGTATAAACTCCCTACAGTGACCTCTCCCACCCTACATGTTACACCCTGACACTTCCTGGGGTTCAGGGGAGATGCAGTGATTTTGACACAAAAAGCTGTATACAGGTCAATGACTTGGACCCAAGAAATGTAATAAGTCAGTGGCAAAAGTCAATAAGTCACTTAAACAAAGATGCCGGATGCAGTAAAATTTCGAAGTTAAATCAGTACTTTTAAAAAGTCGGGCATAGCTTCCGCACACCCAGTTACCTGCCGGGTCTGGGAGCAATACTGCCATCAACTTCACCCCCCATCCCCCAGACACAAGGACAACTGAGTCTCGATTGGCACCATACCTTATGAGAGCATTAAAATCGTTGGCTCCAAATTGATACCCTAAGTGGAATAATCCTTACTATTTACTATTTAATCATGAAATTATGACACGTGTGATGCCTTGCTTAGCATTTCTGTCGGTCAAAAGTCCGACAACTTAAACAAACCATCGGTCAAATAGAAAGTTTATCGGTCTATGACCGGTGACCGAGGGCCATCTGAAACCCTGAGATGTATAAACTCCCTATAGTGAGCTCTCCCTCCCTACATGTTACAGCCTGACACTTCCTGGGGTCCAGAGGGAGATGTATAAACTCCCTACAGTGAGCTCTCCCTCCCTACATGTGACACCCTGACACTTCCTGGGGTTCAGAGGGAGATGTATAAACTCCCTACAGTGACCTCTCCCTCCCTACATGTTACACCCTGACACTTCCTGGGGTTCAGAGGGAGATGTATAAACTCCCTACAGTGAGCTCTCCCTCCCTACATGTTACACCCTGACACTTCCTGGGGTCCAGAGGGAGATGTATAAACTCCCTACAGTGACCT